>NC_090331.1:42072375-42382375 GCF_035084215.1 Heptranchias perlo | reverse complement strand
GCTATATGCATTTGACCTTTGAATATAGCATGCATTAAGACAGGTTAATTTCAACGATGGAAAATGTTTTCCTGCAGCATTTGCAACAGTGTAACTCATATTAGTCTAATATTTTCATTTGCCCTACCTTCTTTGTTACATCCTTAACATTTTCTTGTTTGCATCTATTTATGATGACTGATACTTAGAACTTCATATCAGTATGTGTGCTTTATCTATAAATTAAGGCAGCCTGATTTTGTATCTACAAATTCATTCATTTCTCTGTGACAACAACAATGCTTTTTGCATCTACCTATAACTAGCAGTATTACATTCATAATATTTGTTCTTTGCTGCTACTTTACAGTAATATTCTTGCCTTAATTTGGAGTTTTAAAAAAAAAGTACAGTACTCCTTCCAGATATTTGTCGAAATTCTGACCCAACTTCTAACTTCTTGCCATGTAGCACGCCTCTTGACAAAGTGTGTAGGCAACCATCTCAGCACAACAAACTCATATTTTCAAGAACATGGCCTCCAAGTTCCAATCAGTAAAAAATGCTTTCTTAATATTTCATACTGCTATTTGCAAAGGATTCAGTTTTGCAGTCCACAGCTCCAATAATTATATTCTCATAATTTAAACTAACTAAAAGTTTTGTGAAGTTTGAGAAGTGTATAATGGGCATCAGTACAGGCATGTTGTGATTGGCCACTCTTCTTTCATTTCTGTTGGTAAAATCACAAGTACCTGCCATTTACGACTGAAAACAGGGTTGTTAAACCTTTTTGAGACTGTCAAGCTATTGAGAAATGTCTGGGATAGATATCTAATAGGAAATGCATGCATATCATAAGCAGCCTCAGATTCAGTGATCAGGACTGATAACAATTATGGTATCACTTAGGGCAATGGTTTTTGTTCTTCTTTTGTCCAACATTGATCATGCAAGATCATGCAAAACCACATGGTTTCAGTTTAAAATTTAAAAAATGAAATGTTACAGAAGAACAATGGGTTAGAATTTCTGCAGGGGTTCTTCTAAGCTCCTGCCGTAATTTTGGTGAAGATTGACGGAAACCCCGCTGTTTACACCATTTCGCTGAGGTTTCCATTGAAACTACGGTGGGAGATCTGGAGAACATTGCAGAAAATCTACCCCAATAACTCTTTCAGCCCAACTATAATTTACAAGTTACAAGATTCAAGAAGATTTAGTTGCATGAATGCATAATCGTTAAAGCTGAAACAACTATTATAATGTTAGGTCACAGGTTATATACCAAATCAGCTTTTAAATATTCTGAAAGTCTATGAATTTTGAAGTGATCATTTGGTTTCATGGGTTTGTATAACAAAATTTTCTTTGCCCAAAAATTAGGTTTTTCCCATAACTATTTCATTTCATCGATAAGGATCCCAGAAGAAACCTCAAGTTATGATGTAAAGCCAGATGAATTTTAAAACACTTGTGCAGCCCCTTTTTTGGTCTCATTTCACTTTTTTCATGGAAAGGACTTTGACATGAGCATGTTAAAATGTGCTTTTAGCAAAAAGCTTGCCGAAACGAGTTAGCTACCCAAGACATCCCCAAGCCGAGCTGTGGATCGATAGCCAGACAAATGGTATTATAATGGAAGATGGGAAGATGTGACACTGAGTCCCAAACAATGGACAATTTAATAGCCATGTTTGGTTATACAGAAACACATTTTCCACCTAGAATTTTGAAATTCTCTGTGGGGACTGTGAGAGAGGCTTTTAAAAATCAGAACGCCGACACCAAGTGACAGTGAAGCCCTTGTGGCTGCAAAGGAAGTGAACCACTGTCCACAGTAGTCAGACATGGTACAGAGAGATTGTGCTTTTAAGCTGAGTTGGATGACCAATTAGAGGGGGCTAGTGTATGTGGAATCTTATTTTTGTAAGAACACACAAACATAAGTTATCGTGATTGAGTCAAGTGGCGGCCCTGGGCGTTCTGCGCCTCAGCAGATTCGGGACCTTCGTCTCCAGACCCAATTCACTCCTTGCTAATCAGTCACGGTGCCTCCATCAGACCACGGTGACAGAAAATGCAGACAGCTCCACGCTGGCAAAACAGAAGAGCACTGCAGTGGTCACCAAGAAGTTCTCACTTCCCAGCAACAAAGGGGAGTTTGTCGTCACAAAACTAGATGAACTGATAAATTGGGCTCGACGGAGTTCTTTGTGGCCCATGACCTTTGGCCTCGCCTGCTGTGCCGTTGAAACGATGCACATGGCAGCGCCCAGGTACGGCATAGTCTTCCGTACCAGTCCTCGGCAGTCGGACGTTATGATCGTGGCTGGTACTCTCACAAACAAAATGGCTCCAGCCCTTCGAAAGGTTTATGATCAGATGCCTGAACCTCGCTATGTGGTCTCCATGGGCAGTTGTGCAAATGGCGGTGGTTATTACCATTACTCCTATGCCGTGGTGAGGGGCTGTGACAGAATTGTGCCAGTAGATATTTATGTCCCAGGCTGCCCACCCACAGCCGAAGCACTTCTGTATGGAATTCTACAGCTGCAGAAGAAAATAAAGAGGGAAAGAAGGATAAGCATTTGGTATCGGAAATAAATGGACGGTATAATTGCAACTAGTATTTATGGAGCTTGTGGATGATGATCTGAGTCTTTGGTGGAGGGGTGAACTCTTTATGTTGTGATATCATATGTAACAATGTCCTATAAACTAATTTTAAAAAGAAAAAAAGTGTCTCAATACCATACTCAATGATCTGTATGTCTTATGTTCTTTATTCCACAGTTGATAAGAAATAGGAGCAGGAGTAGTCCATTCGGACAGATGATCCTGCTCTGCCATACAATAAGATCATGGCTGATGATCTACCTCAACTCCACTTTCCTGCCCTATCCCCATATCCCTTGATTCCCTTAGTGTCCAAAATTCTATTGATCTCAGTCTTGAGTATACTCAATGACTGAGCATCCACAGTCCTATGAGTAGAGAACTTCAAAGATTCACAACCCTCTGAGTGAACAAATTTTTCCCCCTCTCAGTCCTAAATGGCCGACCCCTTATCTTGAGAAGATGGTGTTTATTAATTGAACCAAACGTCATCTCACCTTGTGTTAACTGATCCTTAATCAGGAAGGCTTGGGTGGATGAGGCGGAAGTTTCCACAGTTCACGACTTCCTGGTACCGCAATTCTTACTTAAGTGATCAGTTAGACACCGTCACGTAACGTTACGTTTGGCCCCATAGTAACCAATTGGTCATGTTACATTCTATTTACAGTGGCACCTACTGCTGTAATATCCTTCAGAATTTTTGACCACTCACCATTTTGAATATGAGATTGTTAACACATATCAGTACATATCTACAAAAAGATAAAGAAATGGAGCAAAAGTTTCAAATGCACGTTTGTTCTTGGGTGCCTTAAGTGTTTTAAATAAATTGACTACTATGTATGCTTAAGTATAGATTTTATCTTGCGTGTACTGTATTAAATAACATAAGATAAAGATTGAGTAATGCAATTTTCAGCATTAGCTGAACTGCACTTGCTTCACTGACTTAAATACAATTAATGTGCGCAAGTTCAAATTATAATTAGGTGTTTAATGAACCTATTCAACTGCAAAGGATAGGGCACTGGAGTTCAGCAAACAAGGGGGTATAAACAGATATAATCTCTCAGCTGAATTAGAATTAAGTGTCAGTGTGAACTATTCAAATTTAGGATGTTAATAAAATTACTTTTTACTTAATTAGCAAAAATTCTGTTATCAATTCATTTAAAATATGTCTGTCAGCCTGTTTAGTAAACTTACTGAAAAAGTAACTAACTTTAGAGTTTTGAGAGAAATGGACTTCCCAACAGGAATTTGCTGAATTATGTGAGGTGAAATCCAGCACAGCTGCAGTTCATAAAGAAGCTGCAGCTACCAGCAAATGGAGAATTCACTTTCTTAGCAGCAGTAGCATCACAGGCTGCAAGTATGTATTGCTCGAAAGCGATGCTGCAATGGCCACTGAGAAATTCACAATCAATGACGTGGCTGTGGAGATGCTCCTTCAAGAAGTGGGCCAAAGACGGGCTGCCTTATTTGACAATCATGGGTATCTTTCTCTCAGTACAGCCTTCTGCAATGTGGGAGGAAGTAGCATAAAGGGTCAGTGGCATAAATGATATCCCACATTTAGAGGATGTGGCAGCAGGTGAGAGGGACGTTTGCCAGCCTGAGATAATCCACCAAAGTAGGCTACTCAGAAGGTTTTTTTAAAATACAAATTAGAAATTTATGCATGCCACAGAGTTTCCCCTCAATGCGTTACACTTTGATTAAGGGTGTAAGCACTCGCACAATCTTACAATTCTTTCCTAGCTTCACATTCATATCCATACTGCATACTTTTCTTGGTTTAGTCTCACTCGTGCCTACAGGAAAAAGTTTTTTGCAAGATTACTTTATAATGTATATTTATAACTTCCACTATTTTCTCATTTACTTCTCTTCCTTATAGTTGTACCTCTTGGCTTCCTCTCTGCTGTTTGTGTTCTCTTCACCTTGCTTTTCTTTGCTGTCTGTTCATTTTTCTTTCCTTTCTCTCATTTCAATTTCTGTTTTACATCCCTATATTTGTATCTTTCTATGCTTCCCCATCACTGACACCCTGAGATAACAAACACTTACACAAACAGCAGTCAATATTCTCACAAAAAGTAAGTATTTTTTGCTGAGATTGAAAATTTACAGTTTTCCAGAGTCCTGGAAAAACTAGAAGCAGAATTTGAGGAAAACCTTTCCTGTCCTGGTTTTACATAGAATCTACAGCACAGAAACAGGCCATTCGGCACAAATGGTCCAAACTGGTGTTTTATGCTCCACGAACCTCCTTCCACTCTAATTACCGCTTCTCATCCTGTCCCTGTATCCAACTATTACCTTCTCCTTCATGTATGCATCAAGCCTCCCTTGAACTGCATCAATGCTATCTGCTTCAACCATTCCACACAACAGCAAGGTCTACATTTATCCAAAATTCTTTATTTGATTTGTTAGTAGTGATCTTATATTTATGCCTCCTTGTTCTGGACTCACCCACAAGTGGAAACAATTTCTCCTCCACATCCACCCGACTAAAGTCATGAAGGGGTTCAAAGACCTCTATCAGGTCTCCTCTTTTCCCCAAAAAGAGCTCCAGCGTGCTCAATCTTTCCTGACAGTTGCAACGTCTCAATTCTGGTAACATCCTTGTAAACCTTGTACTTTTGCCAGTGCTTCAATATCCTTTTTGTAGTATGGAGACCAGAGCTATACTGCACACAGTTTTGACTCAGCAACTACATTAAATTTGCAAATGAAGCCATTTTTCATTGCAGTTGCAAGCATAGCAGAATAAAATGTGTCCTCTAGAATTGAAATATAGTATTCTAAATATTCAAAAATGGTTTTTCAAACAGTAACCAACAGCATAATTAAACTCATGAAAAGCGGGGAGAAGTGATTACTTAGGAATCCATTGAGCAAGTTCAATTACTGGAAACTTTAGATGGGATGCCCACGTGGTACAAGTTTTCCAAGCACTGTGTGATGCTTACATTGTGATAGATATGCTGTTGATTATTTCAGTAGATCTATATATAGTAATGAGTAAACATTTCCTATGATAAAAATTCCACAGTTGTCCGTTACATTTCCTGTGCACTAGTAAGTGATGCTATAATAGGACTCTCAATGTTAATTCTGACTTCAAATTCACTCTAAGCTGTCATATCACACTCTGTGCGCTGGAGGCTGCTGATACGATCCTACAGCTTCTGAACAACTGCATCATCTTAAATTGTAAGCATTTTTTTAAAGTTATATTTTTAAGTATTTTCATTTTTAAAAACTAAATCTTAAATTTGTGTTTCCATTCTCTTTGTGCCGTGGCCTAAGATTTGGCGCCCTGCTGCCTCAGCTTCAGCCCAGCATGTCCCCCCACCCACGTAGCATTGCTCCCACCCCATTGGCTGTAGTTATCCCAGTGACCCTTTCTCTGTACAGCCAGATAACTGAGCACTTGAAAGATTAAAACAGAAAGGAAGGAAGGACGGAGGATGCTGTCGGGGCCCATAGCCTTTGCTGTATCCAGTGCACTCAGTCGTTTCTTGGTATTACGTGGAGTGAATCGAATTGGCTGAAGACTGGCTTCTGTGATGGTGGGGATATCGGGAGGAGGCCGAGATGGATCATCCACTCGACACTTCTGGCTAAAGATGGTTGCAAACGCTTCAGCCTTGACTTTTGCACTCACGTGCTGGACTCCGCCATCATTGAGGATGGGGATGTTTGCAGAGCCTCCTCCTCCCGTTAGTTGTTTAATTGTCCACCACCATTCACGACTGGATGTGGCAGGACTGCAGAGCTTTGATCTGATCCGTTGGTTGTGGAATTGCTTAGCTCTGTCTATAGCATTGGGGGATTGCGGACTGGGGATTGTCCCTGGGCTCAGCTACTGACTGGGTGAATTCTCTGAGCCACACACCAGGCAGGGCCCAGAGACAATTCTCAATCTGCACAAACAGCTTCCACTGTTTAGCATGTATGTAGTCCTGAGTTGTAGCTTCACCAGGTTGGCACCTCATTTTTAGGTACGCTTGGTGCTGCTCCTGGCATGCTCTTCTACACTCCTCATTGAACCAGGGTTGATCCCCTGGGCTTGTTGGTAATGGTAGAGTGAGGAATATGTCGGGCCATGAGGTTACAGATCGTGCTGGAATACAAATCTGCTGCTGCTGATGGCCCACAGCGCCTCTTGGATGTCCAGTTTTGAGCTGCTAGATCTGCTCTGAATCTATCCCATTTAGCACGGTGATAGTGCCACACAACACTTTGGATGGTGTCCTCAGTGCGAAGACGGGACTTCGTCTCCACGAGGACTGTGCGGTGGTCACTCCTAAAATACTGTCATGGACAGATGCATCTGTGACGAAGTCAAGTAGGTTTTTCCCTTGTGTTGGTTTGCTCACCACCTGCCGCAGGCCCAGTCTGGCAGCCATGTCCTTCAGGACTCGGCCAGCTTGGTCAGTAATGGTGCTACCGAGCCACTCTTGATGATGGACATTGAAGTCCCCCACCCAGAGTACATTGTGTGCCCTTGCTACCCTCAGTGCTTCTTCCAAGTGGTGCTCAACATGGAGGAGGACTGATTCATCAGCTGAGGGAGGGCGGTAGGTGGTAATCAGCAGGAGGTTTCCTTGCCCATGTTTGACCTGATGCCATGAGACTTCATGGGGTCTGGAGTCAATGTTGAGGACTCCCAGGGCCCCTCCTGACTGTATATCACTGTACCACCACCTTGATGGCGAGTGTGCTACCAAATAAAGCAAATTAACATCTGTGGATAAGTTTCATGATTTTGTTCTCAATTGTTTGATTCTCATGTGTTTGTTAGAAATGTTTTTGCACTATATCCTTGAAGGCCTTCGAGAGGGTGCAGAGGAGATTTACTAGAATGATTCTAGGGATGAGGGGCTTTAGTTACGTGGATAGACTGGAGAAGCTGGGGTTGTTCTCCTTGGAACAGAGACGGTTGTGAGGAGATTTGATAGAGGTATTCAAAATCATGAAGGGTCTAGACAGAGTAGATGGAGAGAAACTGTTCCCATTGGCAGAAGGGTAAGGACCAGAGGACATAGATTTAAGGTGATTGGCAAAAGAACCAAAGGTGACATGAGGAAAAACTTTTTTACACAGCGAGTGGTTAGGATCTGGAATGCACTGCCCAAGGGGGTGGTGGAGGCAGATTCAATCATGGCCCTCAAAAGGGAACTGGATAAGTACTTGAAAGGAAAAAATTTGCAGGTCTATGGGGATCGGGCAGGGGAGTGGGACGAGCTGGATTGCTCTTGCATAGAGCCGGCGTGGACTCGTTAGTAGACCGAATGGCCTCCTTCCGTGCTGTAACCTTTCTATGATTCTATAAACTTGCAATTATATAGCGACTTTTATGTCCTCAGGACGTCCCAAAGTGCTTCACAGCCAATTAAGTACTTTGAGTACCAGTCACTCTGGTAATGTAGGAAAACACAGCAGCCAATATCCACACAGCAAGGTCCCACAAAATGATTGAGACAAATGACCAGATAATCTGTTTCAGTGATGTTGGTTGAGGGAGAACTCTCCTGCTCTTCCCTGAATAGACTCTCCAGTGATCAGCAAGTCATTTGCCGTCAGTTTTTTCCTTGCATAAGCCTATCCTTCTGTTCCCTAGCCACTGACAAGAGGCTGAACCAGACCGTTTGTAATCTTGGTGTCTTATCTGACCCTGAGGTGACCTTCCGACCCCACATCTGCTCCATCACCAAGACCACCTACTTCCATCTCCGTTACAATGCCCATCCCCGCCCCGCTTCAGCTGAAAACCACATCCATGCCTTTGTCACCTCTAGATTCGACTATTCTAATGCTCTCTTAGCCGGCCTCCCATCTTTCACCCTCCATAAATTTGAACTCATCCAAAACCCTGCTGCCCGTATCCTAACTCGTACCAAGTCCCGTTCACCCCTCACCCCTCACCCCCGTGCTCGCTGACCTCCATTGGCTCCCGGTCCGGGAACATCTCTATTTTAAAATTCTTATCCTGGTTTTCAAATCCCTCCATGGCCTCGTCCCTCCCTATCTCTGTAACCTCCTCCAACCTGACAACCCTCTGAGATCTCTGCGCTTCTCCAATTCTGGCCTTTTGCGCATCTCCGATTTTAATCGTTCCACCATTAGCGGCCGTGCCTTCAGCTGCCTAGGCCCTAAGCTCTGGAGTTCCCTCCCTAAACTGCTCCACTTTTCTTTACTCCTTTAAGACGCTCCTTAAAACCTACCTCTTTGACCAAGCTTTTGGTCACATGTCCTAATATCTCCTAATGTGGCTCGGTGTCAAATTTTGTTTGATAATGCTCCTGTGTTTTTCTACGTTAAAGCTGCTATATAAATGCAAGTCCTTGATGTTGTCTGGGCTTGAGCATGAAATTCTACCTGGGCTGGGTTTCTGTAGATTTCCAGCTGTTTTGGACCAGTTCTGTGCTCGTGAGAGAGATACATCAGAGTTGTAGTTTTTCCCCCCTGCTGCTGTACAATTACAATTCCCATTCCCAGTGTACCCATTACCCTCCATGTCAAAAAAGGACCAGGAAGTTGTAGTTCTGGTTGGCAAATTCTGTCTGAGGGCTGCACCATGACTTTTAAAGTTTTCACCCTATTCTTGTGGAAGAACGATATACAAAAAGTGTGCTGTGACAACCAGTGTCACATAGCAACCATATATAAAATTTACAAATAACAGAGGTGCAAGCAGCAAAAAAATGAAATTAAAATAAATTATTTTTCAGTGTTTTGGACGGTTTAAGCCATTAAATAAAACAGTGTTGGTTGCTGAGGTGTACTAATGAAGTACTTTGATGCTGAACTCAGACATTGCCAGGATGAGATCCACGTGAAAACGACCTGTTCATGGTGCTGATCACTGGAGACTCGACAGTGGTAAAGTTCCTGGTCCAAAGCTACACACACTTCAGCAAAAACTACAAACCACTTTTTGGGGTAGGTAAATAGTATTACAAATATCATATCTGTTTAAGGCCTTTCTTTATCAGTCAGATGCAGAATATTTTTTAACCTTGCATTAGTCAGATAATATATTGCTTAAGTAAATTCACTATATTTCAGCTTTGGGTGAACTGCTGTTCAGGGATCATTGTAAATGTTATAAACTGCACTCTAATTCCTGGAACGTCCACGAACAATGCCACAGGAGATCTAAACTAAAAGCCTTGAAAGTTAGTCTGCGAGTATAGTAGGCCAATCCTAAGGCTGGAATAGGAGGGAGAGTTTCCTCAACATGAAAGACTGCTATCAAGTGAACAAAATTGAAATGTTTTAATTTATATCAGTAAAGTTTTTTTTAAAAAAGGGGGAATTTGATAAAAAATTAGAATGCTTTTCTTGTATCGCTCCACACAATAATTATTTCTTATTTCTTACCAATCCTCTAAATATTAAGGAAAATAGACAGCAAACAGATTAACCCTTAGACTTCATTACATTTAAATCTGGCAATACTTTAATGTATTGTAACAGTGGAAACATATCATAATTTTAACAAAGTATCACAAATGCCCTGCGTCGAAGACTTCGAGTAAGTAAAAAATGTCTGATGATAATCCTTAAATATCCATTTATTAAATATATACTTAGAGTGCTGTGATGTAATTAAATTTTTAAATATCACTGTTGTTCCTTGTAATTCTCAGATAAATAATCCAGCATAAATTCCTTAAAATAACTACAATAACATAATATCTAGAACACACCTGTTTGTGAATCCAACTCTTTCTTACTTCTTCACGAGAGGGCAAAGTACACCAGTTGTGTGTCTGTCCCTTTGTCACTTCCAGACTTAACTATTCCTGGATGACCTCCCATCCTCTACACTCCATAAATTTCAGCTAACCCAAACTGTTCTGCCTGTATTCTCTCACATTAAGTCTCATTTGCCCATCGCCCGTTCTTACTGACCAACATTGGCTCCCAGTGCCTCCAATTAAAAATTATTTTCATTTTTAAATCACTTCATAGCCATGCCCCTCCCTATCTCTGAACCTCCTCCAGCCCTACATCCCCCTCCCACCCCACCCCACCCCCAATACTCTCCATTCCTCTGAATCTGGTCTTTCCTCTATCCACTCCTTCCTTCGCCCCATTGGCAGCTGTGCCTTCAGCCGTCTATTTCCCACACAATGGAATTCTCAACTTCTCTCTCTTCCTTTAAGAATTTCCTTACAACCCATTTCTTTGATGAAGCTTTTGGTCACCCCTCCTAATATCACCTTCTTTTGCTTGGCACCACTTTTTTGAACGTGCTTTTATGAAGAGTCTTGGGATGTTTTTCAACATTAAAGATGCTATATAAATGCAAGTTGTTGTTTTTATTCTCGTCTAGGAGGGGGTCAACTCACTTTGCAGGTGATCTGAGCCCATCCACTGAATGCTCAAATAAGGTCAAGACTCTATTTTAACTGTAATTATGAAAATAATGACTATATCCCATAATCTGTTTGAAGTACATCTCCACAATTGAAGAGGAAGTGGTTAGAATTATGCAATACCCTTTAAATATCAGACAACTTTGGCAATTCCACATATTTTATCAGAACTGAGATACCATGAAAACAAACACTGCAATTTCTGCATTGTGAAACTTTATTCAAGGTTATCATCTCAACATAGTACGATGACTTGTTGCACTTTCCAAATATTAAACATCTCAATTTTTTGTCTAATGTCCTAACTGATGTGTATACACAAGACTTTTACTTTCATCTACATTCAACACAATTCAGTACAGAGTGGTTTCCCTCTTGAAGGAATCCTGCCTTTTATTTACTCCTGCCAACTATTTATTGTTGGTCAATGCACAAATTGGTGCAACCCAATTCATTTCACTGCATTAAATTCAGAAATACTAAAATACGTATTCTGTCACAAAATAAGGATAAACAAAAAGTATGTGAAACATATTCACAAGAAACTGCTTCAGGATAAAAATTACCAGCAGTATAAAATGCCAGTAATTTTATTGTTCGGTCACTTCATCACATGACTACATGGACTTTACTAATGTTTTTACTCAATCTTCCCAAAATTATTGGTATATATGTCAAGGATTGATAGATTAATAAAATGTACTCTTTACTCTTACCTTAGTTTTTAGAATTTATCTGATTGTTAAACTCAGAAAACTGACATCAACCAGTGTATGTGCACCTTCAGTAAACAAAGTCATAGGAGTACAAAAGCAAGGAAGTTATGCTAAATCTTTATAAATCAATGGGTAGGCCTTAGCTGGAGTATTGTGCCCAATTCTGAACACCCTCTGTCAAGAGGGCGCAGAGGAGATTTACTAGAATGATCCCAGAGATGAGGGACTTCAGTTATGTGGAGAGACTAGAGGAAGCTGGGATTACGCTCCTTAGAACAGAGAAGGTTAAGGGAAGATTTAATAGAGGTGTTAAAAAGTATGAAGGGTTTTGATGGAGTAACTAAGGAGAAACTGTTCCCACTGGAAGGAAGGTCGGTAACCAGAGGACACAGATTCAAGGTACTTGGCAAAAGAACTAGAGGGAAGATGAGAAGAAATTGAAGATGAAAAGCAAGTTGTTATGATCTGGATTGCACTGCCTGAAAGGGCGGTGGAAGCAGATTCAATAGTAACTTTCAAAAGAGAACTGGATAGAAACTTGAAAAGGAAAAATTTGCAGGGCTATGGGGAGAGAGCAGGGGAGTGGGACTAATTGGATAGTTATTTCAAAGAGCCGGTACAGGCACGATGGGCTGAATGGCCTCCTTCTGTGCTGTAAGATTCTATGATTCTATTCAATTTAATAACTTTTGCTGAATGTGGCTTGCGCTAAGTGCCAGGATATCGAATCAGGCCCACCATATCAAATGAGTTTGACACCTTTGGCATAGACTAAGCCATGAATGAGTCCAACAGCAAAGGAGACCTAATCCTGAATCTCCACATGAACACATCTATTGTTATTTCACAGATGTAATGAGCAAACTCTTTTTCTTATCTTCTTACAAATGTTGAATCAAAGCCATCAAAATGAAAACCATTTACATTAATATTAAAAGTCTTACATCAAGCATGCACTTTCCATTTGTCACATTTACTTCCTTCATGCCTCACGATTTGGTCATTTCTGGCTGCCACGATTTGGTCACAATTACAAGTAGTTGGTCTTTCTAACACCTGTTTTCAACCTTTTTTATGCTTTCCTTCATATAGTAACATCTCAATAGTCTATTCTTCCTATGTCACTAAATCCCTCATTGGTTCTCCTACATGTGTCTCCCAGCTCGGTTTAGACCTGGCTTGCCTGAGCAAATAATACCACTAACTAAAACATTAAGCTTTTTCAAAGTTTTTTTTGGATATAACTAACTCCAATTGATTTAATATAAATGAATCTGACATTTGTTTTCTTCTTCTTCATCTCCATGTTTGTTTGTCTACTGTGGCTCCACATTTAATTAATTCACCTGCACCTGTTTGCGATTTCAGTTTTAAATAATTTTTTTAATACAATCTAACAAATCTTTTAATATGAATTAATCTAAGTTCTTCTTCCTTTCTATGTTTATTTACCTGCAGCTGATGAAAATGCCATTTTCATTTATTTAGTTCATGAACTCATGGGAAGCGTGACCTGTTCCCAATGGCACATTCTCCTTCCTTTCTTTATTTAATTAGTTCATTTACGGGAAGCACAGCCTGCTCCATGCTTATTGATGTTCTTTTATACTTCTTTGACTGAAGAACTGAAGGCTGCTTTTGTTTTATTAATTTGGGAGAATGCATCAGATGATCGCTGCTTTTATTTTAGTTAATGATTTGGGGAAGCTTGTGGAGCCTGTTGCTAAATGTCTGACCTGATTGTCGCTGCTTTTCTTGAATACATTTTGGGAGAAACCCATTCTATTGAATGGTTTTGATTTATTTAATAAATCTGGTGAAGCTCTCTGAGTTAAATTGCCAATACAATTGCAATTAACTGGCCACTGCTTTTATATTTAACATAAATAAGTCTAAAATGGAAACCCGCTACATGGCCAACCAAACTTCTTTTATTCAATTCATAAATTTTGGAGGAAGTCCATTGTATTTAATGGCCATTCTTCTTCTTTCATTAATAAAAATATTGGAGAAAACCTGCTGGATTTTATAGCCAACTATTTTATTTGGTTAATAAATTTGGAGGAACCCGTTGCATTTAATGCCCATTGTCCTTATTTAGTTAACAACTGGGGAATTTTTTTTTCTATTGACATACTGCAACTATTCATGGGAACAGTATTTTGTTCCATAACAATTTTCCATTTTTGCCACTGTTGGTTGAAGGACAGATAAGGGAGATCTGCTAATCTATACTATAAACATCATTGGGCCAGATCTTGCTGGAGCGGGGCATCTCGTGACATACGCAGTTAAGACTTTTTCCTGCACCCTTAAGCTCAAAATCTTTTATCGCTGTATCTTGCTGGAAGTGCGAGCTTATAATGGCTTGGCGAGGGTAACGGGGCATCTAGGACCTTAATGAACAGCAGGACCAACAGTGGATCTCTTTAACCAATGAGATTTAAGGATTGAGAAAGAAACAGGAATGACGGACAAGGAGGGTGGATTCGAGTAGGTGAATTAGAGTCAAATCAGGTACAGAAAGAGAAATGAAAAGTAGGAAAGAAAGAGAGAAAAAAAGACAAAAAGTTAGAATTTTTTTCAAAAATTTGACATTTTTAAAATCTCTAACAACAATTTACTACATGCAGGAATGAGATTGAACAGTTTAAATTGTTCCCTTTCTGGGTCAGAGAGGTTGCATTAACAATTATCACATATTTAAAAAAGGTACTTATGCTGTTAAGTTCCAGCCCTAACTTTCTGCGGTCAGTTTAATGGGCAATTAATCTGCAAATCCAGTAAGTTCTTAAAAATAATGGGGAGGCTAAGGGTGAGATGCCGTTTGTGCAAAGCAAATGGCGGAGCAGCGGAAATCGACCAGCATGTTCTGGAGATTCTCAACTCACGGCATGTCTCTTAATCCCTGAACCTTTTGGCCGATTTGCACAATAATAGCGTGTCACTTACACGCAGTTATTTTCCCAGCAAGATGGCCCAATATATATTGGGATCAAAGTGAATTAGGTAAAATAAGCCACTTGTGACATGGCTCACACAAGCTAGTCACACCTAAGGCACTCGTGAGCTATGCAGCCAAATGCACTTGGTTGTTTACTAGACTGATTTCTATGTGTAAAGATAAAACATGCTTGATATCAAAAAACTATAGAAAACACAGATATACTTCAATATGAACTAATTTTTGCACAAATTTCAGTTGCTTAATCGAAATACACCATTCTTTCAATTGGCATCATAAGAATTGTTAAAATGAATTTCCACAAGAACCACATCCTGAGCAATCCTCAGGTAATACAGTGGCCTTTGTTTTGCACCTGTGCACTACATAATTTCCAATGGATAATGGCACAATTGAGGCCCTGTAGCTTTGTAATGAAATATTCCAGTCATCTTCCATTACTATTTGTTCCAATGCGGAGCAATTCTCCAAAACTTACTGCAAACATTCTTCAAGGTTTACCAAAATCAGCATAACCACATTGTTGATGGCTACTTCATTTAATCTCAAGTGAGACACAAATATATTCATTTTATATTGATCACTTGCTCAGCTGCAGCAAAAACTAACTATATCACATTACCAATGAACTTCACTTGCAAGCATGGCAGCTCAATTAATGCAGGCTTATCACTGTGTACACATACTTTTTGACTGGATGTGGTACACATTGTAATCTTAATTCTATTTTTTCTGTATTTAATTTAACTTGTTGCATAGTATTAAGGCACATATAAGTTTCTTCACAAAAATCTACTGCTGGAAGCCATTTAAAATCAAACAGGATTTCTCAGTTTGAAGTCTCACTCCAAAAAAGTCAGTGTCACACTTCATCCAGTGATATTTAGATAGGACATGTGGTGTAGATGTCTTACAAAACCTTGCCAATGGTAATGGTGAGAATTTTTCCTCCCCCAATGGAAAGAAATTTATTAACTGCATCAATAGGTCACTTACCTTGTAAGCTCCTCTTTATTCTTCGATTGATATGTACTGTAAGGAGTAAGTGTAGCCTAATGTGATTTTCACCTGAATCAGTGTTTAGCATGCACATAAAAATGTAATCATGGCACTGCAGGTAGTTGGTGCAGGATATGATTTTCAACTTTCGCATCATATAAAGTCCCAGAATCTGCACCATTGCATTAGTTCATTTTTACCTAAAGTTAAACTGAAATTAAGTGTTAACTCCTAACCTACACCCTTGTAAGCCCTGAGGGGGTGAATGGGTAGGATTACAGTATGTACAGGATTCATATCATTCAAAAAAAAACAGTACAAGGTAGGTAATCTATGTTTCTTCTTCATTCAAGCATCCTCCATACACTATAGCAGTAAACCAAAGTAGTATGATTTTGCAAGAGGGAAGAGAATGAATGACACGTTATCTGCCCTCTGGGCTTCTTTCCTGCAAGATGGCTTAACACTACAGAATGGACTCAACCACCCAATTAACTATTCACTGCTTGGTCACTACAGAAAACAACTATTCTTTGCACAACAGAAAACAATGAGCGTCGACACTTATCAAAATTGCTTCAAATGCAAGGTATAGTAACCAAGGCCTCTCTAGTCTTGACAAAGTGGAAGCTATGATACTACTTCCAACTAGTGTGGCAACAGAGAAACAATGTGACCGTAATTTATTTGTCCAAATGAATGTGCCTGGTGATTTTAGTAGGAACTCTGAGTGAGTTCCTTCCTAAATGCTATCCAATGAGAATGCCAAATCAAATATGGCTTTACTACAGAAGGGACTTGCAGTGCATTAATACAAAAGCTGGCCGTTGCCTGGAGAGGCTAACACCCCCAAATCCTGAAATTTTCTTCTATAAATATGTCAAGAGAAAAAGATTAGTGAAGACAAATGTAGGTCCCTTACACAGTCAGAAATGGGGGAAATTGTAATGGGGAACAAAGAAATGGCAGAACAATTAAACACATACTTTGGTTCTGTCTTCACAAAAGGAGGACACAAATAACCTCCCGGAAATGTTAGGGAACCAAGGGTCTAGCGAGAGGGAAGAACTGAGGGAAATCAGTATTAGTAAAAAAAGTGCTAGGGAAATTAATGGGGCTAAAGGCTGACAAATCCCCAGGGCCTGTTAATCTACATCCCAGAGTACGAAAGGAAGTGGCTCTGGAAATAGCAGATGCATTGGTGACCATCTTCCAAAATTCTATAGACTCTGGAACAGTTCCTACAGATTGGAGGGTGGCAAATGTAATCCCACTATTTAAAAAAGGAAGGAGAAAAAACAGGGAATTACAGACCAGTTAGCCTAACATCAGTAGTGGGGAAAATGCTGGAGTCTATTATAAAGGATGTGATAACAGAACACTTGGAAGGCATCAACGGGATTGGACAAAGTCAGCATGGGTTTATGAAAGGGAAATCATGCTTAACAAATCAACTGGAGTTTTTTGAGGAGGTAGATAGGGGAGAACCAGTGGTGTGTTTGGATTTTCAGAAGGCTTTTGATAAGGTCCCACACAAGAGGTTAGTGTGCAAAATTAAAGCATTGGGGGAATATACTGGCATGGATTGAGAATTGGTTGACAGACAGGAAACAGAGAGTAGGAATAAATGGGTCTTTTTCCGGGTGGCAGGCAGTGACAAGTGGGGTACCGCAGGGATCAGTGCTTGGGCCCCAGCTATTCACAATATAGATCAATAATTTGGATGAGGGAATGGAATGTAACATTTCCAAGTTTGCAGACAACACAAAGCTGGGGTGGAATGTGAGCTGTGAGGAGGATGCAAAGAAGCTCCAATATGATTTAGATAAGTTGGGTGAGTGGGCAAGAACATGGCAGATGCAGTATTACATGTGAGGTTATCCACTTTGGTTGTAAAAACAGAAAGACAGATTATTATCTGAATGGTGATAGATTGGGAAAAGTGGAGGTGTAACGAGACCTGGGTGTCCTTGTACACCAGTCACTGAAAGCGAGCATTCAGGTGCAGCAAGCAGTTAGGAAGGCGAATGGTATGTTGGCTTTCATTACAAGTGGATTTGAGTACAGGAGCAGGGATGTCTTACTGCAGTTGTACAGGGCCTTGGTGAAACCACATCTGGAGTATTGTGTGCAGTTTTGGTCTCCTTATCTGAGGAAGGATGTCCTTGCCATGGAGGGAGTGCAATGAAGGTTTACCAGACTGATTCCTGGGATGGCAGGACTGACGTATAAGGAGAGATTGGGTCGACTAGGCTTATATTCACTAGAGTTTAGAAGAATGAGAGGTGATCTCATCGAAACATATACAATTCTAACAGGACTAGACAGATTAGATGCAGGGAGGATGTTCCCGATGGCTGGGGAGTCCAGAACCAGGGGTCACAGTCTCTCAGGATATAGGGTATGCCATTTAGAACCGTGATGAGGAGAAATTTCTTCACTCAGAGGGTGGTGAACCTGTGGAATTCTCTACGGCAGTGGAGGCCAAGTAATTAGATGTATTCAAGAAGGAGATAGATATATTTCTTAATGCTAAAGGGATTAAAGGATATGGGGAAAAAGCGGGAACAGGGTACTGAGTTAGACAATCAGCCATGATCATTTTGAATGGCGGAGCAGGCCCGAATGGCCTACACTTGCTCCTATTTTCTATGTTTCTATGAACCACGTTCATGTGGATGTTCCACTCGTGAGAGTGAATGTGGAGATAACTGACAGCATTTGTTGCTATGTTGATTACTTATGCTGAGTGTTGAGCCAAGAACTTTTCTTTGTGACTCAAGATGCCAATGGGCTGGCTGGACCATATATTAACATATGGATCATTGGTGAGATGTTGATTAAAAGGGACAAGCTGCATGCTGAGATGCGCTGCGATCAGGCAGATACTTTGTCAAACTCTGGATGCTGAGGAGAAGCCAAATGGTTTTGTCCCTTGGAGTGGAACCTGAAAAATTGTTGATGACTCTCTCATATGAAAATAGGCATGTTTTAGGGCCACCAGCCGGTGCTCTGGGCATACTGTCCAATTAATCAAGGGCAGTGTGACCATCTTGAATTTTTGCTACTTTAAGAACTTGTTTAAAATCTGGTATTGGACAGAATTCTCCATGTTTTTCCTTGAACTCTGAACAATAGAAGTCTTTTCTCCTGCTTGGGGTGAGCCTGTTGCAATCTTTCAGCTGAACGAGGAGTGCTCTTAAAGGGGATCCTGCTTTTCATAGACATTCCTAATTATTTGCAAGTGCTTCTTAAAAGATTCTAGATATTCCAAAACATTTCCACCAACATTATAGTTTCTGTCAATGGATAGCTGTAGAAGATGCTGCTGTGATTCCCCGAACGTGATGTTAAAAATAGCCATGTCATTTTGTGAAGTAAGATGACAATTTACCTTGCACCTTATTCCCAAGTCCAATAAATGGACTTCTGCCTGCTGTATAGTGCATTCGTGTGGACAGGCTGAAGTATCCCAGTGTGTTAACGAGAGATCCAACATGAGGATGAGAGAATGCAATCATATTAGTCAAGAAAAAGAAACCTGCGCATTGGTGAGGTTCTAGGACTTTATATGCCATGGAAGATGACCAAATGTGACACTGCATTTTATATGAAGGTACGAAGCATGTAGTTTCCCCAGATTCAATTAAGGCCTTACCACCAATGATGTATGAAGGATGCTTAAATGAATTAGGATCATGACAGTTTCTTTTTAGATGCTTACTTAAGTATCTCAGAGCCTAATGTGGCTTTAGTTTGTGGTGTGGTGGCATAGTCCACCACAGAGCAGTGGGACACATGTTGGACCTCCTACACTGAATCTAAAGTGGATTGCTTTGGGGGAGACACGGAGCAAAAATGTGGGTCTCTTTGCCGCAACCCTGGAAATAAATGTTAAGAAACATTCCCAGGCTACGCGTGTCCTCCGCCTCCTTGAAGTCAGTTTAGAATGGCATTAGTGGATACCTAGGATCAGTTTGGCTGCCAACCCTTACTGTTGCAGTTGGTGTGCAACCCAGGGATCAGGAAGAAAGGCAAGCAAACAAAACATAATTTTCTCTAAGCTTTCCTATGCTCCCAGTAAAACCACCAGGATCAATTTTTGAAGATATCTTGATAATTTAATATCTTGTTACAATTTCTCTGGCTGAACTTTGCTGTTATACCACTGATCAATAATTTTAAAAAATGTATTGTCACAAACAGGTTTCCATAAGCATTTTCTGTACCATACCATTTTATAGTTCCTATCAGCACTTCTGAAGTACACAGAGATTCAATAACTAGTGAAATTCTTTCATTGGACTAAGCAAGTTTAGGAATAGACTTATGGGGGTAAATTTTAACATACCGGCAGGAATTCAGTGGTGGGTGGGGGGGGGGGGGGTCAATACGCATGTGGGAAACCTGGAAAAATTTTGCATGCATTGTCTCGAGCAATCACGACTCAATTGAAAGCCTTTAACGTGACTTCATGTCTCCAAGCTGCACAGTGGGCGTACTACGCACCTGAATGACGTGCTCAGAATTGGGGTATTTAAAAGGGCCATTGCAAGCTGGATTTTGAGGGAGAAGGGGGTAATTTAACGAGATGGAGCGACAAAGGACAAGGCCAGCACCCCGTTTCAGTGACTCATCTCTTGAGTTGCTACTAGCCGGTGTGAGGAGCTGGAGGGTCACACTGTCCCTGGGTGATAGGAGGAAGCATCCTACCTCTGCCACCAAGACCTGGCTCGAGGTGACAGAGGAGCTGAACAGTAGGACCACCATCTCAAGGATGTGGGTGCAGTGGAGGAAGTGCTTTAATAACCTAACTAGGTCAGGAAAAGTGAGAAGAGAGTACAGTTACTGATTCACCTACATTCTGTGGTGCACATTACCCCCCCACCCCACCAGCACTCTGTCCTGCCAAGGCCTATTCCATCACATCAGTCCTCACACCCACTTAAGGCTCATTATCAACTTACCTTCACTTTCTGTGCACTTCCTCACCTCCCCATTTGTGATCCCACCATTTCCACTCACCCCAATCCCGATGCAATGTCATGAATCTGTCTGATACTCACCTACTAATGCATCTGTTTCATTGCCAGCCTCACCCAGAGCAATGCATCCATCGGGTGACCCCGTTACCCTCACTCAATCATACGTCTGTTCTTTCTCCCCTTGTAGGAGAAGAAAGCGCAAAATGCGCGGGAGAGAAGTAGGACTGGAGGGGGGCTACCACAAATAATGGCCCTGACAAAAGCGGAGGAGCCGCATGGTCGAATACCTGGCTGTCGGAGATGCCGAAACTGACACCCCGCAAATGTCTCGTGACAGAACTTTAACATCCTTCACACACATCATGAATTGATGTTATCAATGGTTGACCTGTTGCACACCTCAGTATGCTCATCGCAAAATAAATTCTGCAATGATTCTCAATATTGCTTTATGTTCTCTTCCAGGGCCTTCAAGGATTGCTGAAGCAGCACACAATGTGGACAAGGGCGATTCCTCAGAGGAGTCATATGCCTCTGAGGGCGCACCATCACATCATATCCAGCCATGCACCAGCACAGATGCTCACGCCTCGGTGACGCCTGTTAGACAGTTAGTTGGGTTGTCACCTGGTGATTCACCACTCACAAGTAAGCACGAGCAGACACTGGTGGCAGGGGTGGCTGTGGAGAGCCCGCCTCAGGGGGCGCACTCCTCCCAGATGCTGAACCCCGGGTGCTATCGTTGAGAAGGAGAATGATAGAGGTACAGCTGCACCTTTGCAAGGTACTGGAAGACGTGCCATGCACACTCTCCACAATAGCGGAGAGGATGGCGGAGTCCATCTCCAGTATTAGTGGAATGGTGGTGCAGCTAAGTGCGGGAATGTCTGCGAAGGAAAAAATGGCAGCCTTGATTGAGCTTCAAGCATGGCTCACAAACTAATCCATTCAGGCCATGACAATGGCCGTGCGGATTCAGGGTGCCAACTTTTCTGCCACCTTAACCAGGCAGACAGATACTTCAGCTGTGTCCTTACAACACGTCACAGATGTACTCCAAGCTATTGTCCAGCAGAGTGGTAGGAGTGATGTGGCAGTGGCCCTGGAGAGGAATGATGGCGAAACAGGATATGGAAGTGGGGACTCCACACAAAATGTTCCTACGTCTCAACCGTTGCCCCCCTCTCAACCAGGACCTGCAATGCTGCCTCATTCCCGATGGCTGAGTCTGCCCCAGCACAGGTGCAGGTGAAGCAGTATTTGGCGGAGCCCTCACGGGTTCCAAAACCCAGAGGGCGTAGACCGAGAGCATCTCAGCAGTCAAGGCAGGGACCTGAGCACCCTGCCAATACCGATGCTCAAACCACAGCGGATGCACTACCTAGAAGCAGTAGGAAGAGGAAGGCGAAGGTATTATAATCACCAAGGGTATGAACAAGGGTGTCTGACTAAATGTCACGTTTTTCATTTATATTTGTTCCTTCGTACATTCACATTAAATGTGATAATTGTCACCACCACTGCCACATCTTGTCCATTCTTTTGTGAAAGCACCCTTGCAAGTGCTTCATCATGAAAGCCAAGACTTCATGCCACCCACTGGGCGTGTTTACAACGGGTATATGTATGGTTGAAGGACTGTTTTGTGCAAGTTGGTGAGGGGGGGGGGGGGGTGGGGGAAAGAGAGGGGGTTTGGTGGTTATTCCAGGCGGTCTGAGTACTTCACTATCATATCAGATATGAGTGACTCCCTGGCATCACGAGCAGCCATGTGTGCCCCTGCTCTGCCGATGAGTTGCCCATCTTCGTCCTCCTCCTCGTTGCCAGCAGATGCAGCTGCTTCATGAAAGCATGGGAGCTCCACCACCTGTAACCCTCTCTGTTGAGCGATGTTGTGCAGGACGCAACAAACAATTATTATTCTGCGCACCCACACCAGTGAGTACTGAAGGGATCCCCCTGATCGATCCAGGCACCTGAAGTGCACCTTGAGCATTCCAATGGCTTGTTCAATGACAGGCCTGCTGGTGATGTCATTGTCATTGTACCACTGCTGTGCCTCGTTGGTGGGGTTTCTCACAGGTGTCATGAGCCACATCTGCAAGGGGTATCCCTTGTCTCCAAGGAGCCAGCGCTCAAGTTTGTCTTGTGCGTGGAAGAGGGCCGGGATGTTGGACTCGTGCAAAATGAAGGAATCATGGCAGCTGCCAGGGAATTTGGCACACACCTGCAGAAACCTCTTCCGGTGGTCACAAACCAGCTGCGCACTGATGGCGTGATATCCCTCTCGGATGCTGAGAAGTCCTAGCTCATGTGCAGGTCCTCGAGTTGCTACGTGTGTGCAATCAATTGTGCCCTGCACCCGTGGGAAGTGAGCCAGAGAATGGAAACCTACTGCCCTCTCAGTCTGGCTGATGTCATCGCAGGAGATGGTGACGTAGTCGGATGCCCTGGCAAACAAGCCATCCATGACCTGTCGTATACACTTATGCGCAGACGACTGAGACACCCTGGAGATGTCACCGGTGGCACGCTGGAAGGATCCAGAGGTGAAGAAATTGAGAACGGTGGTGACTTTAACTGCGACGGGCAACGCGTGGCAACCAGGCACAGCAGAGAGCAGCTCTGCATGAAGGAGCATGCATGTGTCTGCGACCACCTGGCAACTCAATCTGAGCCTGCGTAGGCACTGATCCTCAGAGAGGTCCAGGAAGCTCAGATTCTGCCTGTAGACCCTCTCACGTGGGTAGTGCCTCCTGCGACATCAGCCCCTCCGTTGGTTCCCTCTCTACACTTCTGCAGGTCCTCGTGGCGCACTTCTGTCTTGTGTACCTGCAACTCCCAGAAATGCACACCATGCCTGCCGCAGATAGTGATGTGCCTCCTCCTCAGATGTACTGTTGAATAAATCCATTGCACCCCCCCATCCTGATGTTACCAGGTTGAGGGGATCCAAAATGTAGGTAAATATGTCTGAACACAAGAATTCAGAATGTGAACCAAGAAATCTTAGTCTAAACATAAAGAACTCCATGTTGTTTAGCAACAGTGAAATAATTTTATGACCATATAAAAATATTAATTCTCAGGATATGGGAGGCACTGGCAAGGCCAGCATTTATTGCTGATCCCTAGTTACCCTTGAGAGAGTGTTTGACCTTCTTCTTGAACCGTGGTGAAGGTACTCTCATAATGCTATTAGGCAGGTAGTCCCTGGATTTTGATCCAGTGGCGATGAAGGAACAGCGAAATCAGGATCAGGATTGTGTATGACTTGGAGGGAAACTTGTAGGTGATGATGTTCCTGTCCCTCTAGGTGAAGGTCACAGCAAACTGACCACATCACCGTGGTACAGGAAGCCATTCAAGTGGAGGGAGTAAAAAGGAAGGAGGTTGTAGTAGGAGGCAGTATAGTTAGGGGGATAGACACTGTTCTCTGCAGCCAGGAGCATGAGTCCCGAAGGCTACTTTGCCTACCCGGTGCCAGGGTTAAGGACATCTCCTCCGGGCTGGAGAAGAACTTGGAGTGGGAGGGGGAAGATCCAGTTGTCGTGGTCCACGTAGGTACCAATGACATAGGTAGGACTAAGAAAAAGGTTCTGCTGAGAGAGTTTGAGCAGCTAGGGACTAAATTAAAAAGCAGAACCACAAAGGCAATAATCTCTGGATTATTACCTGAGCCACGAGCAAATTGGCATAGGGTCAATAGGATCAGGGAGGTGAATGCGTGGCTCAAAGATTGGTGGGGAGAAGTGGGTTTCGATTCGTGGGGCACTGGCACCAGTACTGGGGAAAGAGAGAGCTGTTCCGTTGGGACGGACTACACCTGAACCATGCTGGGACTAGAGTTCTAGCAAATCGAATAACTAGGGAGGTAGGTAGGGCTTTAAACTAAATAAGAGGGTGGGAGGGGGAGGGTCCTGGTGGAGAAAAATCTGGAATGCTAAAAAGAAAAGACAAAGAAGCAGTGCAGGAAAGTGATTGGGGTAAGAATAACCAGATTGTGTCAGGAAGGGACAGAGTGTACAAACAAAAGACAACAAATAGGGTCCGGGTAAGAAAAAATGGTAATAAGGCAAATAGGGCCATAGTACAAAAAAATGTTAAGATGTCTAAAAATGTTAAAAAGACAAATCTAAAGGCACTGTATCTGAATGCACGAAGCATTCGTTATAAGGTAGATGAATTAACAGCGCATAGAGATGTAAACGGATACGATATAATAGCAATTACAGAGACATGGCTGTAGGGTGACCAAGGCTGGGAGCTGAATATCCAAGGGTATTCGATATTTAGGAAGGACAGGCAAAAAGGAAAAGAAGGTGGGGTGGCGTTGTTAGTAGAGGGTGAAATCAGAGCAATAGTGAGAAAGGATATTGGCTCACAAAATCAAGATGTAGAATCAGTCTGGGTGGAGTTAAGAAGCGCCAAGGGGCAGAAAACAATGGTGGGAGTTGTCTATAGGCCTCCAAACAGTAGTGGTAATTTAAGGGATGGGATCAAACAGGAAATTAGAGATGCATGTAACAAGGGTACTACAGTAATCATGGGTGTCTTTAATCTGCATACAGACTGGCCAAACCAAATTAGCAATAATACTGTGGAGGATGGGAATTCCTGGAGTGTGTACGAGATGGTTTTTTAGACCAGTACGTTGAGGAGCCAACCAGGGAACAGACTATCCTAGATTGAGTATTGTGCAATGATAAGGGGTTAATTAATAATCTTGTTGTGCGGGGTCCTTTAGGGAAGAGTGACCATAACATGATAGAATTCTTCACTTTCCATCTTAATGAAGTAGTCCAAACCGAAAGTAGGGTCCTAAATCTAAACAAAGGAAACTACGAAGCTATGAGGAGTGAGTTGGCTATGATAGATTGGGAAGCTTCATTAAAAGGCACGACGGTGGATAGGCAATGGCTAACATTTAAGGAACGAATGCATGAATTGCAACAATTATAAGTTCCTTCCTGGCCCAAAAACACAAAAGGAAATGCGGCCCAACCATGGCTAACAAAAGAAATGAAGGATAGTATTAGATCCAAAAAGGAGTCATATAAAGTTGCCTGAAAAAGTAGCAAGCCTGAGGATTGGGAGCAGTTTAGAATTCAGCAAAAAAGGGCCAAGAGATTGATTAAGAGGGGAAAAATAGAGTATGAGAGTAAACTTGCAAGGAACATAAAAGTGGACTGTAAAAGCTTTTACAAGTATGTAAAAAGAAAAAGTTTAATGAGGACAAATGTAGGTCCCTTACGTCAGAAACGGACAATTGGACAATTTATAATGGGGAACAGAGAAATAGCAGAGCAATTAAACAAATACTTTGGTTCTGTCTTCACGGAAGAGGACACAAATAACTTCCCAGAAATGCTAGGGAACCAACGGACTAGTGAGAAGGAGGAATTAAAGGAAATTAGTATTAGTAAAAAAAATTTTGCTGGAGAAATGAATGGGACTGAAAGCCAATAAATCCCCAGGACCTGATAATCTGCATCCCAGAGTACTAAAAGAGGTAGCCATGGAAATAGTGGATGCATTAGTTGTCATCTTCCAAAATTCCATAGATTATGGAACAGTTCCTGCAGATTAGAGGATGGCAAATGTAACCCCATTATTTAAAAATGGAGGGAGAGAGAAAACAGGGAACTACAGATCGGTTAGCCTAATATCAGCAGTAGGGAAATGCTAGAGTCTATTATAAAGGATGTGATAACAGGACACTTAGAAAATATCAACGGGATTAGACAAAGTCAACATGGATTTATGAAAGGGAAATCATGCTTGACAAACCTACTGGAGTTTTTTGAGGATGTAACTGGTAGGATAGAGGAGGGAGAACCAGTGGATGTGGTTTATTTGGATTTTCAGAAGGCCTTTGATAAAGTCCCACGTAAGAGGTTAGTGTGCAAAATTGAAGAAGAACATGGGATTGGTGGTAATATACTAGCATGGATTGAAAATTGGTTAACAGACAGGAAACAGAGAGTAGGAATAAATGAGTCTTTTTCGGGGTGGCAGGCAGTGATTAGTGGGGTACCGTAGGGATCAGTGCTTGGGCCCCAGCTATTCACAATATATATCTCAACGATTCGGATGAGGGAACCAAATGTAATATTTCCAAGTTTGCTGACGACACAAAACTAGGTGGGATTGTGAGTTGTGAGGAAGATGCAAAGAGGCTTCAAGGCGATTTAGACAAGTTGAGTGAGTGGGCAAATACATGACAGATGTAGTATAATGTGGATAAATGTGAAGTTATCCACTTCGGAAGGAAAAACAGAAAGGCAGAGTATTATTTAAATGGTGATTGATTGGGGAATGTTGATGTACAAAGGGACCTGGGTGTTCTTATAAACTGAAAGCAAACATGCAGGTGCAGCAAGCAGTTAGGAAGGCAAATGGTATGTTGGCCTGCATTGCAAGAGGATGTGAGTATAGGAGCAAGGATGTCTTGCTGCAGTTATACAGGACCTTGGTGAGACCACACCTGGAGTATTGTGTGCAGTTTTGGTCTCCTTACCTAAGAAAGGATATACTTGCCTTGGAGGGAGTGCAGCGAAGGTTCACCAGACTGATCCCTGGGATGACAGGACTGTCATATGGAGGAGAGATTGGGTCGACTCGGCCTGCATTCACTCGAGTTTAGAAGAATGAGAGGGGATCTCATTGAAACATATAAAATTCTGACAGGGCTAGACAAACTGGATGCAGGGAGGATGTTTCCCCTGGCTGGGGGGTCCAGAACGAGGGGTCATAGTCTCAGGATATGGGGTAGAACATTTAGGAGTGAGATGAGGAGAAATTTCTTCAGTCAGAGGGTGGTGAACCTGTGGAATTCTCTACCACAGAAGGCTATGGAGGCCAAGTCACTGAATATATTTAAGAAGGAGCTAGATAGATTTCTAGACACAAAAGGCTTCAAGGGGTATGTGGAGAGAGCGGGAGTATGGTATTGAGATAGAGGATCAGCCATGATCATGTTGAACGGCGGAGCATGCTCGAAGGGCCGAATGGCCTACTCCTGCTCCTATTTTCTATGTTTCTATGTTTGGGAGGTGAGGCCGAAGAAGCCTTCGGGACTTACTGCTGTGCATTCTGTAGACATACACACTTCAGCCACGGTACGCAAGTGGTGGAGGGAGTGGATGTTTAAATTGGTGGATGGGGTGCCGATCAAGTGGACTGCTTTGTCCCGGATGGTGTCGAGCTTAAGTGATGTTGGAGCTGCACCCATCCAGGCAAATGGAGAGTACTCCATCACACCCTTGACTTGTGCTTTGCAGGTTGCAGGGAGACTTTGGGGAGTCAGGAGGTGATCCACTCAGCTAGGACTGAGATGATTGGCCTCAACAACCACAACCATCTTTCGTTTTGCCAGGTATAACTCCAGCAACTGAAGAGTTATCCCCCTGATCCCCATTGACTTTACTAGGGCTCCTGGGTCGAATGCTGCCTTAATGTCAAGGGCAGTCACTCTCACTTCGCCTCTGGAATTCAGCTCTTACATCATTGTTTGGACGAAGGCCGTAATGAGGTCTGGAGCCGAGTGATCCTGGAGAACCCAAACTAAGCATCAATGAGCAGGTTATTGATGAGTAAGTGCCACTTGGCAGCAGTTTGATACAACTGAGTGGCTTGCTAGGCCACTAGAGAGGAGTTCAGAGTCACATTGGTGTGGAACTGGAGTCACACATAGGCTAAAGTGGGTACGGATGGCAGGTTTCCTTCCCTAAAAGACAATAGTGAACCAATTGGGTTTTTACAACAATCCAACAGCTTCATGGTCACTTTTACTGTTACCTGATCTTTATTCCAGGTTTATTTTTTATTAAACTGAATTCAAATTCTCAAACTACCATGGTGAGATTTGAACTCACATTCTCTGGAATATTCGTCCAGGGCTCTGGATTACTAGTCCAGTAACATAAACATTACGCTGCCGTACCATTAAATCACAAAGATGGCAGCAAGTACATTTTTGCTTTATTAACTATGCAATAGATTTGTTGAACACACCAGAATGATCCTATTTCCAACTTGACTATGATCTATGCAAATAGCAAAAGGTTTGTAGAATGTTCAAACCAGCAGGTGGCACTGCCATTTTTGTAATAAGACATTTAAGAACATAAGACATAAGAAATAGGAGCAGTAGGCCACATGGCACCTCGAGCCTGCTCCGCTATTCAATCAGATCATGGCTGATCTTCGACCTCAACTCCACTTTCCTGCCCGATCCCTATATCCCTGATTCCCTTAGAGTCCAGGGATCTGTCTATCTCAGCCGTGAATATATGCAATGACTCAGCATCCGCAGCCCTCTGGGGTAGTGAATTCCAAAGATTCACAACCCTCTGGGTAAAGAAATTCCTCCTCATCTCAGTCTTAAATGGCCGACCCCTTATCCTGCGACTATGCCCCCTAGTTCTAGACTCTATAGCTGAGGAAACAGCCTCTCAGCATCTACCGTGTCAAGCCTCCTCAGAATCTTATATGTTTCAATGAGATCAACTCTCATTCTTCTAAACTCCAGAGAATATAGGCCCATTCTATCCAACCTCGCCTCACATGACAACCCTCTCATCCCAGGAATTAATCTAGTGAACCTTTGCTGCCACGCCTCTAAGGCAAGTATATCCTTCCTTAGAAAAGGAGACCAAAACTGTACACAGTACCTCAGGTTAGGTCTCACCAAAGCCCTGTACAATTGTAGTAAGTAATATTGTACTCCAACCCCCTTGCAATAAAGGCCAACATTCCATTTGCTTTCTTAATTGCTTGCTGTACCTGCATGCTAACTTTCTGTGTTTCTTGTCTCTCTGAACACCAACATTTAACAGTTTCTCACCGTTTAAAAAATATTCTGTTTTTCTATTCTTCCTACCAAAGTGAATAAACCTCACATATCCCCACATTATATTCCATCTGCCACCTTCTTGCCCACTCACTTAACCTGTCTATATCCCTTTGCAGACTCCGTGTCCTCCTCACAGCTTACTTTCCCACCTAGCTTTGTATCGTCAGCAAACTTGGATACATTACACTTGGTCCCTTCATCTAAGTCATTAATGTAGATTGTAAATAGCTGAGGCCCAAGCACCGATCCTATTGCGGCACCCCACTAGTTACAGCCTGCCAGCCTGAAAATGGCCCGTTTATCCCCACTCTTTGTTTTCTGTCCATTAAAGAATTCTTTATCCATGCTAATATGTTACCCCCAACCTCATGAGCCCTTACCTTGTGTAACAACCTTTCATGTGGCACCTTATGAAAATCCAAATATACGACATCCACCGGTTCCCCTTTATCTACCCTGCTAATTACATCCTCAAAAAACTCTAATAGGTTTGTCAAACATGACCTTTTCCCACCTAACAAGTGCACATACAGTAAATCTTTCTTAATGTTATATGAGATTTTAGCTGCATTCTGGGAGAACATATATTGGAACGGAAAGAATATCATATTGAATATCGATTTTTTAGGTTTTGATTACATTTTATTTTGAGGTATTTGTTATCAATGTTGACAATTTTAGCAACTGAATAAAATATGCCAGCAATAATTGGCCGCTTACCTTTTGTAGCAAGGTTATCTACTGTAGTAGTCTTCCACATTCTTAATTCTAATTTCAGCCTCCATATAAAATAGGAATTTCTGTCACGCAAAGACCAAGAAAGTCACATATGGACACCATCTTCTAAGAGTTTCACAACCATATTTATAAAATGACAATTCCCCATATTGCCATATATAAACCATGGTTAACTAGCATGTATTCATCTTTTTTGAACTTTGAAACTTATTCCATGGTTATACAAGTGGTGCAGTAGTATTGGAGAGGAGATTTAAAAACATTTTTTAAAAAAAAAATCAACATTTCAATTTTCAGAGTTCCCTAATTGGGATTCAAGTCCTATTCTTATTGCTTCTGATTGATTATATGAACATACAAAAAAAAGAAAAATACCAATTGGACCATCAAGTCTGTCTCATTCAGTCATGTGGCAACTAAGCAATATGATCTTGAATGCTCCCCACCCAACAGCAGCCATTTAATCACCTGGGTGATGAAAAATGAGTTCCAGGACATAACAGTGACCACGAGGTCCATCACCCAACATCCCACCTACCTTTTGTTTGGGGTTATAAAATTATTTCACTGTTGCTAAATAATATGGATTTGTTCTGAATCACAGAATCAGAATTTTTAAAAAAATTCTCAGGACATAATTGATGCTAGCACGACTGCATTTATTACCCATCCCTAATTACCCTGAGAAGATGATAATGGACCTTCTCCTAGGACTGCTGCAGTACTTGTGGTGATGGTGCATCCACAATAGTGTTAGGTAGAGAATTCCAGGATTCTGACCCAGTGATGATGCAAGAACGGTGATACATGTCCAAGTCAGGATGGTGTGTGACTTGGGAGAGGAATTTGGAGTTGATGGTGTTCCCGCAACATTGCTGCTTGTCCCTCTCAATAGTTGACATTGCAGGGAAGGAACGTGCTGTTGAAGTAACTTTGGTACGTTGCTGTAGTACACCCTGTAGATGTTACATGCTGCATCCACAGTTTGGCAGTGGTGGAGGGGGATACTGAGTTCAGTGACAAGGAACCAATCAAGCAAACTACTCTGGATTGTGTCAAGCATTTTGAGCATTGCTGTGAATGCACCTATTCAGGCAAGTGGTGAGTATTCCATCGGACTCTCGATTGAGCTCAATAGATAGTGGGGAGGCTTTGAGGGGGTCAGGAGGTGAGCTGCTCATTGCAGAGTACCCAACCTCTGCCCTACTCTTGTCGCCATGGGGTTGATACAACTGCTCTAGTTTAACATCTAGTCAATGGTAACGTCCCCTGCCCAAGGATGTTGATGGTGCTGCTGGAATCAGCTGCTGGTCAGCCCAAGCCTGGATGTTATCCAAGTCCAGCTGGCACTTGCTGCTTCATTACTAGAGTTTTTGTCTGATTAAGCCTCTGTGAAGCACCTTGGGATGTTATAGGCACTATATAAATGCAAGTTGTTGTTCATTTGTGAATAAAGCTGAACACTATGGACTTGTCAGTCCCACTCTTGATGTTATGATGGAGGGAAGGTCAGTGATGAAGCAGCTGGTTGGGCCAAGGTCACTTGCCTGCAGTGATGTCCTGGGGCTTCCTTTGTGTCAGGTATGACTCAAGCCATGGTTGAATTTTACTTTGCCCCATCCGTTGACCTCAGTTTTTCTAGGGTTCCTATTCTCACCTCTCATGGCATTCAGCTGTTGTGTCCATATCTGGATCAAATGTCACAGCTGTATTGGGACAGCCTGGGTATGAAGGCAGCTTGCTCAGGTGCACATCTTCAGCACACCAGCACAGGAGGCCATTTGGCTCATCACACCTGTGCCAGCTCCCTGAAAAAGATCTTTCCATGGCCCAATAACTCTCCGCATAAAGAAACTTTTCCTGATTCTCAGTGATTATTTTAAATTGATGGCCCGTCACTGACTGTCCAACCACAGGAAATGGTCATTCCATATTTACTCTATCAAAATTCTTCATAATTTTAACAATCACTATTAAATCTCCCCTTGGCCTTTTCTGCTCCAGTGCAAATGGTCCCAGTATTTCAAGTGTCTCCTCGTAACTATAGTTTCCCATCCCTCGCATCAGCCTGGTGAATCTTTGCTGTACACACTCTATGGCTTTAATGTTCTTTCTGTAATTGGATGCGCAAAATTGCACACAGTACTCCAAATGTGGCCTGGCCAAGGTTTTATATTAATTAATGACTTTCGTATTCTCATACTCCATGACCCTATTTGCGCTGTCTTTCCCTTGAGTGCATACTCCCATTCCTCATTTTTCTTCCTAAAATATATTACCTCACACTTCTCCACATTACCTTGTATCTACCAACTTACAGTTTTAGCTGTGGCTCAGTAGTAGCACTCTTGCCTCTGAGGCAGAAGATTGTAGGTTCAGGTCCGACTGCAGAGACTTGAGCACAAAATCTCGGCTGACATTCCAGTGCAGTACTGAGGGAGTGCTGCACTGTCAGAGGTGTTGTCTTTCAGATGAAACCGAGGCCTGGTCTGCCCTACTTTGACGAAGAGCAGGAGAGTTATCCCCAGTGTCCTGGTAAATATTTATCCCTCAACGAACATCACTAAAAACAGATTACCTGGTCAGTATCACATTGTTGTTTGAGGGAGCTTGCTGTGCGCAAATTGTCTGCTGCATTTCCTACATTACAACATTACAACAAGTGATGACACTTCAAAAGTACTTCATTGGCTGTAAAGCGCTTTGGGACGTCCAGAGGTCATGAAAGGCACTGTATAAATGCAAGTCTTTTTTTCTATCACAGTCCTTTCACTGTTTGCCATATCATTTACTTTTGCATCATCAGCAAATTTCAAGACTGTGCTCCCTTTGCACTCACACACAGGAAAGAAAGAAGAAATGAGATATTAAAAAATTCAGAGACCCCCTGGAAAAAGAGGAGTTATTGAAAAAAGAGAATGGATACATTAAAACTAATAGTGTGCTGCTCTTTGTCAGCCCATACTTCTCTTCCTCATTTTTTTGCCACTGTTATAATAAATGTATTTTGTCTGCTTATTTGCTGCCCTACCGTGCCAATCCACTGCCACCTGCAATTTACTAGGGTGGAGCAAAGGGGTAACTCCCCATACCCCCACTAAGACTAACTGTAGAGACTGTATCGGTATTAGGAGAGTAAGAGTTGCATGGGCCGCCATACTCCCACCTACTGAATGGAGTGTCATGGATGAATGCAAAAATAAATGTAACTGCACCCTCCCCCCTCCCCCCTCCAACTGAGATGAAAACTGGGGTTGGGGCAAAGTAGAGGGAAAATTTACCACCACCTCCCCCTGCTCAAATGAAAATCCTGGCTGCCCCTCCATACTAAGCTGGTTTCTCTGCCTTTGCTTCCCCACAGAATTACATAAAATCTACAGCAGAGAAATAGGCCATTCTGCTCAACTAGTCCATGCCGATACTTATACTCCACACCAGTCTTCTCTCACGCCAATTATCTATTCCCATCCTGCCTCTATTCCCTTCTTTCTCTTGAACACAATGCTATCTGCTTCAACCATACCATGTGGCAGTAAGTTCAACATTCTCACCACTGTGTAAAGACATTCTTCCTACCTGCGCGCGAGAGAGAGAAAAAAAAGAGATCATGTTCACAGTTAATGACTAATTTTACAAAGCATAGCCAATTCATATTTACTCGAACCATGAGATGTCAAAAAACAATGAAGGCAATGCAGTTTGCAAAGGACTTCATTTTTCCAATTATATTGGGGGTAAACCTTTGTCAAAACTACAGTTTGATGGTGCAAAATTGAAAGATATGAAGGCATAACAGTTAATTTTTTGAAATTATGTTGCAGTAAAATATAACATACAAAACTGTTTGAATAATCAAAGCTTAACTAAGATTTAAAGTTCACTGTCAATCTTTTAACTCTTTAATCTACACAAAACGACTTAGAAGGATATAATTTTAATATTAAGTGGAAACAATTCATGTTCAAGAGCTGGAAAACAAAGCTTGTAGTTCTGGTAACTAGGCAAAATACATTGGCAGGGAGGGCAGTCAGCAGTAGTTTTGAATATTCTGCTTTCCCTATTTCAATCATGGATTGCAAGCACTGAAAACTTGGCTTCCATCCACATTGCTAAGGAAATTGAGTAGGCACTGCATCCTTTCAATACAGTGTAAAGGTGCATTAATATATCATTTTCTTTCTTTCCCTTCTGTTATCCTCTTCTCTTTTTCTATGTTTATCCTGCCTGATTGGGGAAACTAAGTCTGGCACTACTGAATGCGTGTTCTTTTTCTGTTGCAAGAAAGCAAAAGAATGCTATATGTTATCAAAAACTGCACGCTACAGTTTTAATAGAGCACTTTCACGTACTATGAATGCTGGGATACCTCACTTCCAAAACGTTGTCTTAGCAAGTGAGAGAAAACACGCTGAAGTAAAACTGAGAATTACTAACTCAGTCCATGTGGACATTGTGAAGCAGCTTTTACATTACTAGAATTGCATTGTGCATCTGGGATACCTGAGATATGCATACATAAGGAAAACGAGGTTTTCCCAATAACAGAGAAAGCAGGCTTTCCACGTGCATGAAATTGCACCACTTAGTCAGGAAATTGTGATTTCATGCATTTGACTCCCACCATATGCAGGAACGCTGGAAGGCCGATACTAATGGCTTTTATAAGCTCTAAGATAAATATTATTTTGTCCAGAATGGGAATCTAATTAGAAGATTTTTAGAACTCGGGTCTGATGCATACTGACAAGATTTGATGTATTGTTTTTGCTGAGCCTTAAATTCGTTCCACTTTTGGTCCAAGGAAAAAGTAAAAATTAAAGGGAGGTGGCAAACCAAAAGCAAAGGAAATAAAAAGCAGGCAGTTGCTCTCATGCATGTTTTACTGGCTGATTCAAAACAATGTTGGCAGAGGCCTGGAAGAATATCTTTTCATACTTCCAACTGCATTGGTTAAAAGTCCACGGAGACAATCCCTCAATAAAAATAAAATTACATATTTCCATTGCAACAGAATATTAATACTACACAGGTGCTAAAGCTGACTGCATCGAGAGAATAAGACTAGGCACAGAATTTCTAAACAATTAATTTATTTTGCATTAATGTTATCAACGATGAGGCTTTTTTCAAAAAACTTAGCAAACTAATGCTAATATCACTGAAGGCAGCCCTGAATTTGTTTGGGCACTAATCAAGTACACATAAGCTCAAAACCCCATACACCTTTGTGACTCACAGGCCAACAATTTATTGTTTTGCATATCATACACCGGTTTCTTTTGCGACTTGTCTCTAGCTATGTCGCAGTGAATTGATTACTGTGAAGAGGTCATTGATGGTGAAGAACAATGGGTAGGTAATGAGGCCCAACATTACCAATGGATACCTAATATCACACACAAAATTAAAACAAAATAGTTATATCCTGATGTAAAAAATCTTCAGTAAATGAGTCCCTGCATACATTACAAGAAAATAACATCACTAAGAAAAAAAGGTAACATATAAAATTAGGCATTGAGGCTGATTTTAATCTTTGGACATCAAACTGGCAGGAGATAGACTGGCCAGGGCAGAATTAGCAGCCAGCCGCCTGAAGGAGAGCTGAACCTGGTTGAGTTTCTTGGTTCATTCTCTTTATCATAACGTGTGTGAGCTGCAAGTGCGAAAAGTCCTTCAGATGGCCAGTTTGCCCAGTGGAGTGGAAAATGGAGTACCACTGCAGGTCTTAAAAGCGAGAACATGAAGGATGAGAATTTTAAATTGGAGGCATTAGGGAACCAGGAGCCAATGTAAGCCAGCAAAGACAAGGGTGATAGGCGAGGAGGACTTGGTGCGAGGTAGGATATGGGCAGGGTTTTGGATGAGCTGAAATTTATGGATGGTGGATGATGGAAGGCCAGCCAGGAGAGCATTGGAATAGTCAACTCTGGAGGTGACAAAGACATGAATCAGGGGTTTCAGCAGCAGATAGGTTGAAGCAGATGCTGAGATGGGTGGAAGTAGTTGGACTTTATGATGGAGAGTTTATAGGTGGCAATCTCAGCTCGGGGTCAAAAAGGACAGTGAGATTGCAAAAGTCTGATTTAACCTGAGACAGGTTGGGGGATGGAATTGGTGGTAAGTGTATGGAGTTTGTGTAGGGTGCTGAAGATGATGGTTTCAGTCTTAGTGATGTTTAAATGGAAGAACTAGTGGTTCATCCAAGAATGGTTATTGGGTAAGCAGTCGGACAACACAGAGGCAGTGGAGGAGTCAAGACAGGAGGTGGTGCAGGGACAGTAAAAGAAGACATTGCTGGACGAATTCTGGCTATGACTGGGATAAGAAGAATAGAACCATGCGAGGGTAGTCTCATTGAGCTGGACATAGAGCAGAGGTTTTGGAGGAGAATTGTGTGGCCGACCGTATCAATGGCTGCAGAGACGTGGAGGACGAGGAGGATGGATAGCGCACAATGGTCGCAGAGGGTATAATTTGCTACCTTGATTAGGGTCGTTTCAGTGCTGCGGTAGGAACAGAAACCTGATTGGAGATATTCAAACATGAAGTTGCGAGAAATGTGGGCACAGATTTGGGAAGTGTTAACATGTTCAAAGACTTTGGATTGCAAAGGGAGGTTGAAAGTGGGGCAGCAGTGTGCTAACTCAGTGGGGTCAAGGGGGGATTTTTTAAGGGGCATGATGACAGCAGTTTTAAAAGGGAGGGGGACAGTACCTGAGGAGAGGAACCATTTACTATGTCTGGTAGCATGGGCGCCAAGGGAGCAGGAGGTGGGTCTTAAGAGAGAAACCAGAGAAAGATATAGGTTCAGGGCTAAAGCAAGGGGGTGGGAGCAGCAGAATGGACGGTCTCAATCCTCGTGCCCATGAGCACCTCGCACTTGTTGGGGTTGAGGGTGGAGAGGGCGGGGTAGAGAGGCTTAAGGAGACAGTTGGTAGTGGGGAAAAAATGCTGGAGGCTATCTTTGCTTTCCAGGATAATCCTGAAGTAGTGAGTGGTTTTGGCAGAGGTCTGATGATAGGGGCACAACTGGTTTAGCCATCTTGGACTTGAGGGAGTCAACATGGGGGCCATACAAGGGAGACCAACCAGGATGGAAAACACGAAAGGTTATACTGCCTAATACATGGAAGAGAAAAGGCCTTTTGCCAATGTTAATTATTTAGCCCCCTCTACGTTACTTGCAGAAGGCTGCCCATAACAAGAGTAAGAAATACCACACAATGGGAAGCCCCCCAAACTCCAGACTTTCAGTCCTTCTGAGAGGCACCACTAGAAATCAAGAACAATCCTTTTCCTTCTCTTTTCCCTGGTTGGACAGATTACATAAACTTGGGAATACAGGGAGAGGGATGAGGAAAGCCTTAACTGAAATACACAGTCACACAATGTTAGTTTGCCAAGCATCAGCTCAGAAATAAACACCCTAGGAAAGTTAAAAAGTAAGTTAGAAGGGAGTGCTCCAGGTGATACACAAAGTACAAGTGACAAGGAAAAAGAATGAGGTGTCTGGTGAGTCAGCTCAAGTTTTTACCCTGTTGAAGAGGACAGGAATGTAGACCTCAGACTTTAAAACACACTTTGCCTGAGTTTAAAAGATTGCTGAAGGCAATCAATGGTCTGCCTACAAGCATTCATATTACCAGGTGTGGAGGATTCCACTATCCATCATGTGGTTCTAATGCAGGGCATCGAAACCTTGTAGTCCACCATATAGCGTGTGATCACTCCAGTGACCACTGCAACCACTCTCCACGATAGAGACCATGACAGGGTAGTTACATTGAGTTACATCAAGCCAACACACAGAAACAAGCTATTTGGCCCAACATGCTGGCATTTATGCTCCACACGAGCCTCCTCCCTTCCTCCCTACTTCATTTAACCCTACCAGTATACACTTCTATTCCTTTCTACGGCTTGTGCTTATTTAGCTTCCCCTTAAATGCATCTATGCTATTTGCCTCAACTACTCCTTGTGGTAGCGTGTTCCACATTCTTACTATTCTTTGGGTAAACAAGTTTCTCCTGAATTCCCTATTGGATTTATTAGTGACTACCTTATATTTATGACCTCTAGTTTTGGACTCCCCCACAAGTGGAAACATTTTCTCTACCCTCTCAAACCCTATCATTATCTTAAAGACCTCTATCAGATCCACTCTCAGCCTTCTTTTTTCTAGAGAAAAGAACCACAGTCCGCTCAACCTTTCCTGATAAGTATATCTCTCAGTTCTGGTATCATCCTTGTGAATCTTTTTTGCACCTTCTTCAGTATCCTTTTTTTGTAATACGAAGACCAGAACCGTGCACAGTCCTCCAAGTGTGGGCAAACCAAGGTTCTATACAAGTTTGACATAACTTCTCTGTTTTTCAATTAAAAACAAACTTTACTATTCATAGTGAAAATCTATTGCTCAAGGATTTTAAAGAATTATGTTACTTGATGCTCGAGTTAGCTGATCAAACACTATACCAGTTGCTGTGTCATCACCTTGAAATGTTGATTCTGATGTTAGCTTATGTGAGTGGACAAGAAAATCACAGTTCATAATACAGTGAACCTATCCTATTTCTTTCCCCTTCTTAGCTTTTATCCTGAGGTGAGTTGGTAGTTGGGCAGTGTCAGCACCTGGCAGAAGTCAGTCTTAAACCATGTGCCTGGTAATCTAAGTGACATCTAATGTTCCCTTACAAGTATCTCCTGGTCAAACAGACATATGCTTACCTATTACACACACAATCAGAAAAGTACCTTCCAAATCAGTTTTAATACTTCTAGCAATAGGCACCTGGGGTGAATTTGAGTATTAACTCCTGTACAAATGTCAATATTCTAAACATACACAAATTTATGAGTCTGGCTTTTTGTAAGTGCATAATAAAATCATCTATACAACTTCAGTCTTCAAGTAACCAGCTCATTACAAAAGCCCACATAGTAACCTATATCCTAGAGCAGCTCAACCTTTAACCTGCAACCCATCATGTGCTTACTTACATGCCATCTTGACACAGAAGCCATAAATTACTACTAGCTGTTCAAGGGGCGCCATCTTCATGTGTTGGACAACACAAAACATAATAACATAAACTGCATTGAAATGTATCAACATATGACTTACAAGTCACTGTAACAATAAATAATAGATGGCTCTTTTTTTATGATGATGATGTCCCTTAATCTACACCCCACTTGTTATAGGATGTTGTGAAAGGGTTAAAAAAAACAATTGCACTCTAAGCATACAAATATTACCGAAATGAATTAATCTAAATCAAGGCGGCAGAAATCACCTTAAGGGTGGTGACTACTTGGCGATTAGCACCTAGTCTCCAAAACTTTTTTCCCCTCTGGTAGCCAAATTATGGCTTTTTGACATTTGTCATGACTGTCTTTTATCTGCTTTACTTAAATCCTTCCATCTTTAATTGACCAATCTGCATTTCATCCCCTAATGCTACTTGCATTACCCATCATGTTCAGTGCAGATGAAACCACTTTATAATCCTTATACATTATTTCATCTTGATAAGGACCGTGGGCATGAACTATCATAATTGTGAATTGGTGTGATCTCCACCAGCTGAAGTAAATAATAATGGGGTTGTTAAAATAACCAATAAGTATTTTTAAAGAGTACCTATTGCCACCATAACTGAAACATAACAAAGATACTTTTTCCAAACAAGTTAGTTTTTCATGTTGACATACTTTCTGTAAATAAGTCAAATCAATTAAATTAAAATAAATCATTGGTAAACTTTCCATAGTAAGATTTATGAATACTAACTCAAAAGGAATAGTAATAAGAAATACATAATGTTGCAAACAAAATTTCAAATGATGCAGTTGCAAAGTAACATTGTTGTGCCATTATCAACAGGACACACTACTTCCTGAGTTAACAATGAAGGAGTTACAATTATTATTCTGGTCACCGGCAACGTTTCCCAGTGAACAGCTCATCTAATGTGGAGTAAAACCAAAAAGGATTAGAAAGAGTTCCTTGCCAAATAGGTCAATTTAAAGTGTTGAGGTAATAAATTAGATTTCAAATACAGAATGCTTAAATCTGACTATTCTGAGAATATACAACTTTTGAAGGCACTTAGAAGATATGGGGAAGAAATTATTTCTCAGACTGAATGAAAATCAAAAATAAAGTTGTTACTGAGATGAAGAATCATGTCTTGAGACACATAAAAATGGGGCATGGAGAGCATGCCCATTTTCAAAGGAAAAAAAAGTGTTTGATGAAGCAACAATACTTATAGGCCTAGAAAGTTGATTGAGCCCAAAAACGGAGTAAAGAAAAACAATAATTATACTCTGAATGCAAGTAGGCTCAATGCTATGGAAGAGCAGAGGGATAGAGGGTACAGGTTCACATGACAATAAAGGCAGTACCTCAGGATGATAAGACTATAAAAAAAGCAAATGGAATTCTAGGTTTTATCACGAAGAATAGAATATAAAAACCAAAATAAAAACTCAGTTTCAGTATTGTATGATCGAAGTGTTTAAAATTATGAAAGGATGGGACAGGGTAGCTGAAGCAGATTATTTCCAGCTTTCCAGCAGTTGAGGGGTTAAGAATGAGGGCCATAGGTGCAAGATTAAACGTAAAAGATTTAGAACAGAGGACAGGAGAAACTTCTTTGCACAAAGTGTGGTGAGGCTGTGGAATTCACTTCCAGGGTTAGTGGTTGAGGCAGAAACTATGTCAATATTCAAGATTAGATTGGATAAGTGGATGAAGGAAAAGGGTGGGTAAATGTGATTAGAGTTATTTGCTCTCGTGGAGGGTAAACGCTAACACAGACTGGTTGGGCCGGATGGCCTGTTTCTGTGTTGTAACTTCTATGTATTTAAATTATTTCTTTATTTAAAGTGGTTATCATAATCTAGAGAATGCATGAAAATTATTTATAAATTACACATACTCCACTAATCAACAACTGTTTTATTTCACCATCAGCATGGCACAGGTTAACTACAAAGCAGCATACTACACCAAAGACAAGAAAGTTAAATATCAAACAAATACCTAATATATCACCGTTCACTCATAAGGCTATCCAATTTAGAATGTATGGCAATGCCACTCCTAACAATCACAAGTTGGGGCTTATATCTGTATCTTATCTGCTATTTCATTAAAAGCTGACTAATTAGCTGTATTTGCTTCATTAATGAGTTAACCACAAGAACACAAACTAACACTAATTGAACTCAACGACTGAAAAGCTTGCTCTTATCTTGCAATTATCTAATGCATTAAAGTGGAGTTAACTTTCTGCACAGAAGCCTGACTGCATCAATCTTATATAAATATTGCATGATTGGAAAGGCTGCCATTGAGGTGTTCAATAATACATAATTCAGATGCACTTATTAAAAACACATGGTGCCTAATAGGAAATGTGGACCACTGTGTTTTATAGTAATATCCATTTCAAGCTTTTAGCTACATTCTCAACTGGGATCTCTAAACTCAACAAATAAATTATTAAATGCTTATTTTTTGAAAATATTTTGTGTCCATCCCAGACCTAATAGACAGCAGTACACCAATGACCTCCCCGAATAATAATGGGTTTTTATTTAAAGTTTATATTTATATTCATTAGTGAAAAGTAATCCATCATTAAAAGAGAAACCTAAGACACTAAATACTTCAATGGTGATAACGTTTCAACAGCCACACCTATGGGATTTTACAAGGGTCATTTCCCTTTATGAGCCTTGGTCAAAGCCTGAATTCTATGTCATTTACCCTTTGGCAAATATCTTTTACAAAGTATACAAAGCTTATAGATAATGCAGAGCAAAAGGTAGAGATGTATGTATTTAAACTATAAAAAAACATCCGCTTTTTAAAGAATATTTGCTCACAGGAGAATTGTGCAAGTACTGTAGGTTTAAAAACAAAAACTCATCAGAATTTTTGAACAGTGAAACGAAGAACATGTCTCGCTAATGCAGGAAACAAAGACCTTGGGAAAAGGACAAAGTAGAAACCGCTGGCAAACAATTTGTGGTACAATTGAACAGCAACATACAAATGACATTTCAAATCCAGTATAACCAACTCTACTCACATAATGAACACAAGGCTATTAAGAATAAATATCTCATAGGTAAGTTCACTTCTAATGCAAATTGTTATGTTAAACAAGCAACCATATAATTACTCTATAATTTTTTCTTAATTCAAACAATATGTAGTTACAGTAAACAGCAACATATATGTATCACATAATGTACTCAAAATAAATCTGCATTCACTATACCTTGGCTGGAAGATACTGTGAATAGTAATAACTGTACTGGGGGTACATCTGTTGTTTCCACACTTTACCCATGAAGATGGAAATGACTGATTGCAGCACAGGAACTGAGGATTCCTTCAGTTCCTTTGCTGCTTCTTCCCAGGCTGTTTGTTTGTTACCAACAAACCTCACATCAGCCTAACTGCAGAACATCGAGAGCATACTGGAGCCGGTGACTTGAAGGAGATCCACAAGTCAGCCTCTTTGTGAGCAAGTTTCTATCCTGTTTCAACAGAGATAAACAGTGGAGCACCCTGAAGTAATCAATAAGCTCTCAATGCTACAGCTTCAAACCATGGGCCTCTGATGCCAGAGAACATGAACCACCGAGTGGGGGAAGGGTGCATGTCTATATAATAGCAAGTTTAATCAGCTTATAACTGCTTTGCACTTTTAAGCTTGCACATGCAACACTGATTTTATTATTTTTATTAAATATTTTGCATTTTTTCATTTTATATTTCCCCATGAAAGCATAATCCTGAACAGTTCAGATTAATTGAGGATGTTGATAGCTCTTTCTTCCCTCGAAATAAAAAAACATTGACAGATGCTAACCCCTTTGTAACAGTAATGCAGCTTTATTGGAGGCATTAAATAGTTCAAAGGGCTGTCTTAATTAGCTGATTCCTAATTGTTTAATCTGTGAGGACACACAATTACTAACTTTCCATCATGGCCCCATACATTGTGTAATGATTGGTATTTCAACAAGAACTTGCATTTATAAAGTGCCTTTAACATCGGAAAACATCCCAAGGAACGTCACAGAATCTCATTCAGATAAAAACTGACACTAAGCCAAAGAAGGAGATATTAGGAGAGGTGACTAAGAGGTTGATCGAAGAGGTAGGTTTAAAGGAGGGTCTCAAAGGAAGAGAGAGAGGTGGAGTGGCAGAAAGGTTCACAGAGGGAATTCCAGAGCTTTGGGCCGAAATGGCTGAAGGCATGGTCGCCAATGATGTGTCGAGGTCAGAGTTGAAGGAACACAGAGTTCTTGAAGGGTTTTAGGGCTGGAGGAGGGTACAGAGATGGGAGGGATGTGGTGATAAAGGGATATGTACAGGAGGATGAGAATTTCAAACTTGAGGCGTTGGAGGACCAGAAGCCAATGTAGGTCAGCAAGCACCGGAGTGATGCTAAGCGGGACCTGGTGCTGGTTAGGATACAGGCAGCAGAGTTTTGGATGAGCTGAAGTTTACAGAATCATAAAAAGGTGACAGCACGGAAGGAGGCCATTCGGCCCATCGAGTCCACGCCGGCACTATGCAAGAGCAATCCAGTTAGTCCCACTCTCCCGCCCGATCCCCATAGACCTGCAAATTTTTTCCTTTCAAGTACTTATCCAGTTCCCTTTTGAGGGCCATGATTGAATCTGCCCTCAAAAGGGAACTGGATAAGTACTTGAAATACACCCCCTTGGGCAGTGCATTCCAGATCCTAACCACTTGCTGTGTAAAAAAGTTCTTCCTCATGTCACCTTTGGTTCTTTTGCCAATCACCTTAAAGCTATGTCCTCTGGTCCTTACCCTTCTGCCAATGGGAACAGTTTCTCTCCATCGACTCTGTCGAGACCCTTCATGATTTTGAATGTCTCCAACAAATCTCCTAGCAACCGTCTTTGCTCCAAGGAGAACAACCCCAGCTTCTCCAGTCTATCCACGTAACTAAAGCCCCTCATCCCTAGAATCATTCTAGTAAATCTCCTCTGCACCCTCTCTAAGGCCTTCAAGGATATAGTGCAAAAAAAATTTCTCACAAACACATGAGAAACAAACAATTGAGAACAAAATCATGAAACTTAACCATAGATGTTAATTTGCTTTATTTGGTAGCACACTCGCCATCAAGGTGGCGGGACAGTGATATACAGCCAGGAGGGGCCCTGGGATTCCTCAACATTGACTCCGGACCCCATGAAGTCTCATGGCATCAGGTCAAACATGGGCAAGGAAACCTCCTGCTGATTACCACCTACCACCCTCCCTCAGCTGATGAATCAGTCCTCCTCCATGTTGAGAACCACTTGGAGGACGCACTGAGGGTAGCAAGGGCACACAATGTACTCTGGGTGGGGGACTTCAATGTCCATCATCAAGAGTAGCTCGGTAGCACCACTACTGACCGAGCTGCCAAATCCTGAAGGACACAGCTTCCAGACTGGGCCTGCGGCAGGTGGTGAGCAAACCAACACAAGGGAAAAACGTTCTTGACTTCGCCCTCACCAATCTACCTGTCACAGATGCATCTGTCCATGACAGCATTGGTAGGAGTGACCACTGCACAGTCCTCATGGAGACACAGTCCTCATGGAGACAAAGTCCCGTCTTCGCACTGAGGACACCATCCAAAGTGTTGTGTGGCACTATCACCGTGCTAAATGGGATAGATTCAGAACAGACCTAGCAGCTCAAAACTGGGCATCCAAGAGGCACTGTGGGCCATCAGCAGCAGCAGATTTGTATTTCAGCACAATCTGTAACCTCATGGCCCGACATATTCCTCACTCTACCATTACCAACAAGCCAGGGGATCAACCCTGGTTCAATGAGGAGTGTCTAACGACTTAGATGAATTGTAAACAATTTTACAACACCAAGTTATAGTCCAGCAATTTTATTTTAAATTCACAAGCTTTCGGAGGCTTCCTCCTTCCTCAGGTGAACGTTGTTGGAAATCTCCACATCATGACTTAGATGAAGGTATAGAAAGTCTCATATCTAAGTTTGCCGATGACACAAAGATTGGTGGCATTGTAAGCAGTGGAGATGAAAACATAAAATTACAAAGCGATATTGATAGATTAGGTGAATGGGCAAAACTGTGGCAAATGGAATTCAATGTAGACAAATGTGAGGTCATCCACTTTGGATCAAAAAAGGATAGAACAGGGTACTTTCTAAATGGTAAAAAGTTAAAAACAGTGGATGTCCAAAGGGACTTAGGGGTTCAGGTACATAGATTATTGAAGTGTCATGAACAGGTGCAGAAAATAATCAAGAAGGCTAATGGAATGCTGGCCTTTATATCTAGAGGACCAGAGTACAAGGGGGCAGAAGTTATGCTGCAGCTATACAAAACCCTGGTTAGACCGCACCTGGGCACCGCACCTTCGGAAGGACATATTGGCCTTGGAGGGAGGGCAGCGTAGGTTTACTAGAATGATACCCAGACTTCAAGGATTAAGTTACGAGGAGAGATTACACAAATTGGGGTTGTATTCTCTAGAGTTTCGAAGGTTAAGAGGTGATCTGATCGAAGTTTATAAGATATTAAGGGGAACAGGTAGGGTGGATAGAGAGAAACTATTTCCGCTGGTTGGGGATTTTAGGAGTAGGGGGCACAGTCTAAAAATTAGAGCCAGACCTTTCAAGAGCGAGATTAGAAAACATTTCTACACACAAAGGGTGGTAGAAGTTTGGAACTCTCTTCCGCAAATGGCAATTGATACTAGCTCAATTGCTAAATTTCAATCTGAGATAGATAGCTTTTTGGCAACCAAAGGTACTAAGGGATATGGGCCAAAGGCAGGTATATGGAGTTAGATCACAGATCAGCCATGATCTTATCAAATGGCGGAGCAGGCACGAGGGGCTGAATGGCCTACTCCTGTTCCGATGTTCCAATGCCAGGAGCAGCACCAGGCGTAGCTAAAAATGATGTGCCAACCTGGTGAAGTTACAACTCAGGACTACATGCATGCTAAACAGCAGAAGCAACATGCTAGAGAGAGAGCTTCGCAATTCCACAACCAACGGATCAGATCAAAAGCTCTGCAGTCCTGCCACATCCAGTTGTGAATGGTGGTGGACAATTAAACAACTAACGGGAGGAGGAGGCTCTGTAAACATCCCCATCCTCAATGATGGCGGACTCCAGCACGTGAGTGCAAAAGACAAGGCTGAAGTGTTTGCAAACCACCTTCAGCCAGAGGTGCCGAGTGGATGATCCCTCTCGGCCTCCTCCCGATATCCTCACCATCACAGAAGCCAGTCTTCAGCCAATTCGATTCACTCCACGTAATATCAAGAAACAACTGAGTGCACTGGATACAGCAAAGGCTATGGGCCCCGACAGCATCCCAGCTGTAGTACTGAAGACTTGAGCTCCAGAACTAGCCGTGCCTCTAGCCAAACTGTTCCAGTACAGCTACAACACTGGCATCTACCCGACAATGTGGAAAATTGCTCAGGTATGTCCTGTCCACAAAAAGCTGGACAAATCCAATCCGGCCAATTACCGCCCCATCAGTCTGCACTCAATCATCAGCAAAGTGATGGAAGGTGTCGTCGACAGTGCTATCAAGCAGCACTTACTCACCAATAACCTGCTCACCGATGCTCAGTTTGGGTTCCGCCAGGACTACTCGGCTCCAGACCTCAATACAGCCTTGGTCCAAATATGGTCAAAAGAGCTAAATTCCAGAGGTGAGGTGCGAGTGACTGCCTTTGACATCAAGGCAGCATTTGACCGAGTGTGGCACCAAGGAGCCCGAGTAAAATTGAAGTCAATGGGAATCAGGGGGAAAACTCTCCAGTGGCTGAAGTCATACCTAGCACAAAGGAAGATGGTAGTGGTTGTTGGAGGCCAATTATCTCAGCCCCAGGACACTGTTGCAGGAGTTCCTCAGGGCAGTGTCCTAGGCCCAACCATCTTCAGCTGCTTCATCAATGTCCTTCCCTCATCATATGGTCAGAAATGGGGATGTTGGCTGATGATTGCACAGTGTTCAGTTCCATTCGCAACCCCTCAGATAATGAAGTAGTCCGTGCCCGCATGCAGCAAGACCTGGACAACATCCAGGCTTGGGCTGATAAGTGGCAAGTAACAGTCGCGCTGGACAAGTGTCAGGCAACGACCATCTCCAACCAGAGAGTCTAACCACCTACCCTTGACATTCAACAGCATAACCATCACCGAATCCCCCACCATCAACATCCTGGGGGTCACCATTGACCAGAAACTTAACTGGACCAGCCATATAAATACTGTGGCTACAAGAGCAGGTCAGAGGCTGGGTATTCTGCAGTGAGTGACTCAACTCCTTACTCCCCAAAGCCTTTCCACCATCTACAAGGCACAAGTCAGGAGTGAGATGGAATACTCTCCACTTGCCTGGATGAGTGCAGCTCCAACAACACTCAAGAAGCTCGACACCATCCAGGACAAAGCAGCCCGCTCGATTGGCACCCCATCCACCACCCTAAACATTCACTCCCTTCACCACCGGCGCACAGTGGCTGCAATGTGTACCATCCACAGGATGCACTGCAGCAACTCGCCAAGGCTTCTACGACAGCACCTTCCAAACCCGCGACCTCTACCACTTAGAAGGACAAGGGCAGCAGGCACATGGGAACAACACCACCTGCACGCTCCCCTCCAACGTCACACACCATCCCAACTTGGAAATATATCGCCATTCCTTCATCAACGCTGGGTCAAAATCATGGAACTCCCTTCCTAACAGCACTGAGGGAGAACCTTCACCACACGGACTGCAGCAGTTCAAGGTGGTTGCTCACCACCACCTTCTCAAGGGCAATTAGGGAGGGCAATAAATGCTGGCCTCGCATCCCATGAACGAAGAAAACAAAAGGGCAAGGATTGTACTTTCATGTACTAATCCGGGACTTGAGCACATAATCTCGGCTGACACTTCAATGCAGTATTAATTGAGGGAATGCTGCATTGTCAAAGGTGCCATCTTTTAGATGAGATGTTGAATTGTGGCTCCCATTTGCACGTTCATGGTGGGGCAAAGGAAGGGTGGATGCACGAGGCTAGAGTTGGAGGAATGGGGAGTTCTGAGGGGGTTCGTGCTGGAGGAAGTTAGAGATAGGGAGGGGTGAGGTCATGAAGGGATTCAAACACGAGGGTGAGCTTTTTAAACTGGAGGCATTGGGGGATTGGGAGTCAATGTAGGTCAGCAAGTAGGATGATGATGGGGCCCATTTAATACCACATAATGTTAAGATTACACTTTGGCCTCTTGAAGGCTATGACAGACAATGAATTAAGTAAAATGCTTTAGTACTGTTTGTGTCATCTAATATATTAAAAACCTTACATATGGGCACACTTCCTGTTGACATTTTCCATTACACAAATTGTTATGTCCACATTTACAATGGGAACTGTGTATGTAAAATTCTTCACTCTAATTACTACCATCCATGCAGATGCTGCCACTGACAGGAGGGCATAAATACAGCATGACCAAGATTACATAGACAGTTTCCATTATAAACAAAATTACACTTTTACGACAGATACAAGAAAGAAGAGAAAAAAGCTCAGATGTGGATTTACAAATGTCCAGCTTCCTTAGCATTTAGAGACTAAATGGTAATTGCTGATCCTTTCTCCGCATAATAAAATTGCTGCTGAATTCCTCCCAATAATCCTTCACAAAGCATAAAGCAGTTAAACTACAGAATGAAAGCAAAACAAGACAAAAGCCAGTGGTAACACGTGATTCGTTCCATAAGGAAACAAGGTTGTCTCGGGCACTTCTACTAAAGTTGTTGGCAATTCTTTCAGAAATTCTAACAATTCTCCTTATTCCACTCTTAACCGGTACTAGCTGTACAGAAAAAATATGGTAATATCAAATGCAGGTTGAAATCAGTAATGACACCAGCTTGTAATTAGGGTGAAAAATAGCTGCCCCACACTGCTCTCTGTGTTTATGAACACATACCAGCTACGTTTATTTTTCACTGGCATTCCTGACTGAATTCACAATACACTCAAGACACAAGGTGTAATTGTCAAATGCCATATATAGTTCAATTTGACTACTGTCCAACATGTATATATTCTGACTAAAAAATATATGCTAGTGCCTTACAATTCATTACTAAACCTAAATGTAATGTAAGTGAGCAAATGATCTGTCACAGCACAACACTGTGAGATTTGAGCTCTTGAGAGCAACTTTCTCTTAACAGTTTTTCCTGTTGCCAACATTTTCATGTTAATCAACAGATAGTTTTAAAATGCCTCTCTCAGCCTGCCTAAAAATGAAGAAATGAACAGTTGGATTAAGTATCTCTACATCCACTCAGGTCCCACTCCACTCAATAGCACTTGAACTCAAACTCTAATTTTAGTAACAGGCAGGGAGTGAAGCTGTGCGCATGTCAAATGTTTTACTAGCTATTACAGTAACTAGTGCGACAGTGATGAAGGGGTTGGACATTGAATCCAGTAGCAGGAACACCAATCAAGCAAACTGCTCTGTCTTGGATGGTGTTGAGGTTCAAGTCTTGTTGCAGCTGCACCCAGCCAGGGAAATATTTCATCATACCCCTGGCTTGAGGCTTGTCGATGTTGGAGAGGCTATGGGAGGCAGGGGAGGTCAGGAGGTGAGCCACTCGTTGCAGAATGCCAAACCTCTGCCCTATTGCTGCAGTTACCGTATTGATATGCCTGATCCAGTTCAGATCTTCTGTCAGCGAAGGCAAGAATGATGGATGAACAGGACTTGGTGTAGGATAGAATACAGAAAGCAGAGTTTTGGATGTGCTGAAGTTTATGGGCCGTGGAGGATAGGAGGTTGACAAGGAGACCATTGGAATAGTCATCGGAAGGTGACAAAGACATGGATGACCGTTCCAGCAGCAGATAGGCTGAGTCAGTGAAAGCAACCGGTCTTTGTGATGAAAAGGATTTGGGGTTGGAAGCTCAGTTCAGGATCAAATAGGATGCTGAGGTTACAGAATCTGGTTGAACCAGATTCTGTAACCTCAGTATCCTATTTGATCCTGAACTGAGCTTCCAACCCCAAATCCCTTTCATGACTATTCCAATGGTCTCCTTGTCAACCTCCTATCCTCCACGGCCCATAAACTTCAGCACATCCAAAACTCTGCTTTCTGTATTCTATCCTATACCAAGTCCTGTTCATCCATCATTCTTGCCTTCGCTGACAGAAGATCTGAACTGGATCAGACATATCAATACGGTAACTGCAGCAATAGGGCAGAGGTTTGGTATTCTGCAACGAGTGGCTCACCTCCTGACCTCCCCTGCCTCTCCAACATCTACAAGCCTCAAGCCAGGGGTATGATGAAATATTTCCCTGGCTGGGTGCAGCTGCAACAAGCTGGGGAGGGGAATGGAATTGGAGGCGAAGGTATGTGGTGAGGTCAGAAGATGATGGCTTTGGTCCTAACAATGTTTAACTAGAGAAAATTACTTTCATACACACAATTCCTCAACTGGAACTGGGAATTCCCAGCACCCAAGGCTCAGGTGAAATTTTCAACTCGGGAGCTAAAGCACAAATCAAGCCGCAGGCTTCAGAGTTGGGTAGGCGTCTACAGGTGAAAACTACTTGCAACCATTTCTAATATTAAATGATCCATTGTATATGGAAGTTTAATGATTTTAGTATGAATTATTTAAAGTTTGTGCATTTATGTTATAAATATTACTTATATGGCTACATATTCAGCCAAGTCAGAAATACAAGAAGCTGGAACTATTTTGCAAAAAAAGAACTTAATTGATTCAAATTTCAGCCTTTCAAGTGCTTACTTTACTCTAGGATCTTTGCTGATTAGCTCTATGGGTCAATCAGTATTGTTAGATGCTAATTTAAGCTATTGAGAGAAGTGACATTAATATACCATTTTACAAGTCCTGCATTACACATTAAATCTGTAATTATTTAGATTAATGTAGGGCAGAGGTGCCTGGACAATGTTGTTTACCGATATTGATAAAGTAAAGTCCTAAAAACTGGTTTCTCATGTACACAGGGTTCCAAATTTTATTGTAATTGTGAATTTTGCAGTTTGGTTAATGCTGGAGCTGGATATTCCTGCCATCAAAGTAAATGTGAAAACCTTGACCTGCTTTATGATTTTGCAGCTTTTGACCTTTGTCCCATTCATATCTGTGAAACGCAGGTATTCATAAGGTCAAAGGTGAGAGAAGGGGAATTAATTTTCAAATAATGCTTAACTTTTTTGAAGCTCACTCTTGAAGTTTCTGGGGAGAATACAATCCAAGATGCCTCTCATATCAAGACTGTACAAGAGCTCTTTCAGTTTTTTTGTGTAGCTGCTTGTAAAACCTTTTATTTTGACTCAAACATTGCACATATTGATTCGTAATGCAGTAAGTGTTGTTTTGGATCATTGAAATGTGATATCTTAGCATTTCTACTGCATTCCAAGCATCTCTCGCCTTTTCCTCAGACAGATAGTTTTCTTCCAGTGCACTCTGATTGATCCTACATTAATGCAGACCGACAGCAGTTTGTTTATCTTGAAGGCTTGGAGGGATATGGAAACAAAGTGAAGAAAAGCCAAGGTTTACAAGAGGGCTAGGATTTAGGCCCAGAAGGAGCATGCAAGGTTATTTAACACTAGTTACACATCTCTGATGGATTGCATTAAATTCTTGATTTCAAAAATTGAAAGTTATTTTCATTGATTTACTGCACTGACAGGCTAAATTATAGCTCTACCTGAATGTCTTATCAGCGCAATTAGTGCTGGAGTTCAAACACAGCAATTCATTGCAAAATGTAAAACATTTGTGATCTGGCATGATACTTAACTGATTCCAAAACAGAATTCAGCTGTCTGTAAACATTTGGGCAAACAAAGCACTGCAAGTAGGAAAAGTTGAAAACCATCCTTATTAAGAAGACACTGAACCACTGCCCAAATTAGGCAGTTGGTTACCGTGCTCCTGTCAAATCAAGCAACATCCTTAGTTCTTGCCCCTTAGAACTAGCACATCAGGCTTTCAAGTTGTATTGGTTGATTTTTCTTATAATTTTACCATACTTTATAGAATAAAAATTTCTAGCAGTTAGTTGATAGCTTAATACCTTCTCTAGTATGAACGAGTTGGAATGCACAAAGACAAAGCAAAGAAATAACTGAACAGTTTCTATACTTTCAGTGCCGACAGGATTTCCCATGCCACTTCACAGAGGTCAAAATCTTAAAACAATAAATTGATATTAAGTGGGGGGGCAGGGTAGGACTCGTACAGCAACACCGATGAGGCTGGGTGGTGAAGGCCTGGGCAAGGAGTTCAGGGACTTTGTGGCTCTTTTGGCCTCATTTTTCCTTTTCTCCCTTAGTTCTTTACTTCACCATAATTTTTTTCTTCTGATTTCCCTTCTTTATTCCACCCGGTCGGAGTTTCGAGATTTTACTTTTCTCGTTCCCTCTTCAGTCTTTTTCTTATTTGACCCAATGATTTTTTTCCCTCTACCACACATGTAAGAGCTGGAAAAACATTGGGGCAGAAATTGCTCGGAGTAGCGAACCAACAGTGCTCGCTGCTCCATAGATTTATACTAACCCACTAACTGTCTTCTCTTCAGGCACTTCCTTGAATAGGAAGCAGAAGAGCCCAGCGTCAGTTCAAGCGAAGCTAGGGCCCTGGGAGAAGCAAGAGGATTGATTTCTCCCCATGACCAATCACATTGCAGCATTTTTGACAAGCCGCATAACGCTCTGCAGGCTTCCAAAGTTAAAACCAAGAAGTGAAAGGTACATTAAAATCTTTGTAAAAACAGTTATAGACCGCTTAAAAAAAAGAGGGCAAGAAATTATTGAATAAAAGAGACAGAAGGGAAAAGTAAAAGAAAAATAAATTAATTTTAAAAAAAATTTTAATGACCAAAAACCATTAAAATAAGGAGTAATGAGACTCCACAATTTTAAAAGTTAATTTTTAGTTGTTTGGCAGTCATTAAGACTTACCGCACTGTTAAAACTTAGTTAGACCTGGTATTTTTAAGCTTACCTGTTTTGTGGCGTAATTAGTTACTTTCCACCTGGGCAGATAAGCAAGTTGGCGCTTTTTCAATGATTTTCCTGATTGCAGCGTGTGATATACCTTTAACCTGAAGCGGTCATATTGGCAATGAACCAGTCAGAGCAAGTTCCGGATTTCCACGTTTCACTGCGCACGTGCGATCGCCAGAACTTGCTCCTCCATTTCGCCACTAACGGTGACTGTTGAGCTCACCTTTATTTCGCAAGCAATTTCTGCCCCGTTGTGATTCAGTAATTACAGAGTTGGGAAGACATCATGATTACGTGTGCCACTAAGGAGTGAAAAGGAGCACTAAGCTCTCGGATCGCATAAGGAATATAGCAGAAGGCAAACCTGAGGATCCTGAGAAGGGAAATAGTTGCTGGAGATATTATAAAATGGGGTAATGAAGTTTACAGGTAAGTTTTGTGATTTTTTTTGCAGAATTGTTAAATTTTGTGCTTTCATTGAGCTATAAATTTTATTTTCAGGGACATGTAGTTGGACGGGTGAGTAAGCAGGGAACCAATATAGCCAGGTTAAAGGATTTATAAAAAATATTTTGAGGAATGTGATTGTTCCTTTTATTGTGAAATAATCAAGTGTTTTTTTAATTGTTGTTTTCTGTTGAATGTAAAATTTGAGCCAATTAGCATGCTTCATGTCTGGACATATCCAATGCAAAACTATTTGTTATATATATATATATATATATATATATATAAAAACATTATTTACAATCATAAATAAAAACAGAAAATGCTGGAAACACTCAGCAGGTCAGGCAACATTATTTACTCTCATGTTGCTTCTGTCTCCTTGGTCTTTTTCTTCATCCTGCTGTTTTACTTTTCCATTTTATCTAGCGTTGTTCTTCAACTTGTTCCCCTCTGCTGTTCTCACTCTTCATGCTTCCTCTTTTTTTTCATTTCAATGTTCTCATTCCCTGCTACCCCTGACCTTAAAATAATTATATTAGGTGAGAATTTATTGCACAGATATGCTACCTCCAATATAGTATCCAAAACAATCTAGCCCGTTTAACCAGCTACGCTATGGAATATCAAATGAATATTAATGTGGATATGAATACAGCAATGCACAGTGGAATAGAAAACAAGAAACACAGGAACACAATGAATGAATGTCCATTAGCAAAGGTTAAAAGGCAGAATGATTTGATTGCAATTGTTGGACACCTACTGAAAACATCTAGTCAATATGCAGCTGTCAACAATATGGCTAATAAAATAGAGATGCAACTTGAAGGTACTCGGTTACAAGACAAAACAATTCAATCCTGTTTAACTCATTGCTCAGACCATATTTATCGGCGAGATCACATTTATCACCATGTGTGCAATTCCGAGAACCTTACCTTCAAAAATCACATCTTGCAGTATATACTCATGGGTTGAACACACAGCCAGCCCATGGTATAACATGTGAGGAATAGGTCAGTCAATAAAGTATCCAATACAAGTACACTCACTAGTATATTTAAATACTTTGAAATGTATTTTGGTAGATTACGTACACGTAGCGTCACATTGGGACATTACATCAGCCTCTGGACATTACCAATTTGATACATTTTCAAGGGAGTTTAAACTCTTGCAACTTTCAACAAACTTTCTGCCTGTCATTGACAGCACACAAAACTGCCATAAAGGCTAAATGCATATCTTATACTTGTTATCTTTGGCCGGATGATCTCATAAAACAAACTTTAGTACATTCTAGTGGCATTCCAATGTATTGATATCACTTTGCAGAAGAAGTTGCCAGACATTGGTAGAATGTTATTTAATATTTGTAATCCATTTTATATTTTTTTTACCCTCTTATAGTCCCTCTTCACCACATATCTCCTCTGGATGAGAGGCTAGAAATCTGCACCCTTGCCTCTGCCAATATTGAATGTTAGAATGTGGAAGGAGTACCTAGGAACTGCTTATCTATTTCCTCTCCCGCTTTTCTTTACAAGGGGCCACCCTTTACTTATCAGCCTCACCATGGCTGACATTAGGAACTCTATTTGTGGTGTTCCTATATGGTGCAAATCCATGTTCTTCCACGTTTTGGCTCAATATGATTCAAAACCATGTTATTTCCTTTTTTTGTTGATATTAATGTTGCTCTGATTTTTTTCCTCTTTTCCCCATCATTCTCAGCTCAGCCTGACATGTCCAAAATATTGTCAAAATATCTCCTTTGTTGACCTGTCACGCTTCATTAAATGGCAATGGCTCCATATTGTGTTGCCTTTCCCTCTCAACACAAACTAGAAATGGCAATGGCTCCATATTGTGTTTCCTTTCCCTCTCAACACAAACTAAAAATGGCAATGGCTCCATATTGTGTTTCCTTTCCCTCTCAACACAAACTAGAAAAGGCAGCATGAGATGCACAAGTAGATACTTGATTTATTTCCCTCCTCTCCTTTGCATGCTTTTTTAGTGTTTTCTTTAAATTAGGAGAAATTTGTGTGCATTGAGGTGAGGGATGTTAGTTGTGGAAAATGGAAAATTTCCCCAATGTCAGCATCAAACACTCTTTGGTCAGGTATAGCACAGGTTAAACATGGATTGGTACTCTGCTTCAAACTCAGAAAACCCTTGCTGTGCTGCTTTCTATTTCTCACACTGGCCGTCCTGTGGTCTGAGTAAGATTTGTGCAATTAGGTCCAATTTTATGCTGTTGTGTCACATCTACTAGGAATTGATTTGAGATTGGAATTCATTTTGCATGGACCCTTGCAGGCCAGTATCGCACGTCAGCCTAGAAAACTGGCAAAAACTGATATACCTGGAGCCTTCCCTGTTAAATTTTGATTCCGACACTTAATTTGTTGAATTTTAAAGCCTACTATAATTCTGCCTTTCAAGTCAAAAATAATTTCTTTTAGCAGATTACAGATATTTTAAATATGAAAATAAAAGTATTTGTACATGCTCTCAATATAAGGTCAAACAAAGCTGACCCAAGATACATCATGTTAATTTGTGCACTAAAATCTTATACAACACAAACCTACAACAATTCCACCAACAATGCATTTTACACAAACAAATCTGGCTCACTATCACAATTGTCCCTGTTCCTGACCCTATGGCAGTACAGAGGCAGGTGTGGATTTACATGAATTGAGGGCATGCTGATGTAACTATTTTAAATAAACAACTTTTATTCTTAAGTAGCTTCAGGAGGGTAAGATTGAGTTACCATCACTGAAACAAAAGTGAAGGCCTTCGAGAGGGTGCAGAAAAGATTTATTAGAATGGTTCCGGGGATGAGGGACTTCAGTTACGTGGATAGTTGGGGTTGTTCTCCTTACAGCAGAGAAGGTTGAGAGGAGATTTGATAGGGGTGTTCAAAATCATCAAGGGTCCAGACAGAGTAGATAGAGAGAAACTGTTCCCATTAGCAGAAGGGTCAAGAACCAGAGGACGTAGATTTAAGGTAATTGGCAAAAGAACCAAGGGCAACATGAGGAAAAACATTTTTACGCACCGAGTGATTATGATCTGGAATGCACTGCCTGAAATTCAATCGTGGCTTTCAAAAGGGAATTGGATAAGTACTTGAAGGAAAAAGATTTGCAGGGCTACAGAGAAAGGGTGGGGCAGTGGGACTAGCTGGATTGCTCTTGCAGAGAGCCGGCATGGGCTCGATGGGCCAAATGGCCTCCTTCTGTGATGTAACCATTCTGTGATTCTATGAGTTCTAATGAAGTCACGCCCAAACATTAACCTGTTTTTTAACTCTTTCAGAAGCTGGTCAACCTGCTGTGAATTTCAAACATTTTCCAGCACATGATGTTAGACATAACTATTTCCCTGTTATTATCACCAAGAGTTAACATGCTATTACGCCATTCATCCATCTGCGATTTTAACAGAAGGGTTAATCTATTTAAAATAAACAGACTAATGCCATTAAAATAGAACATAAAAGAAAATCATTCAAGTATGTTAAACATTCATCTGAAATCATCACTAACAATAATTTCTGGCCTATATTGCTCTTCTGACTTTATCAAAAGGTTTATTTTCTCGTACTGCAAATAAAAGCGATGGCACACGGTAATCATTTTTTTAAAAAAACTAAAACGCACGAAAACATGTTTTGTAGGATAGTGGGATAAAGTTTGTGCTCTCAGTCGGACCGGATTAATTTTTTTTAAAAATTCATTCGTGGGATGTGGGCATCGTTGGCAAGGCCAGCATTCATTGCCCATCCCTAATTGCCCTTAAGAATGTGGTGGCGAGCCACTGCCTTGAACCGCTGCAGTCCGTGTGGTGAAGGTACTCCCACAGTGCTGTAAGATAGGGAGTTTCAGGATTTTGACCCAGCGATGATGAATGAATGGCGATATATTTCCAAGTCAGGATGGTGTGTGACTTGATGGGGAACGTGCAGGTGGTGGTGTTCCCATGAACCTGCTGTCCTTGTCCTTTTAGGTAGTAGAGGTCGCGGGCTTGGGAGTAGCTGTCAAAGAAGCCTTGGCGCATTGCTGCTGTTCATCTTGTAGATGGTACACACAGCAGCCACTGTGCATGGGGGTGAAGGAAGTGAATGTTTAAGGTGGTGGCTGGGGTGCTAATCAAGTGGGCTGCTTTGTCCTGGTTGGTGTTGAGATTCTTGAGTGTTGTTGGAGCTGCACTCATCCAGGCAAGTGGAGAGCATTCCATCACACTCCTGATCTGTGCCTCAAGTTTAGGGTTTGCAACGTTGCTATTGATTATTAATGTCATTTCTCTAATTTCCCCATTGATTTTGATCACTATGATATGGATGGTGCAGGTTCTCTTCCTCTTCACTGCACGGTAACAAACAGACCTCCACCATGAACTTGTAAACAATTTGAAACCTCTTTCAAAGTTACAGAACATAGCCCGATACTATAACTCATCCACGAAAAGACCAACTGCTCACAACATACATAATGGTAATACACTGTAGTAAAATCCTAAATATGGAGATCTCAGTATAATTCTTCAAAATAAGTAAAACTCATCACCATTTCAACCCCACTCCCCATTTTATTTCCTACCCCTTCTAATTCTACATCAGCATTGACTGATCAAATAAAGCCAGTTAGTGTATTCACAGCAAAAAGAGGTCTGAAACTCATTTTGAACAAGTTAAACCTTCAGATAAGACAACTGTCAGGTATCATTGTATCATAGTAGGTACAACACAGGAGGAGGCCATTCAGCCCATCGTGCCTGTGCCGACTCTTTGAAAGAGCTATCCAATTAGTTCTATTCCCCTGCTCTTTCCCTATAGCCTTGTATATTTTTTCCCTTCAAGTATTCATCCAATTCCCTTTTCAAACTTACTATTCAATCTGCTTCCACCACCCTTTCAGGCAGTGCACGCCAGATCATGACATCTCGATGCATTAAAAAAAGTTTCTTCATGTCGCCTCTGGCTTTTTTGCGGATCACCTTAAATTTGCGTCCTCTGGTTACCAACCCTTCTGCCACTGGAAACAGTTTCTCCTTATCTACTCTATCAAAACCATTCATAATTTTGAATACCTCTATCAAATCTCCTCTTAACATTATTTGTTCTAAGGAGAACAACCCCAGCTTCTTCAGTCTCTCCACATAACAGAAGTCCTTCATCCCTGGCACCATTGCAGTAAATCTCTTCTGCACCCTCTCTAAGGCCTTGAATTCCTTCTTGAAGTGTGGTGCCCAGAATTGAACACAGTACTCCAGCTGACGCCTAACCTGTGTTTAATAAAGGTTTAGCATAACTTCCTTGCCTTTGTACTCTATGCCCCTATTAATAAAGCCCAGGATCTCATATGCTTTTTAAACAGCCTTCTCAACGTGCCCTGCCACCTTCAAAGGTTTGTGTATGTGCACCTCCAGGTCTCTCTGTTCCTGTATCCCCTTTAAAATTATGCCATTGAGTTTTTATTGCCTCTCCTCATTCTTTCTACCAAAATGCATCACTTCACACTTCTCTGTGTTAAATCTCATCTACCATGTGCCTGCCCATTTCACCAGTTTGTCTATGTCCTCCTGAAGTCTGTTACTATCTGGGTTTATCCCCTTCCCCTTTCTTGAACAGGGGTGTAACATTTGCAATAGTCTGTTACTATCCTTTACATTGTTTACTACATTTCCGATGTGCTCCAGAAAGTTCCTTTGAGGAAAGTTAAAATATTTTAAAAGTTGCATTAATTAGTATGTTCTTTGGGAACAAATACGAAGTAAATACACCTATAATTGCTATTCTCAGGAACCATCAGATCATCTGAAAACTTTTCTGCCCGAAGTTTGTGCACAACAGTAGGAGAAAGTAACATCTAACTAACAGCTTCTACCAACTTTCAGTCCCATTATCTAGTCAATGTGATTCCGACAACCTCCAATCCCAGTGAAAAAAGCTGATTTTTCTTGTAAAACTCTGACAAGCTGACATGGATTAAAATGCTGGCCATCAGGTTAAAAAGCTTGTAGTTGGCATGTATGTAGTAACTAACACTCTGTACCACCCAAACTCTTGTCAAGTGACTGTATGTCCCCAATACTGCTTATCTCCAGCTCTTGTTTTTTTTTAGTCATGACATGAGAAAATAATTACCAACTTCCCAACAGAGAAAATAATCTTCATTCATTTTACCAATGAACTTTAACAGTCTAGATATTTTGTACTATGTGTTATTATTCAGGCTACTTTATTCCCTTTACTCATGATGTCCACAGAAATATGAACATCTGGACAAACGACAGCAGACAGGAAAAGACCCACTGGTCCATCTTGCTTGTCCCACACAATGCAACACACAACATGCCTTATGCATCACAATATATACACTCCTCACCCGAAAGCCATGTAATTTCCTGGGAGATATTAGCTTCCACAGACAGCCTGTGCTTCCTATGAATGAAAACTTGCTTATGCATAGAATATCTGGGATAACATGCCACAGGGTGAACAATGAATGCTTACGCCATTTGGTTATTCACTTCAAATAGTGCAGGAAGTCAATGTATATCCTGATCTCTCAGAATAAGTGAAAAAGCACAACTGACATATCATGTAGCTCTGGCTAAAACTAATTAGAATATATTGTAATTAACTTTATACGGGGTAAATCATCAGCAGATTAGATAGCAATACATTACTTAATTTTCATCAGTAAGTTAAAGAAAATTTTTGAGTTCAACATCATAAATTACTTCAAGATTCTTTGATCTTTTGCCTACTCCCACTCCCAAATTCTTAACTAACGTATATACCATACGCACTGCTAGCCACTATGGCGTTCCAAGTCACTGTTATGACATGGAGCAAAATGGATGAATTACATAGCATCATCCTGGATTCTAGAACAGTGGATTGGAAGGCAGCAAATGTAACACCGCTATTCAAGAAAGGAGGGAGAGAGAAAATAGGGAACTACAGGCCAGTTAGCCTGACATCAGTAGTCGGGAAAATACTGGAATCTATTAAGGGCGTGGAAACAGAGTAATATGATTTGGTAGAATCAACATGGTTTTATGAAGGGGAAATTGTGTTTGACAAATCTACTGGAGTTTTTTTTGAGGATGTAACTAGCAAGGTAGATAAAGGAGAACCAGTGGATGTAGTATATTTGGATTCTCAAAAGCATTTGATAAGGTGCCACACTAAAGGTTGTTACACAAGATAAGGGCTCATGGGATTGGGGATAGTATATTGGCATGGATACAGGATTGGTTAATGGATAGAAAACAGAAAATAGGAATAAACGGGTCATTCTCCGGTTGGCAAGCTGTAATTAGTGGGCTGCCGCAAGAATGAGTGGGCAAGAAGGTGGCAGATGGAGTATAATGTGAGGAAATGTGAGGTTATTCACTTTGGTAGGAAGAATAAAAAAACAGAATATTTTTTAAATGGTGACAAACTATTAAATGTTGGTGTTCAGAGGGATTTGGATGTCCTTGTACTTGAAACACAGAAAGTTAACATGCAGGTACAACAAGCAATTAGGAAGGCAAATGGTATGTTGGCCTTTATTGCAAGGGGTTTGGAGTGCAAGAGTAAGGAAGTTTTGCTGCAATTGTACAGGGCTTTGGTGAGACCTCACCTGTACAGTTTTGGTCTCCTTACCTAAGGAAGCATGTACTTACCTTAGAGGTGTGGCAACAGAGGTTCACTGGATTGATTCCTGAGATGAGATGGTTATCTTATGAGGAGAGATTGAGTAGAATGGGCCTATACTCTCTGGAGTTTAGAAGAATGAGAGGTGATCTTATTGAAACATATAAGGTTCTGAGGGGGCTTGACACGGTAGATGCTGAGAGGCTGTTTCGCCTGGCCGGAGAGTCTACAACTAGGGGGCATAGTCTCAGGATAAGGGGTTGGACATTTAGACTGAGATGAGGAGGAATTTCTTCATTCAGAGGGTTGTGAATCTTCGGAATATTCTACGCCAGAGGGCTGTGGATGCTCAGTCATTGAGTATATTCAAGGCTGAGATTGATAGATTTTTGGACTCTAAAGTAATCAAGGGATATGGGGATCAGGCAGGAAAGTGGAGTTGAGGTTGAAGATAAGCCATGATCTTATTGAATGGTGGAGCAGTCTCAAGAGGGCCGTTGGCTTACTCCTGCTCCTATTTTTTATGTTCTTATGTTCATGATATGTAATAGCAAAGGAGAACATTCGGGCCCATCAAGCCTGTGCCGGCTCTTTGGCAGAACTATCCTATTAGTCCCACACCCCAGTACATTTTTTCCCTTCAAGTATTTATCCAATTCCCTTTTGAAAGTTACTATTGAATCTGCTTCCACCACCCTTTCAGGCCACCCATTTCACATCATAACAACTCGCTGCGTAAAAAAATGTTTCCTCATGTCGCCTCTGGTTCTTTTGCCAATCATCTTAAATCTGTGCCCTCTGGTTACCGACCCTTCTGCCACTGGAAACAGTTTCTCCTTATTTACTCTATCAAAACCGTTCATAATTTTGAACACCTCTATCAAATCTCCTCTTAACATTATCTGCTCTAAGGAGAGCAACCCCAGTTTCACTAGTCTCTCCACATAACTGAAGTCCCTCATCCCTGGTACCATTCCAGTAAATATCTTCTGCACCCTCTCTAAGGCCTTGACATCCTTCCTAAAGTGTGGTGCCCAGGATTGAACACAATACTCCAGCTGAGGCTTAACCAGTGTTTTATAAAGGTTTAGCATAACTTCCTTGCTTTTGTACTCTCTGTCTCTATTAATAAAGCCAAGGATCCCATATGCTTTCTTAACAGTCTTCTCAACTTGTCCCGTCACCTTCAAAGATTTGTGTACATACACCCCAAGTCTCTCTGTTCCTGCACTCGCTTTAAAATTATAACACTTAGTTTATATTGCCTCTCCTCGTTCTTCCTACCAAAATGTATCACTTCACATTTCTCTGCGTTAAATTTCATCTGCCACGTGTCTGCCCATTTCACTAGTCTGTCTATGTCCTCCTGAAGTCTGTTACTATTCTCCACATTGTATACTACGCTTCCGAGTTTTGTGTTATCTGCAAACTTTGAAGTTGTACCCTGTATACCCAAGTCCAGGTCATCAATATACATCAAAAAGAGCAGTGGTCCTAATACTGTCTCCTGGGGAACACCACTATACTTCCCTCCAGTCTGAAAAACAACCGTTCACCACTACTCTCTGCTTACTAACCCTTAGCCAATTTTGTATCCATGCTGCCATTGGCCTTTTAACTCCATGGGCTTTAATTTTGCTAACAAGTCTATTGTGTGGTACTTCAGCAAATGCCTTTTCAAAGTCCATATGCACAACATCAACAGCACTACCCTCATCAACCCTCTCCGTTACTTCATCAAAGAACTCAATTAAGTTTGTCAAACACAATTTTCCTTTAACAAATCCGTGCTGACTTTCATTTATTAGCACATATTTTTTCAAGTGCCAATTAATTTTGTCTTGGATTATTGTCTCTAAGTGGTTTCCTACCACTGACATTAGGCTGACTGGCCTGTAGTGCCAGGTTTATCCCTCTCCCCTTTTTTGAACAGAAGTGTAACATTTCCAATCCTCCAGTCCTCTGGCACCACTCTCATATCTAAGAAGGATTGGAAGATTGTGGCCAGAACCTCCGCAATTTCCACCCTTACTTCCCTCAGCAACCTAGGATGCATCGCATCAGGATCAGGTGGCTTTTCTACTTTAAGTACTGCCAACCTTTAAGAACCTCCTCTTTTTTATCCTCTCCAATACCGTTACTACCTCCTCCTTTACTGCTACATTGGCACCATCCTCTTCTGTAGTGAAGACCAAAGCAAAGTATTCATTGATTACCTCAGCCATCGCCTCTTTGCCTCCACAAAAAGATCACCTTTTTTGTCCCTAATCGGTCCCACCCATCCTTTGACTATCCATTTGCTATTTATATGTTTATAAAAGACTTTTGGGTTCTCTTTTATGTTAGCCGCAAAGCTATTCTCATACTCTCTCTTTGCCCCCCCTTATTTCCTTTTTTAGATCTCCTCTGTATTCAGCTTGGTTCTCCACTATATTATGAATCTTACATTTATCATAAGCCTCCTTTTTCTGTTTCATTTCAATTTCTATATCTTTAGTCATCCAGGGAGCTCTAGCTTTGAATGCCTTTCCTTTCCCCCTCAGGGGAATGTGTCTACTCCCTACCTGAACTATCACTTCCTTGAAGGCCTCCCATTGTTCAATTACAGTTTTGCCTACCAATTTCTGATTCTAATCCACGTGGGCAAGATCACTTTTTAACTCACTGAAATTACCCCTCCTCCAGTTAAGTATTTTGATGCTTGATTGTTCCTTTTCCATAACTATTCTAAACTGAATGATATTATGATCACTATTCTCCAAATGCTCCCCCACTGAAACATGCTCCACTTGCCCACTTCATTCCCCAGAACTAGATCCAGCACTGCTTCCTTCCTCGTTGGGCTGGAAACACACTGATCAGGAAAGTTCTCCAACACATTTCAGGATTTCCTCCCCCTCTTTGCCCTTTGCACTAGTATCCCAGTCTATATTGGGATAATTGAAGTACCCCATTATCGCTACTCTGTAGTTCTTGCATCTTTCTGTAACTTGCCTGCAAATCTGCTCCTCTACCTCCTTCCCACTATTTGATGGCCTATAGTATACATCCAGCAGCGTAATAGCTCCTCTATTGTTCCTTAATTCTGTCTTTGACCCCTCAACTACATCATCCCTTTCCAGTGCCATAATAGTTTCTTTGATCAGTACTGCCACTCCACTCCTTCTTTCCTGAATACCTTGTAGCCAGGAATATTAAGTTCCCAATCCTCCCCTTCTTTGAGCCAGGTTTCTATTATTGCCACTGTATCACAGTCCCATATGGTGACATGTGCCTGCAGCTCACCAACCTTATTTACCACGCTACGTGCATTTACGCACATGCACTCCAAACTCATCTTAGACTGCTTCACATTTACCCCCGTCTGATCCCTCCTATTTCTTAGCTAATCTTTACTCTAGTACTATTTGCCTCTCTCAGTCCTCTGTGCACCTTTTTTTCATCTCTAATGTTTCATCCTGGTGCCTATCCCCCTGCCAAATTAGTTAAAACCTTCCCTCACTGCACTAGTTGACCTTCCCACAAGGACATTGGTCCAAGCTCTGTCTTATCCTACTATTCCTAAATTCACTCGCGTGTGGCAGTGGGAGTAATCCAGAGAGTACTACCTTTGAGGTCCTGCTTTTTAACTTCGTCCCTAGCTTCTGAAACTCTGACTGCGGGACCTCAACCCTTTTCCTTCCTATGTCATTGGTTCCCACGTGGACCATGACTTCTGGCTGTTCCCCTTCCCACCTCAAAATGTTCTGCACCATCTTAGTGATGTCCTTTACCCTGTCACCAGAGTGGCAAGGCATCATGCGGGACTCACGTCAGCGGTTGCAGAAATGCCTGTCTGTCCTGTTGACTATTAAATCCCCTATAACCATTGTATTCCTACACTTCGCTGTGTACCCCGTGCAGTCCTTTGCCCCATGGTACCATGCTCCAGACTGTACTCCTTCGGGGTGCCACACTGCCTGTCTCTTCCTACCTTGTCGGATGGCCACCCACTTACTGTACTGAGATCTCAATGGCTGTGGGGTGACATGAATTAAATTATTCGCCAACACCCATCATATTTATTCCCAGCCTAAGCTGCACCTCGATACAGAACTGCCAATCAAAATCAGAACGAAGACAACAATAGGAGGTGGGTATATTCCATATTAATAAGTAGCAGCATGTAGCATCAGGAAATGCTAATGCTGGCACAATGCATCATCTACTCTCCTCGTATCAAATCAAACAATCAGTCTATTTTCCCCAAGAAAGATTGTCTCATAAGGACAGGGGATTTCTACTTTTTAACTTTAATCAACATATTCTTCATATACATTTAAAGACATATGTGAGATGCCATCTAATCCAGAAACTTCATACAAAAATGCGTAAAATATAGAATTTCTATCATTTGAAACAGGATTCTAAATCCATCACACTACACACAAAACTTAGCAACCATTTCACGGAAATGTAAGTGAGACAAACATGAGAAAAAATGCAGAATTATCTTTTAGAATGAACCCTCTGTAGACGGCATCCTGTGCTTACTGTTAAAAATTAGTACAATCGTGGTACTAAAATATGTAATTTTTGATAAAGCTTCCGAGTTCGCCTCATCAGCAACACCTTTCTGCTGGTTTACAAAATTTCAAGATAGGTATTGTTCTTTATGTATTGCCAAAATTTGCAGTTGATACTGAAATGGGAGGTATAGTTAGAAGGCTAAAGGAAGCTGCAATGGGATAGTGATAAGATGGGGAATGGGCTAAAAAGTGGCAGATAGAATTCAATGCCAGTAAGTGTGAGGTGATGCATTTCGGATATAAGTAAGCTCAATGCTGGAGAAGAGCAGAGGAATTTGGGGGTGCAGGTTCACAGGACATTAAAGGTTGCACCTCAGGTTCATTAGGCTGTAAAAAACGTTACTGGAATTCGAGGTTTTATCATGAGGTATAGAATATAAAGGCTAAGAGGTAAGCCTATATAAAACCTTAATAAGACCATAATAAAACCTTAATGAGAGTACTGTGTGCAGTATTAGGCTGCACATCATAGGAAGGACTTGATAACTAGTGTCTTTATTCGTTCTAATTGTTCTAATGAAGATTATGATTATAGAAGTGTTATAAATTATGAAAGGATGGGACAGGGTAAATAAAAGCAGACTGTTTCCAGTAGTTGAGGGGTCAATAACAAGGGGCCATAGATACAAGATTAAATGTAAGAGATTTAGAACAGAAGACAGGAGAAACTTTGTTACACAGAGAGTTTTGAGTCTGTGGAATTCAATTCCAGGGCTAATGGTTGAGGCAGAAACTATGTCAACATTCATGATTAGATTAAATAGGTGGATGAAGGAAAAAGGGTTGAAGGGAACAGGGTAGGTAAATGTGATCAGAACTATTTTCTCATGTGGAGGGTAAACATTAATGACTTGGATATGAATGTAAAAGGTATGATCAGTAAGTTCGCTGATGATACAAAGATTGGTAGGGTGGTAAATAGCGAGGAGGATAGCCTCAGTCTGCAGGACGATATAGATGGGTTGGTCAGATGGGCGGAACAGTGGCAAATGGAATTTAACCCGGAAAAGTGCGAAGTGATGCACTTTGGAGGGACTAACAAGGCAAGGGAATACACAATGAATGGCAAGACAGAGGGTCAGAGGGATCTTGGTGTGCAAGTTCACAGATCCCTGAAGGCGGCGGAACAGGTAGATAAGGTGGTAAAGAAGGCATATGGGATACTTGCCTTTATTAGCCGAGGCATAGAATATAAGAGCAAGGAGGTTATGATGGAGCTGTATAAAACACTGGTTAGGCCACAGCTGGAGTACTGTGTGCAGTTCTGGTCACAACACTACAGGAAGGATGTGATCGCTTTGGAGAGGGTGCAGAGGAGATTCACCAGGATGTTACCAGGGCTGGAGCGCTTCAGCTATGAAGAGAGACTGGGAAGATTGGGTTTGTTTTCCTTGGAGCAGAGGAGGCTGAGGGGGGACATGATTGAGGTGTACAAAATTATGAGGGGCACAGATAGGATGGATACTAAGGAGCTTTTTCCCTTCGTTGAGGGTTCTATAACAAGGGGACATAGATTCAAGGTAAAAGGCGGGAGGTTTAGAGGGGATTTGAGAAAGAACTTTTTCACCCAGAGGGTGGTTGGAGTCTGGAACTCACTGTCTGAAAGGGTTGTGGAGGCAGGAACCCTCACAACATTCAAGAAGCATTTGGATGAGCACTTGAAATGCCATAGCATACAAGGCTACGGACCAAATGCTGGAATATGGGATTAGAGTAGACAGGGCTGATGGCCGGCGCGGACACGATGTGCCGAAGGGCCTCTATCCGTGCTGTATAACTCTATGACTCTATGACTCTAAACGCTGAAACGGCAGAGTTGGGCCGAATAGCCTTTTTAGTGTTGTACCTTTCAAATATTTTTATAGATTGAATGTCAATATTGACTGACAGATCAGTAACTGGTTACTGATCTATGTATATACAAAGTTACTGAAAGAAGGTCATTGAAGTAGACTGCATAAATGGGTCCAAGAGACAACTTGGTGCATTTTCTGAAGATAGAAAGAATTAAGGGAGATGGTAGGAAGACAGGTCGGTGAAGTTGATCTGTAAAAAAAGTCTTGTTTGGTCCATTGGTCTTCTCCTGTTGCTAACAATTATCCAGCTTTTATGTCCTTCAGTGAAGCATGCTTGGGTCAATGGATACCTTCTCATCATCAGGGACTCAGTGATGTCATCAAAGATGATGGTATCTTTGGTCATGATACCACGCTTTACAAAATAGATTTGTAAAATGATGGGTGGTTGTTTTAATTTGCAGAACTATATTTGAATAAGGAGCATTGAAAGATTTCTAAATATTACAGAGATATCTTTACTCAGGTACTGCAATGTGGCTGACAATGATACAAAGCTTATTCAAATGAGTGTTACTGTCATAAGTTTAAATAATAAAATTAATCATGGGATCAGAGTGCAGATTCTGCAATGTTAGATGATGAACTGAAAATATTTTTTAATGAAATAATAAGGAAACTCTGGGTATCATGCAAAATGAAATATAAAATATCAGAATGTTACTACATGTCTGTCACAAGATGATCTTTTGAGATTCTGTCCTTATAAGCATTCACTATAGATTTCATAATTATGACAACCTTAACTACAATAATCAAAATCTAAAAAGGTGAACATTATTGATGTTTAAATGACATTAATTTTGTTTGCCAAAATCTGTTCCCATCGTTTCAAAGTTGTACAGTTGCAAAACCATTGTGCTTGAAATGAAGCACATACTAATGCAGAAAAAGAACAAATTAATTCTGCTGTGATGCATTTTTAATCTATCTTCTGTGCATTGGAAAACTTGGTGATGAATTAAAAAGTGAGAAATATATGCTTACTTTATTTTTCTTTGCCGGTTTCCTCCAGTTTTCCTCCCTCCTCTTGATCTAAAGATAGTAACTCCTGTTGGGGTATAGTCTCATGGTTGCCGGTTGCACTTGATATCTTGTCTTGGAGTCATTTCTTAAGTGTGAGCCGAGATGATGAGTGTCAGCAGGCTATTTAACTGTGGGTAAGGACATAACTGCTAAGTTGATCCTGTCCCTACCTGATGACTACACCAACACTTCCCTGCAGGGATCACTGGATAGTGCCAAGAGTGGGAACTCCGCCAGATTTTATTTCCTCCTTTCATAAACCATGAGCAGTGCATCCAATTATATAATTGAGTAGAAATTACAACATGGGATCAGGTAATCTGGCCCAATCAGTCGAAAACTTGCATTTAAATGGCGCCTTTAATGTAGTAAAACATCCCAAAGCGCTTTACAGGAGTTTGACAAAATTTGACACCAAGCCACATAAGGAGATATTAGGACAGGTGACCAAAAGCTCGGTCATGGAGGTCGGTTTAAGGAGCATTTTAAAGGAGGAGAGAGGAGTAGAGATGCGGAAAGGTTTAAGGAGGGAATTCCAGAGCTTAGAGCTTAGGCAGCTGAAGGCACGGCCACCAATGGTGGAGCGATTAAAATCGGGGATGCACAAGAGGCAAGAATTGGAGGAGCGCAGAGATTTCGGAGGGTTACAACTGGAGGAGATTACAGAGGTAGGGTGGGGCCGTGGAGGGATTTGAAAACAAGGATGAGAATTTTAAAATCGAACATAGGAACGGGAATAGGCCATTCAACCCTTCAAGCCTGTTCCACCATTCAATTAGATCAAGGCTGATCTGTATCTCAACTCCATTTACCCGCCTTGGTTCCATATCTCTTAATACCCTTGCAAAACAGAAATATATCAATCTCAGTTTGAAAATTTCAGTTGACCCAGCCTCAACAGCCTTTGGGGGAAGACAATTCCAGATTTCCACTACCCTTTGTGTGAAAAAGTGCTTCCTGACATCACCCCTGAACTGCCTTGCTCTAATATTAAGGTTATGGTCCTTTGTTCTGGATTCCCCCACCAGAAGAAATAGTTTCTCTCTACCTACCTGAAGATTGGAGGGTAGCAAATGTTGTGCCTTTGTTTAAGAAGGGCGGCAGGGAAAAGCCTGGGAACTACAGACCAGTGAGCCTGACATCTGTAGTGGGTAAGTTGTTAGAGGGTATTCTGAGGGACAGGATCTACAGGCATTTGGAGAGGCAGGGACTAATTAGGAACAGTCAGCATGGTTTTGTGAGAGGAAAATCATGTCTCACGAATTTGATTGAGTTTTTTGAAGGGGTAACCAAGAAGATAGATGAGGGCTGTGCAGTAGACGTGGTCTACATGGACTTCAGCAAAGCATTTGACAAGGTACCGCATGGTAGGTTGTTACATAAGGTTAAATCTCATGGGATCCAAGGTGAGGTAGCCAATTGGATACAAAATTGGCTTGACGACAGAAGACAGAGGGTGGTTGTAGAGGGTTGTTTTTCAAACTGGATGCCTGTGTCCAGCGGTGTGCCTCAGGGATCGGTGCTGGGTCCGCTGTTATTTGTTATTTATATTAATGATTTGGATGAGAATTTAGGAGGCATGGTTAGTAAGTTTGCAGATGACACCAAGATTGGTGGCATTGTGGACAGTGAAGAAGGTTATCTAGGATTGCAACGGGATCTTGATAAATTGGGCCAGTGGGCCGATGAATGGCAGATGGAGTTTAATTTAGATAAATGTGAGGTGATGCATTTTGGTAGATCGAATCGGGCCAGGACCTACTCCGTTAATGGTAGGGCGTTGGGGAGAGTTATAGAACAAAGAGATCTGGGAGTACAGATTCATAGCTCCTTGAAAGTGGAGTCACAGGTGGATAGGGTAGTGAAGAAGGCATTCGGCATGCTTGGTTTCATTGGTCAGAACATTGAATGCAGGAGTTGGGATGTCTTGTTGAAGTTGTACAGGGCATTGGTGAGGCCACACTTGGAGTACTGTGTACAGTTCTGGTCACCCTATTATAGAAAGGATATTATTAAACTAGAAAGAGTGCAGAAAAGATTTACTAGGATGCTACCGGGACTTGATGGTTTGACTTACAGGGAGAGGTTAGACAGACTGGGACTTTTTTCCCTGGAGAGTAGGAGGTTAAGGGGTGATCTTATCGAAGTCTATAAAATAATGAGGGGCATAGATAAGGTCGATAGTCAAAATCTTTTCCCAAAGGTAGGGGAGTCTATAACGAGGGGGCATAGATTTAAGGTGAGAGGGGAGAGATACAAAAGGGTCCAGAGGGGCAATTTTTTCACTCAAAGGGTGGTGAGTGTCTGGAACGAGCTGCCAGAGGCAGTAGTAGAGGCGGGTACAATTTTGTCTTTTAAAAAGCATTTGGACAGTTACATGGGTAAGATGGGTATAGAGGGATATGGGCCAAGTGCAGGCAATTGGGACTAGCTTAGTGGTATAAACTGGGCGACATGGACATGTTGGGCCGAAGGGCCTGTTTCCATGTTGTAAACTTCTATGATTCTATGATTCTATCTTAAACACCTAAATTATATCACCCCTTAATCTTCTATACTCGAGGGAATACATTCCTCATAATTTAACCCTTTTAGCCCCTGTACCATTCTGGTGAATCTGCGCTGTACTTCCTCCAAAGCCAATATATCCTTCCTGAGGTGTGGTGCCCAGAACTGAACGCAGTACACCAAATGCAGTCGAACCAGAGCTTTATACAACTGGTTACCTGACCACATAGCTTCTGTCAACAAATGCTATAATGTTACAAAATTGGTGTGAAGCTAAACAAAGCAGAAGAAGTGCATTGATTCCAGTCTAGTGTGTGAACAAATAGACCAAGTTGTTAGATTTAAAAGAAATGCTTCTATGTTAATGGGTCCACATTATGTGAATGGAGTGCATTTAGCATTGTCTTAAAGCAGAATGAAAATGACAAATGTGTGGGTAAATAAGTTGCAGTCCAAATGTAATGTAGCATATATACACTTTCACAAAAAACACAATTTTAATCCTTTCATTTTATATTTAAAAATTAATTTTGTTGGCAACAGTAAAAATTGTTTTGCACAGACCTGTATTATGTTGTTACAATATCACAGTACACCTGCTGCTTCACTTCAGTAATAAAGTTTTGATTTTCTAGCCTGTAGAAAATTCTGAACTTGTGCCTTTGGGGAATAATGCACAGAACATGGATATTTTGAAAACACCTGAACCTTCATAACCAGTGGCACAGGATACTCAGATTTATGGCTCCTAATATCCAGTGGTCTTATAGACCACCAAAAATTTCAAAAACTGCCTTTTCCCAATGGGAGAATAAATCACTGATACACTCACAGCATTATATAGTTAATGTTTAATCTGATTAATGTTCGTAGTCACCCTACACAACCATTAAGCAATCAGAAACCAATGACTTGGTCTTTATCTATGTGTGAGAAAGTGAAAGGCATTTAATCTGATATTAGAGTCATAGAGTCATAGACTCTATGACTCTAATATCAGAGTCATAGAGTCATAGAGTCTTAGAGTCATACAGCACGGATAGAGGCCCTTCGGCCCATCGTGTCCGCGCCGGCCATCAGCCCTGTCTACTCTAATCCCATATTCCAGCATTTGGTCCGTAGCCTTGTATGCTATGGCATTTCAAGTGCTCATCCAAATGCTTCTTGAATGTTGTGAGGGTTCCTGCCTCCACAACCCTTTCAGACAGTGAGTTCCAGACTCCAACCACCCTCTGGGTGAAAAAGTTCTTTCTCAAATCCCCTCTAAACCTCCTGCCTTTTACCTTGAATCTATGTCCCCTTGTTATAGAACCCTCAACGAAGGGAAAAAGCTCCTTAGTATCCATCCTATCTGTGCCCCTCATAATTTTGTACACCTCAATCATGTCCCCCCTCAGCCTCCTCTGCTCCAAGGAAAACAAACCCAATCTTCCCAGTCTCTCTTCATAGCTGAAACGCTCCAGCCCTGGTAACATCCTGGTGAATCTCCTCTGCACCCTCTCCAAAGGGATCACATCCTTCCTGTAGTGTGGCGACCAGAACTGCACACAGTACTCCAGCTGTGGCCTAACCAGTGTTTTATACAGCTCCATCATAACCTCCTTGCTCTTATATTCTATGCCTCGGCTAATAAAGGCAAGTATCCCATATGCCTTCTTTACCACCTTATCTACCTGTTCCGCCGCCTTCAGGGATCTGTGAACTTGCACACCAAGATCCCTCTGACCCTCTGTCTTGCCTCGGGTCCTCCCATTCATTGTGTATTCCCTTGCCTTGTTAGTCCCTCCAAAGTGCATCACCTCGCACTTTTCCGGGTTAAATTCCATTTGCCACTGTTCCGCCCATCTGACCAACCCATCTATATCGTCCTGCAGACTGAGGCTATCCTCCTCGCTATTTACCACCCTACCAATCTTTGTATCATCAGCGAACTTACTGATCATACCTTTTACATTCATATCCAAGTCATTAATGTAGACCACAAACAGCAAGGGACCCAGCACCGATCCCTGTGGTACCCCACTGGCCACAGGCTTCCAGTCACAAAAACAACCTTCGACCATCACCCTCTGCCTTCTGCCACTAAGCCAGTTTTGTATCCAAAGTGCCAAGGCACCCTGGATTCCATGGGCTCGTACCTTCTTGACCAGTCTCCTGTGGGGGACTTTATCGAAGGCCTTACTGAAATCCATGTATACCACATCCACTGCGTTACCCTCATCCACATGCCTAGTCACCCCCTCAAAAAATTCAATCAAATTAGTCAGACATGATCTTCCCTTGACAAAGCCATGTTGACTATCCCTGATTAATCCTTGCTTCTCCAAGTGGAGACTAATTTTGTCCTTCAGAATTTTTTCCAATAATTTTCCTACCACTGATGTTAGGCTCACTGGCCTGTAGTTCCCCGGTTTTTCCCAACTCCCCTTCTTGAATAATGGTATTACATTAGCGGTTCTCCAGTCCTCTGGCACATCCCCTGTGGCCAGAGAGGTTCTGAATATATGTGTCAGAGCCCCCGCAATCTCCTCCTTTGCCTCACACAGTAGCCTGGGATACATTTCGTCCGGGCCTGGGGATTTATCCATTTTTAGGCCTGCTAAAACCGCCAATACCTCCTCCCGCTCGATGTTAATATGTTCGAGTATATCACAGTCCCCCTGCCGTATTTCTATGTCTACATCGTCCTTCTCCATAGTGAAAACAGATGCAAAAAATTCATTTAGAACCCCTCCTACATCTGCCGGCTCCACACACAGATTGCCATTTTTGTCCCTAATGGGCCCTATTTTTTCCCTAGTCATCCTCTTACCCTTAATATACTTATAAAACATCTTAGGATTTTCCTTTATTTTGCTCGCCAGTGTTATTTCATGGCCCCTCCTTGATCTCCTAATTTCTTTTTTAAGTATCCCCCTGCACTTTTTGTACTCCTCTAGGGCTTCCTCCGTCTTTAGCCTTTTGTATCTGCCAAAAGCCCTCCTTTTTTTCCTAATCCATTCTCGTATATCCCCTGACATTAACCAAAACAATCTGTTGAAATCATCCTAAATATTACTTCCAAGTGGCAAGTATTAAATTACAGTACTTAGTATAAATTATGTTCCAACACTGCAAATTAATATTCTAGCTGTAATCTGAAACATTTTCCTATATGTAACCATAATTCCAGCAACACCTACAACTTTAAATATGCAAAATAGAAAAAACCCAAGGGAATGTACATCTGCTTGCCAGTGAAGAAAACACTTGGGGAAAAAACAACTAATTAAAATGACAAGAAAAGCTGTACATAATGAATGGAAATAGAAACTTATTCATAATTCTTGGACGAGTCTCTACAATTCTAGAATTAAGAGATACAGCAAAATTAAGAGGATATATTACACAAATAAAATTCCTGTAATTTTGCATGGGGTCAGAAACTTAATCCTCCAGTGAGGACCCATGATCATGTATCAGTGAAATGGAATGCTTTTGTTGTTGATGCTGGCTATGATAGCCAATATCTCCACCCCGATAAAACACAAGCAAATTGATCTCCACAGATGGCAAGACAAGCTTAAATTAATTTTTTGTTTCATTCAAAGTAATGCTACTATAAATGTATATCACAGAAGATAATGTAAAGCAGGAAATGATTATAAGCATAAACGTAAACATTCTAAACACAGAATCTACAACAATAGCTTAAGGTATAACTGACACTAGTTCAAGTTGCAATAGAACCAGTCTGGAAAGGACAGCAGTGTACCATTAAACCTTTCTTTTAACACTTCCCTGTCTCTTAATATTTTTTATATATATATACTGCAAACAAAATACATTGTTAAGATCCAGGATTATGATTTGTACTCCAGTTGTGGCAGGGAACATAGCTCACAAGTTTTGAGTAATCAGTTTGGCCCACATTCTGAATATAAATTTCTCTCCTGTGGGTCTTCATAATGCATCCTCTATATAAGAATTTCAATTAACTATAGCGCTAAAATCATATTGTTATTTTAGCTTTTCTCAGTAAGTTTTGCCTTGCACAAGAAATTATATTTAGTCTCCCCTTGCAGTAAAATAATCAAGAATACTTAATCAGAAGAGCAATAATGTTAACTGAGTAAATATTTACCAACATGAACAGGTAAAGGAATTGTTCTTAAAGTGCTGTCGATATAAGTTTTAAGGAATAAGGAAAATATGATGCATGTGTAAAAGGTTCACAATATAAACAATATGACGTCACATTTGACAATCAAAGAGAGAATAGTGGATAGCTCAGTCATTAGAAAGCCGTAATCTATGGAGCTCAAATGATGTCACAAAACACTAAAGCAGAGCTGAAATTGTTTGTATCTGTCATCTGAACCCAAGATTAGATTACAGCCTTAGGAACATAGGAACAGGAGTCGGCCATTCAGCCCCTCGAGCCTGCTCCGCCATTTGATAAGATCATGGCTGATCTGTGATCTAACTCCATATACCTGCCTTTGGCCCATATCCCTTAATACCTTTGGTTGCCAAAAAGCTATCGATCTCAATTTAGCAATTGAGCTAGTATCAATTGCCGTTTGCGGAAGAGAGTTCCAAACTTCTACCACCCTTTGTGTGTAGAAATGTTTTCTAATCTCACTCCTGAAACGTCTGGCTCTAATTTTTAGACTGTGCCCCCTAGTCCTAGAATCCCCAGCCAGCGGAAATAGTTTCTCTCTATCCACCCTATCTGTTCCCCTTAATATCTTATAAACTTTGATCAGATCACCCCTTAACCTTCTAAATTCCAGAGAATACAACCCCAATTTGTGTAATCTCTTTGCTTCGTTTTTATTAGAATTTGTTATTTTTGTAATATGTACTCAAGTTTTATGACATGTATCTGGATCATTTTGTGCTGGTGATGAGTGTCACTTCATACAATGCGAGTCAGTGCATTTATACATAATACCATTTGTACCAATTGACAATTTTCACCAAGCATAGAGAAACAATGGAGCTGACTGCAGGGAAATTCTGGGGTCCAGCATCACAGTGTGTTCTGTGGAGCATTTGAGCACCTCCATCGATACAAATTCCCACAAACTGCTTCTGTCCAGCTTTTCGCTGAAGGCGTTAATCAACACAGCACAGACGGAACTTCAGAAAAGTTATGAAAATTGCCACATGAAGATAAAGTAACAATTAGTCAGAAAAAAAGGCAGGCTTGATGATTTTTTTCTTCCTAAGATACTGCTGCCAATTAGACAAGGAAAAGAACTGGAAAAATGTCTGATCACAGATTCTCAATATTTGTAATGCACAGGAATAGAATAAGGATCATATATGATTTATAAAGCAACCACAAACAAAATCTTCAAAAGGTAAACACTGCCTGTCAGCTTTTTAGTGACATTAAACATTTCTTTGACACTCATACATCAGTTAGCAGACCTGCAGTCACATATTTAAATACGCATAGGCAGAATTCTACTTTCCTGACTACGAACTGGTGCAGAGCTAGCAGCATAACTCATGCTACCAGCTCACACCAATCTAAAGGAAGGCCACTATACCTGAGCAATACCAGCAGTATACTGCGGCATTAATATCTATGGAGGATAAACAAATGAGGAAATATGCATTATAATCATGGTGACGACAATTATAAGCATCTGTTTAGCAGACTCCAAAACTGGTTATGTGCTTTTGCCTACATAGCAACAGTCAGTTCATTTTAAAGCAATTCACTGTAAAGTGCAGAAATATATCTGGGTGACATGATACGGTTCAATATAAATACAACTCTTCCTTTTTTCTGGATGAATGCTTTAGACCTATTACCTTAGAAATTGAAGTATTCAGTGTCGAGTTAATCTAAGCAGCTATTTCAAGTATAAATGGTTATAATTAGTTTTATTTCACAAACTTGTTTGAAAAACAAGTTAGTCTAGACTGGGTTGAACTATAAGAAAAATAGGTGTATTAATTAGGTGGTTAATTTAGTATATATCGTATTATTGTAATAGAATTGAGAAATGGTAAGTCTCCGCAAATGTGAGTTAGAAGCACAAAATCAGCTTAAAGGATATGATCTAGTCACCATTACAGAGACCTGGCGACAACTTGAGCATGATTGGAAGCTAAATATTCCAGGATATAGGATCTTTAGAAAGGACAAAGAAATTGGGAAAGGAGAGGTAATATTAATAAAAGACACATTTACCGCAGTAGAAAGAAGGGATTTCAGTAAGGGTGATCGGACAGTGGAAACATTATGGATAGAGTTAAGGATCAGCAAAGGATGCAAGACTGTTAGGAACATAGGAACACGAGTAGGCCATTCAGCCCCTCAAACCTGTTCTGCCATTCAACTGGATCATGGCTGATCTATATTTCAATTCCATTTACCCACCTATGTTCCAGGTCTCTTAAGACCCTTACCTAACAAAAATCTATCAATCTCAGTTTTGAAATTTTCAACTGACCCAGCCTCTCCAGCTTTTTGGTGGAGAATGTTCCAGCTTTCCACTACCCTTTGGTAGGAGTTGTCTACAGTACTCCTGAAAGTAGTGGTGTAGTGGGGAGTTGTATATATACAGAGATCAGGGAAGCATGTAGCAAAAACAATGTTGTTATAATGGGAGATTTTAATTTTCACATAGACTGGGACAAGCAGAACCACTCTAGTAGTAAATGTATTTGGGACAGTTTTCCAGATTGATGTGTTTCAGAACCAACAAGGAAGGCCATACTGGATTTAGCGATGAGTAACAAACCAGTATTAGTTAACAATCTGCGGTAAGGGAACATCTTGCAAATAATGACCATAGTATGATTGAATTTGATAATAGGTTTGAGGGAGAAGGGAGAGTCACAAACCAGGGCTTTACATTTAAGTAAGGCAAACTCCAAGGGGATGAGAAATAAATTGACCACAGTAAACTGGGCTGAACTGTTAATTGGCAAACATACTCTTCCTAACAGCACTGTGGGAGAACCGTCACCACACGGACTGCAGCGGTTCAAGAAGGCGGCTCACCACCACCTTCTCGAGGGCAATTAGGGATGGGCAATAAATGCCGGCCTTGCCAGCGACGCCCACATCCCGTGAACGAATAAAAAAAAAATACAGACAAACACTGGGGAGTATTCAGAGAAGTATTTGGTGCAATGCAAAACAGTACATACCCCTAAAAAGCAAAGGCTCCACTTGTGAAATTAGGCAACCTGGGTCAACAAATGAGTTAACAAACAGTATCAAGCTAAAAGAAATGGCCTACACAAATGCAAGGAAATGTGGAAATCCAGCAGGCTGGAAGAGCTATAAAAAGCAACAAAGGGATACATGGAACGTAATAAGAGGTGCAAAAAGGTAATATGAAAAGAACTTGCAAGTGATATCAAAGCTAACAGGAAATTTTTAATAATTATATTACGAGAAAGAGAGTGGTAAAGGGGAATGTGGGCCCATTAAAGACAGATGCAGGTGAGACTATAATGTAAAATAAGAAAATGACAGTCATGTTAAATGAGTACTTTGCATTTATTTCCGCGGTTGAGGAAGAGGACAAAATACCAGCAGTAAAAGGGAACCTAAAAATAAGCTAGGGCGAGGAATTTAGTGGATTTAATATAAATTAAAAAATGGTAATGGAGAAAGTAATGTGACTTAAGATAGACAAATTTCTAAGACCTGATGGTTTCCACCAAAAGCATTAAAAGAAATAGGTGAGGAAATTGCAGATGCATTGGACGTAATTTTCCAAATCTCTCTAGGTTCAGGAATTGTGCCTTTGGATTGGAAAATTGCAAATGTCACTCCACTATTTAAGAAGGGAGGGAGGGAGAAACCAGATAACTACAGACTTGTCCGTTTAACATCAGTTGTGGGGAAGTTACTGGAATCTATCATCAGATACAGAGTGACTGAGTATTTGCACAAGTATCAGCTGATCAAAGAGAGTCAGCATGGATTTGTGAAGAGTAGGTCATGACCAATAAATCTAGTTGAATTTTCTGAAGACATCAATAACATGGTGGATACAGGAATGTCTATGGATGTTGTCTAGATAGACTTTCAGAAGGCATATGATAAGTTTCTAAACAAGAAAAAGTTAGCAAAATTGAGATAGCAAGGAATTGGAGGTAACCTTGTGACATTGGTTGTTAATTGATTGGGAGGTAGGAGAAACAAAGTAGGGAAAAACTGTTTGTTCTGATTGGCAGGATCTGACAAGTGGTGTTCCCTAAAGATCTGTACTGGGGCCTCAGCTGTTCACCATATATATTATTGACTTGGATGAAGGAATAGAGAGTTATGTAGAAACCGAAAATATAATAAAGAATAGTCAGCACGGATTTCAAAAGGGAAGGTCATGCTTGACCAACCTTCTTGAATTCTTTGAAGAAATAACAGAAGGGGTAGATAAGGGTAATATAGTTGGGTTTTCAAAAGGCCTTCGATAAGGTACCGCATAATGGACTCATGACAAAGGTCAGAGCATGTGCAGTCACGGGACAAGTAGTAGAATAGATGGCAAGCTGGCATCAAAACAAAAAAGAGAGTAGGGGTTAACGGTATTTACTCAGACTGGCAAAAGGTGTTGGGGCCACTGTTCATCATTTACATTAACGATTTGGACTAGGGGTACAGATTCTCAAATCATTAAAAGTCGCAACGCAACTTAACAAGGACATAAAAATGCAAACAAAGCACTCGGGTTCATTTCCAGAGAAACAGAATTGAAAAGCAGAGAAGTTATGTTAAACGTGTATAGAACCTTGGTTAGACCACACTTAGAGTATTGTGCATAGTTCTTGTCTCCATATTACAAAAAGGATATAGAGGCACTGGAGAAGGTGCAAAAAAGATTTACAAGGATGATACCAGAACTGAGAGGTTATAACTATCAAGAAAGACTGAACAGGCTAGGGCTCTTTTCTCTCGAATAGCGAAAGCTGAGGGGTGATCAAATAGAGGTCTTTAAAATTATGAAAGGGTTTGATAAGGTAGATGTTGTTGTGGGAAAAAATCACCACTCGGAGTCAGACTTAAAGATTCAACATGCAGTTTATTGGACAAAGTACTCTGGGAGAAGGCTGGACACTCCGCAGCACCGCAGCTAACTTCTCAACTTTAAAATGGTTGTCATGCTTTTTTATACCTTTGAAATACAGATTTCAGTAGCTTTTACATCATAAATCTTGATTACACACATTAACCAATTAAGTTCGCACAGCAACAACAGACAGTTTACACATTAACCAATTAAGTCTGCATAGCAACAACAGACTGCTTACGCATTACCCAGTTAAGTCCGAAGAACTATTATCACCTTAAGACAGCATGCCTTTGTTTTATGCAGTCTGGTACTATAGTTTTTATCAGTTCGTTATGAAATGTCCATTGTATTCTCAGACTGCAAGCCAGTTCTGGAATGTACAAACTCAACACTTTTAACTGTCTTTCCCACAGTCACAGAATCCATGCTTTTTAATAGTGTCCTGTAAACTGTCTGTTGTTGCTGTGCGAACTTAATTGGTTAATGTGTGTAATCAAGATTTACGATGTAAAAGCTACTGAAATCTGTATTTCAAAGGTATAAAAAAGCATGACAACCATTTTAAAGTTGAGAAGTGAGCTGCGGTGCTGCGGAGTGTCCAGCCTTCTCCCAGAGTACTTTGTCCAATAAACTGCATGTTGAATCTTTAAGTCTGACTCCGAGTGGTGATTTTTCCCACAACAAATTGGCGTAGTATGATTTTTCCCACAACAATGTAGAGAAGATATTTCCACTCGTGGGGAATCCAAAACTAAAGGTCATAAACATACGATAGTCACTAATAAATCCAATATGGAATTCAGGAGAAACCTCTTTACTCAGAGAGTGGTTAGACTTGCTATCACATGGAGTAATTGAGGCGAATAGCATAAACTATCAATAAATGCATTTAAAGGGAAGCTAGATATGAGGGAGAAAAGAATAGTAGGTTATGCTGGTAGGATTAGATGAAGTAGGGTGGAAGGAGGCTTGTGTGGAGCATAAACATAGACCGGTTGGGCCCAATGGCCTGTTTCTATGCTGTAAATTCTACGTGTATCCAAGTTTGCAGATGGCTGAGTTAGAAGGCACAGCAAGTTGTGTGGATGGAAGCAGGAAATTGCAAAGCGACATAGACAGACTAAATGAATGTGAAAAACTATGGCACATGGAGTTCAATGTGGGGAAGTGTGAGGTCATCCACTTTGGAACTGAGAAAGACAAATCAGAATTTTTTTTTAAATAGTGAGAGACTAAGAGCTGTGCATGAGCAGAAAGATTCAGGTGTCTCTGAAGCTAGTGGACAGGTACAAAAAAGTAATCAAAAAGGTTAATGGAATGTTAGCCTTTATCTCAAGGGACTTGGAATTCTACAACAAGGAAGTGATGCTTCAGTTGTACAAAGCTTTGGTTAAACCCCATCTGGAGTACTGCATTCAGTTTTGGGCACCGAATCACAGGGAAGATTAGCCTTGGAAGGGGTACAGTGCAGATTCTCCAGAATGATAGCAAGACTTAAAGGGTTAAATTTTGAGGACAAGTTGCATAAACTTGGCTTGTATTCCCTGTAGTTTAGAAGGCTGAGGGATGATCTAATCGAGGTGTTTAAAATGATAAAAAGATTTGATTGGGTAGATACAGAGAAACTATTTTCTCTGGTTTGGGAATCCACAAGAGGGTAAAATCTTAAAATTAGAGCTATGCCATTGAGGAGCGAAATTGGGAAGCACTTTTTCACATAAAGGGAATTAGAAATCTGGAACTCTCCCCCACCCAAAAGGTGGGTTGCTGGGTCAATTGGAAATTTTCAAGGCTGAGATCGATAGATTTTTGTTAGTTATGGGTATTGAGGGATATGGATCAAAGGCAGATAAATGGAGTTCAGCTATAAATCAGCAATGATCTAACTGAATAGTGGAATCGGCTTGAGGGGATGAATGGCCTACTCCTGTTCTGATGTTCCTATGAATGCTAAAAGCATTTCAAGTGCACTTACAGCTTGGCTTGCTCTGTAGGTATAGGTAGCTGCAGTTTGGTAATGAATGTTGCTCCTCCGGGGAAAGGCATAACTGCTCCAGCCGGGTACAGTGTTCGGCCACTGTGAGGTAAAATCTGGACTAATTGTAGATTTGTTTCCAGAGAAAGACCGAATCTGTGGTGTTTGCTGCAAAGATAAAACAAAGTGAGAAACAACGTTAGCAGCTACTTCAATAGTGTTGAGTAAGCCTAAAACAGAACATGGCATTATTAGGTAAAGTAATCTGTGTAATGGCAGTAAATCCGATCAGCTCTGACTTGCTGTGACATGTACTATCTCAACTTAATTTAAATTAGATACACTTTACCTCTAAAATCAAATAGAATCAGGATTTTGAGTGGCACGACAGCTCCATGATACACTTACTACTATACAAATAGGTTTCTATTTTTCTCTAAATCTCATTTTTGCAAATGTTAACATAATTTGTAAAATCATATAAAACCATTATCATGTTATAATTTATACCAATGCCATTAAAGAAAATTTGCAGGTAATGCAGTGATGTGATATGATAGCCTACTGGTAAATTATTCAAACATTTGGTGTTTTAATAATAACAAGACTATCTGGGCACAAATCATAGTATCACAGTAGGTACAACACAGGGGGAGGCCATTCGGCCGATCGTGCCGCCAGCTCCTTCAAAGAGCTATCCAATTAATCCCATTCCCCTGCTCTTTCCCCATAGCACCGTAAACTTTTTCCTTTCAAGTATTTATCCGATTCCCTTTTGAAAGTTACAATTGAATCTGCTTTCAGGCAGTGCATTCCAGATCATTACAACTCGCTGCGTAGAAAAATGTTTCTTCATGTCGCCTCTGGCTCTTTCGCCGATCACCTCAAATCTGTGTCTTTTGGTTACCAACCCCTCTGCCACTGGAAACAGTTTCTCCTTATTTACTCTGTCAAAACTGTTGAAGATTTTGAACACCTCTATCAATTCTCCCCTTAACCTTCTCTGTTCTAAGGAGAACAACCCCAGCTTCTCCAGTCTCTCCACATAACTGAAGTCCCTCCCTCCTCCTCCCTGGTACCATTCTAGTAAATCTCTTCTGCACCCTCTCTAGGCCTTGACATCCTTCCTAAAGTGTGGTGCCCAGAATTGAGCACAATATTCCAGCTGAGGCCTAACCAGTGTTTTGTAAAGGTTTAGCATAACTTCCCTGCTTTTGTATTCTATGCCTCTATTAATAAATCAAAAGATGAAACAATAATAAAGAAATATTTAGCTAAAAGAATATAGAAAGAATATTATGAACCCTGGTTCAGAATACACAACTTATTTCCAGTCACAAGGGTAATTCAGCCAAGATCTAGTTATGAGTTAGTTATCCATCTCATCAACCCTCAACTCATTTAAAAAGTACTTGGATGTGCATTTGAAGTGCCGTAACCTACAGGGCTGTGGACCAAGTACTGGAAAGTGGAATTAAGCTGAATAGCTCTTTTTCGGCCGGCACGGACACGATGGGCCAAATGGCCTCCTTCTGTGCCGTAACTTTCTATGATTCTATGTGATCCACACAAAGGAATGTACAGAAGACTGAACAATAATTTTAGCATAAAAGATAGTATGACAATAAAACAAAAGGGGCAGAACTTCCACGAGGTTTTTCCTGATCTCCCGTTGTAACTTCTGCAGAAGATCAGCATAAACCGTGGAGAAATGGCTGAAATGGCCATTTCTCTGGGGTTTCCACTGACCTTCTCCAAATTTCTGGCAGGAGATTGGGTGAACGTCTGTGAAAATTCTATTCTCACTGTAGCCACACCAACCTTTGTTGCTAAAGGACAAATTTCCTCCCTTTAGTATCTTAAAGAAATAATGTTGTAAATCTTTGTACCAACTTGTGATGGTCTATTTTCTAACGATGCACAGTCCATATTAAAGATACATTTTTCCTGGCATAACACTATGCAGAGTTCTCTTAAACCAATTACATTGACTGGGTCCAAAAGATGTTTTATTTCCTACCTACCTCCTGCATAAGTGGGACTCATGCTGGGATCCAGTTCTATGGTCACCAACAACTTTCTAGTGCCCAGTTGCTGATTTATCCATAATTGCATTTGCATTTGGGTTCCTTACCAAATTTGCTGACTGCAGTTGTGGCCGATCATCTAGCCTATAGAAATTTTTGCTCCCAAAATTACCTCAAAAAAAATTGAAACATTTACGCTTTACCTCGTTTTCAACGCATCACACAAAAACAAAACAAATTCAATTATTTTAGCTGACAAATTTTCATCTGCAGTAGTTTTTCATTGATAAAGAAGAATGCAGGAGGGGTGCAGCTTACAAATAGCAGGTCCTGTCACACTGTGTGAATAGTAAGTCTTCCTGTCAATCACAGAAAAAACATTCTACGAGTTCTAGGCACGAATGCATGCTGGGAGCTAAAATATGCAATCTGGCATGAATGGTGGGTGAGGAAACTCCGATGTACACCAGGCTGAGGCTTCTCACAGTGACAGAGGACTCCAATGGAAAATTGCTGCCGATAGTTCAAAACACAGAAAATGGTATGATTTAGGCAAGTATTATGTTTTTGGATCTTGCATCTTAGATCACTCTCATGGGCAAGTTCCATGGGCTCGAATTTAGCAGGCCTGCGGGTTCCCAGCGGGTGGTCCTCCGGGAGTGTGGAAAACGCGGACGGCTAATCGTGTGCGTCCCCCACGCGATCGCGGGATAATTGGACCGATTAAGCCCTGCTTCCGGGTTCTGCGCTCCCCAGCTGCGTGCCGGCCGGCTGCGCATGCGCAGTACCGTCGACGCGATGTAGGAGCTCCAGTTAAAGGGGCAGTCTCCCAAAGCCCCTCCTGCTACAAGCAAGCGGTTTGAGACGATGGCTCAGCAAAGGGGAAAGGCTGCGCCCCGTTTTTCAGATCTGGCACTGCAGCTGATGCTGGAGGGCGTGAGGAGGAGGAGGGAAACACTCTTCCCAGAAGATGGGCGCAAGTTCCCTGCTGCCGCAACCAGGAAGGCATGGGCAGAGGTGGCGGCGGAGGTGAGCAGCAGGGGCAACACCCCAAGGACTTGGGAGCAGTGCCGCAAGCGCTTCAATGACCTGACTAGGTCTGGCAAGGTGAGTACACCAACGCACCCTCCCACATCCCGTCCCCACCATCACGCCAAGCAGATCACAACCCCCTCCTGCACAGCCACCACTGCGCTCCATCAGCAATCCTCACAGCCACTCATTCACCATCCTCGCCGTGCACGCAAGTACCCACCGTCCCTGACCCCACCCGAACACTACCACACACCCCAATCCCCATGCAATGGGATGGGCACGTGGCCCACGCTTCCTCCCATCCGTTCCGCGCCACGCTCAACCCAACCACACCGATGCTCGATGCGTCTCACGATGCAAGACGCACCCACTCACACATCTGTGTTTTGCCTTCACAGGAGAAGAGAAGCAAGAACAATAGGGAAAGGGCACGCACCGGAGGTGGGCCGCCGCAAGTGGTGGAGCTCACCGACGCAGAGGTGGAGGCGCTCGACCTCGCCCGCACGCGAAATTGCCTGTCGGTGGCCGATGGCGAGTGTGTCGCTGCCGAAACGGCCGGTAAGGGAAAGCTGACACTCAACACCCATGATCGCGAGTTACCGTCTCATCACCTGCCATCAGGCGCACTGTCAAGTTGGTCCACATGCCTCAAAGTGCCCTCTGTTCTCTTGCAGGTCCGTCTTTGGGTGAAGCGATCGTGGAGGGCGATTCCTCAGAGGACATGGCGGTCTCTGAGGGTGCATCGTCACATCAGAGCCAACCATCCACCAGCGCAGAGACACGCACCTCGGTGGGTCCCCCTCGCCAACTAGTTGGGGTAGCACTTGGTGAGTCACCGCGCACGAGTGAGCATGAGCAGACCCTGGTGGCACGGGCAGCCGCGGAGGGTCCGCGACGGAGGGAGCACTCATCTCCAGGCTCTGCTCAGCCGGACCCAGATGCTGAACCCAGGGGGCCACCAGTGAAAAGGAGAGTCGTCGAGGGCCACCAGCTAATTGCTGAGGTACTGGCAGAGGTGCCGCGCGCATTGTCCACAATAGCGCAGGCGATGGAGGAGTCCAACTCCTGCATGTGGGCATTGGTGGCGCAGGCACAGGAGGGTACCGGCGACACAGTGTCGCAGGTAGGTGCGGGACTGTCTGCGGTGGAGGACAGGCTGGCCTCCCTCGAGCGTCACGCACAGCTCCAGATCGAGTCCATGCAGGCCCTGACAACGTTTGTACGGATTCAGGGTGAGCAACATTCCGACGCCACCAACAGGCTGAGGGATACACTAGGGGTGGCCTTGCAAGGCCTCACACATGCCATCCAAACTGCCGTCCAGCAGGGTGGAAGGGGTGATGTGGGCCGAGGCCAAGAGAGGGATGATGGTGACCGGGGACATGGAAGTGGGGACGCCTCTCAAGGCGTCCCCACGTCCCACCCGTCGCCCACCTCTCAACCAGTACCCGCAATGGTGCCTCCTCTCCAGGTGGCCGAGTCTGCCCCTGCCCCGGTGCAGGAGGAGCAGTCTGTGGAGGTGCCGTCACGGGCACCAAAACCCAGGGGCCGTCCGCCAAAAGCATCTACCCGGTCAAGGCAAGAAGACGAGCAACCTGCCACTACCTCTGCTGGAGCCACAGGGGTAGCACCACGTAGGGGTTCCCGGAAAAGAATTGCAAAGGCCTTATAATCACAAAGGGAATACACCAGGGTGTTTATTATTTTGTACTTTTTTTCTTATATAATGTCACATTCGAGATATTAAATAGTCTATTCTCACCACTCCTGCCACCTCTCGTCCATTCTTCCGCGGCTTGTGCAATAGTTGCGTTCCGTGGAGGCCATCATGACGGCGAACACCTGCTGCCACCCATTGGGCACACTGCTGTGGGTGCAGGATTACTGGCAGCACTCTTCAGTGGAGGGGGCTGGTATGGCCGCTCGCATGTGCAGGTGAGGAGATGCGAGCGCCTCGCAGTGTGTGACTCTAGGAGAACCGTTGACGTATGAGTGCCTCCCTGGCCCGGCGACCATCATCCCTCGTATGGGTCGTCCAACATCCTCTGGCGCGTCCTCCTCCTCCGCCGCCTCCTCCTCCTCCTCCTCCTCCTCCTCCTCGCCCTCGCCTTCCTCAATGTGGGTGGCGGGTGTGGATGGGGCCTCCTCCAGCGGCACCCCTCTCTGTTGGGCCATGTTGTGCAGGGCACAGCAGAGAACTATGATTCGTCCCACTCTGAATGGTGTGTATTGGAGCGCTCCCCCAGAACGATCAAGGCACCTGAAGCGCATCTTGAGAAGCCCTATGGTCTGCTCAATTGTAGACCTGGTAGCAGTGTGGCTGTCATTGTACCGACGCTCCGGCTCGGTGATGGGGTTCCTCAGAGGTGTCATGAGCCACGTGTGGAGGGGATACCCCTTGTCGCCGAGGAGCCAGCCGTTGCCGGCGTTGGGTGCCTGCAGGATGGGCGGGACGGCGGACTCCCTGAGGACGAAGGCATCGTGGCAGCTGCCGGGGTATCTGGCGCACACGTGTAGGAATCTCTGGCGGTGGTCACAGATGAGCTGGGCGTTCATGGAGTGATACCCCTTCCTGTTGATGAACAGCCCTGGCTCATGCGGAGGTGCCCGTATTGCGATGTGGGTGCAGTCGATTACACCCTGCACCCGTGGGAAGCCGGCCATGGCATGGAATCCAACCGCCCTCTCCATCTGGCTGCGCTCGTCCATGGCGAAGTTGATGTAGTGGGAGGCCCTGCGGAACAACCCATCGGTGACCTGCCTTATGCACTTGTGTGCAGAGGACTGACAGACCCCGGTGATGTCCCCGGTGGCACCCTGGAAGGAACCGGATGCGAAGAAGTTGAGGGCAGTGGTGACTTTGACGGCGACAGGTAAGAAGATGCTGCTTAGTCCATCAGGGAGCAGCTCGTCGTTAAGGAGGCTGCAGATGTCGGCGACTACCTGGCGATTGACTCTGAGCCTCTGTATGCACTGCTCCTCGGAGAGGTCCATGAAGCTGAGCCTCGCTCTGTACACCCTGTGCGGAGGGTAGTGCCTCCTGCGACGCATCTCTCTCTGCGGTTGCCCTCCCTCCTGCTGTGCAGGTGGGTGTGCCGCAGCACCGTGTTGGGGGGCCCCACCTCTCCGAGGCGGACGGCGTGGACTGCGAGGCTGCTGGGGCTGGTCATCCTGTTCGTCCTCCGACGATGTCAACGCACCACCCATCTGGCAGGTGTTGGTCTGAGGGGTTGTGCAGGGTAGGTGGGTGTGTCCTCGGACTGGGGCTGCGGTTTCGTGTCGGTCTGTCCTCTGGCTTGGCGGGGGGTGGTGGAGGGCAGGGGTTGCCCTATGTGACGCGGTGGCCTCCTGCGTGGGTGAGGGCTCTCCCCCGTGGAGCGCACCTTGGCACCTGCCACAGGCTGCTGGCTGCAACACGCCTGGTTTGAAAGGTACTGTTTCCCCCAGTGTGGGAAACTGACTGCGTTGAACCTAAAATCCCACACTTCCTCTTTTGACAGCTGCTTCAGCTCATTAACTGACCACAACGAGCAAGTTAAGTACTCTCAAGTGGAACCCCGCTGGCTTTAACTGCCTGCGGGATTCCCACCAGCGGGGCTTGCGCGCGCAGCCCCGCACATCAGCGCGGTACCCGGAAGTGGCCGGGATTTCGTCGCGATCCGGTCACGTGACCGGAGATCGGGATTTTCGGGGCCCCCCCCGCTGGAAACCCGCAGGTAACCCGACCCTAAAATCGAGCCCCATATCTCTATACCTTCAAAAGTTCGTTTGGAGGTTGAGGTATGTTTTCAGCAACATGTCTCGAAAACCAACAGCAAACAATGTCTGGTAATTACTTTTAGCTACTGGACTTATCCTACCCTTCCATAAAATCTCAACACAGTCTTCAAAAGCAATAAAGCTTCACATTAGACCTCAAATTAGACATGACTTTAAGTGTAAAATTTCAAGTGAATTCTTTTTACAAAAGATGAACAAGTACAAGTAACAGCCATATATTATTGTATATTTACCATAGGCATCCTTTTATCCAATTCCTTGAGTGTACAAAATAATAAAAAGATCGAAGCTCTAAGAATTAATCCTTTGTAAGTAACAAATAATATATTTTTTTACCACTGTGGGAGCCTAATTAATCTAAACTGTCTCTTAGAAATTCAGACTTGAATTTTCTCTCAAGATATTCAAATTTAATGGGTCCTTCGCAGAGATTTTAAATAGACTCTGATTTGAACAGAACAACTCTTTTCTTCCTATATTTGTCATTACGAATATATTTAAAAAGGGAGATAGAACAAGTCCAGGGAATTACAGACCAGTTAGCTTAAAGTCAGTGGTAGGAAAGATAATGAAATCTTTACTCAAAGATGTAATGGAAAGACATCTGGAGAATGAAAGCATCCTAAAGAATAGTCAGCACGGATTTCAGAAGGGACTGTCATGCTTGACCAACCTTACTGAATTCTTTGAAGAAGTAACAGGAAGAGTAGACAAGGGTAATGCAGTTGATGTAATATATTTAGATTTTCAAAAGGCCTTCGATAAGGTACCATGTTGTAGACTCATGGCTAAGGTCAGAGCATGTGGAGTCAGGAGGCAGGTAGCAGAATGGATAGCAAGTTGGCTACAAAACAGAAAAGAGAGAGTAGGGGTTAAAGGTAGCTACTCAGAATGGTGTTCCACAAGGATCAGTGCTGGGAACACTGTTGTTCACAATTTACATTAACGATTTGGAAGTACAATTTTAAAATTTGCGAACGACACCAAAGTGAGGGGTGTAGTTAATACAAAGTAAGAATGCGTCAAAATGCAAGAGGACATTAATAAACTTGCAGAATGGGCGTGTAATTGGCAAATGAATTTCAATATCAGTAAGTGTGAGGAGGTGCGTTTTCGTAGGAAGAATAAGGAGGCCACATACTGCTTGGATAATAAGAGTCAAAACGAGATAGAGGAGCAAAGGGGTCTCGGGGTACAGATACACAAATCTCTAAAAGTAGCAACGCAGGTTAATAAGGACATAAAAAAGGCAAATCAAGCATTAGGGTTCATTTCTAGAGGGATAGAATTGAAAAGCAGAGAAGTTATGTTAAACTTGTATGGAACCTTGGTCAGACCACACTTAGATTATTGTGCACTGTTCTGGTATTCATATTATAAAAGGGATATAGAAGGATTGGGAGGGTGCAAAGAAGATTCACAAGGATGATATCAGAACTGGGAGGATATTTGTATCAGGAAAGACTGAACAGGCTGGGACTCTTTTCTCTAGAAAAGACAAGGCTGAGGGGTGACCTGACAGAGTTCTTTAAGATAATGATAGGGTATACATAGAGAAAATATTTCCAGTTGTGGAGGAGTCCAAAACTAGAGGTCATAAATATAAAATAGTCGCTAATAAATCCAATAGGGAATTCAGGAAAAACTTCTTTACCCAAAGAGTGGTAAGAATGTGGAACACGGAGTAGTTGAGGCAAATAGCATTTAAGGGGAAGCTAGATAAGCACATGAGGGAGAAGGGACTAGCAGGATATCGCTTATCCTGATAGGGTTAAATGAAGAAGGGAGGGAGGAGGCTCGTGTGGAGCTTAAACGTCGGCATAGACCAGTTGGGCCAAATGGCCTGTTTCTGTGCTGAATTACCAAGAGTTTCTGAACTTTGAATATTCCACCACTCAAATTTAAAAATAAACTGTTGGTTATGCAAACTGCACCAATCACATTGCCCCGTTTAAGTTTGAATTGCCCCTCTCTCCAGCCTGCGACAGAAAAACTTGCAACATTGTATTGGGATTTGCTTGGTACAACAATCTGAATTGCAGTCAGTTTTTAAACTGCTAAGGAACAAGCACCAAACCAAAACTAAACAAAAAGGTCTAATTTTTGTCACAGTAAGTGAATCATTTTCCTAGCAATTTTGTAATTTTTTGTGACCATTATATTAGAACACTTGTTTTACCTAATGTTTTAAACTGTCCCAAAATAATACAAGCTTAAGGTCTTATTGTCCTTTTCCGAACCTTTGATGATTGCGTGTAGCTCCTTCAATTGCGGCAACATGGAAATTGGCATGTGAACATGCCTAAACATTCAAGATTAGCTGGATTTCTTTGAGTGGGAGCAGCTTCTTTGAAGAACACCCCGCATAAAAGTAGTAATTTCTCACTAGTCACACAATCATTCATCAATTTTAACAGTCAGGCAGACAGAGTGCGAACCGCAGACTTCTGGGGCTCGATTTTAAAAGGGCGGCGGGATGGCAGCTAGCGGGGGGGGGGGGGGAGGGGTGGGTCAGCGGGCACACGGCAAACCCAACTAATAAATACTTATCGTTACCCACGCTATCGCGACTTAATTGGTGCCCCTTAACCTTGTTTCCGGGTTTGCCGTCCGAAAGCTGCGCAGTGCGTACCCACGTGACAGACCGTCAGCTGGAGTGTCTGGATTTGAAGGGCCATTGCTCCAATAGATTTTGCTGGAGCGAACAGCAAGAGGAGCCAATGGAGCAGCACGGGGCAAGGCTACTCCAAGATTCAGCGATGCCTCACTTCAGCTGCTACTGGCCGGGGTGAGGAGGAGGAGGGAATTATTTTACCCGGCCAACAGGAGGAAGCGCCCTGCCTCTGCCACCAAAAAGGCCTGGATAGAGGTGGCAGAGGAGGCTACCAGCAGCAGCAACATATTCCCACACCTGGGTCCAGTGCAGGAAGCGTTTCAATGACCTAGCTAGGTCAGCAAAAGTGCGTAATCTTACTGATTCTCCTGCATTCCGTGGTGCACATCAACGCCTCCCCCCGTCCAACTCATTCTGCAGCCAAGACTACTCCATCACATCACTCCCCACACCCAGTTAAGGCTCATCCTCAACTTACCTGCACTTGCTCACCTCCCCATTTGTGATCCCACCACTACCTCTCACCCCAATCCCGATCCAATGTGATGTCTCTGTCTCACACTCACCCTCTGATGGACCTCTTTCACGGTCAGCCTCACCCAAAGCAACGCATTCATCGGTTGGCCGCTTCACCATCATTCACTCACACATCTGTACTTTCTCCCCTTCTAGAAGAGAGCGCAAAATGCATGCGAGAGGGCGAGGACTATAGGGGAGCCACAACAAATAGTGGTCCTCACAGATGCAGAGCAAGAGGCGCTGGAGATCAGCCGCACCCTTGAGTGCCTTGGACCCCACAAACGTCTGGTGCCACAACTTTAACATTCATCACACATAACATGAATTGATGTTAACAATCCTTGGCATGTTAAACACCTCAGTATGCTCATCGCAACATGACACATCTGTGATGACGTTTAATATTGCCTTCTGTTCTCTTACAGGCCCTTCAACGACTGCAGTGACGGCAGAGGGCAACTCCTCAAAGGACCTGCCGATACTCACACCTCGGTGGGTCCTAGTAGTGAGTTAGTTAGGTTGGCACCAGGTGAGTCACCACACACAAGTGAGCACGAGCAGACAGTGGTTGCAGGGGCAGCTGTGGAGAGTCCGGGTCAGTGGAGGCACTCCGCTCCAGGCTCTGCTCAGCTGGAAGCAGATGCTGAATCCTGGGGGCCATCCTTTAAAAGGAGAATGATCGAGGGATAGCAGCATATTTGCGAAGTACCGGAACAGGTGGCATGCACAATCTCCACAATACTCTCTACAAGTATGTAAAAAGAAAAAGATTAGTGAAGACAAATGTAGGTTCCTTATAGTCAGAAACGGGAGAATTTATAATGGGGAACAAAGAAATGGAAGAGCAATTAAACAAATATTTTGGTTCTGTCTTCAAGGAAGAAGACACAAATACGTTCCCAGAAATGCTTGGGGACCAAGGGACTAGTGTGAAGGAGGAATTAAAGGAAATTAGTATTAGTAAAAAAAATAGCGCTGGAGAAATTAATGGGACTGAAAGCCAATAAATCTCCAGGGCCTGATAATCTGCATCCCAGAGTACTAAAAGAGGTAGCCATGAAAATAGTGGATGCATTGGTTGCGATCTTCCAAAATTCTATAGATTATGGAACAGTTCCTGCAGATTGGAGGGTGGCAAATATAACACCACTATTTAAAAAAGGGAGAGAAAACAGGGAACCGCCGACCGGTTAGCCTAACATCAGTAGTAGGGAAAATGCTAGAGTCTATTATAAAGGATGTGATGACAGGAAACTTAGAAAATATCAACGGGATTAGACAAAGTCAACATGGATTTATGAAGGGGAAATCGTGTTTGACAAATCTATTGGAGTTTTTTGAGGATGTAACTGGTAGAATAGATAAGGGAGAACCAGTGGATGTGGTTTATTTGGATTTTCAGAAGGCCTTTGATAAAGTCCCACATAAGAGGTTAGTGTGCAAAATTAAAGCACATAAGATTGGCGGTAATATACTGGCATGGATTGAAAATTGTTTAACAGACAGGAAACAGAGAGTAGGAATAAATGGGTCTTTCTCAGGGTGGCAGGCGGTGACTAGTGGGGTACCGCAGGGATCAGTGCTTGGGCCCCAGCTGGTCACAATATACATCAATGATTTGGATGAGGGAACCAAATGTAATATTTCCAAGTTTACTGACGACACAAAACTAGGTGGGATCTTGAGTTGTGAAGAGGATGCAAAGAGGCTTCAAGGCGATTTAGACTAGTTGAATGAGTGGGCAAACACATGGCAGATGCAGTATAACGTGGCTAAATGTGACGTTATCCACTTTGGAAGGAAAAACAGAAAGGCAGAGTCATAGAGTCATAGAGTTATACAGCACGGATAGAGGCCCTTCGGCCCATCGTGTCCGCGCCGGCCATCAGCCCTGTCTACTCTAATCCCATATTCCAGCATTTGGTCCGTAGCCTTGTATGCTATGGCATTTCAAGTGCTCATCCAAATGCTTCTTGAATGTTGTGAGGGTTCCTGCCTCCACAACCCTTTCAGGCAGTGAGTTCCAGACTCCAACCACCCTCTGGGTGAAAAAGTTCTTTCTCAAATCCCCTCTAAACCTCCTGCCTTTTACCTTGAATCTATGTCCCCTTGTTATAGTACCCTCAACGAAGGGAAAAAGCTCCTTAGTATCCATCCTATCATTTAAATGGTGATAGATTGGGAAATGTTGATGTACAAAGGGACCTGGGTGTCCTTGTACACCGGTCACTGAAAGCAATACATGCAGGTGCAGCAAGCAGTTAGGAAGGCAAATGGTATGTTGGCCTGCATTGCAAGAGGATTTGAGTGCAGGAGCAAGGATGTATTTCTGCAGTTATACAGGACCTTGGTGAGACCACACCTGGAGTATTGTGTGCAGTTTTGGTCTCCTTACCTAAGAAAGGATATACTTGCCATAGAGGGAGTGCAGCATAGGTTCACCAGACTGATTCCTGGGATGGCAGGACTGTCGTATGAGGAGAGATTGGGTCGACTAGGCCTGTATTCACTCGAGTTTAGAAGAATGAGAGGGGATCTCATTGAAACATATAAAATTCTGACAGGGCTAGACAGACTGGATGCAGTGAGGATGTTTCCCCTGGCTGGGGGTCCAGAACGAGGGGTCACAGTCCCAGGATACGGGGTAGGACATTTAGGACAGAGATGAGGAGAAATTTCTTCACTCAGAGGGTGGTGAACCTGTGGAATTCTCTAGCACAGAAGGCTGTGGAGGCCAAGTCACTGAATATATTTAAGAAGGACCTAGATAGATTTCTAGACACAAAAGGCATCAAGGGGTATGGGGAGAGAGCGGGAATATGGTATTGAGATAGAGGATCAGTCATGATCATATTGAATGATGGAGCAGACTCGAAGGGCCGAATGGCCTACTCCTGCTCCTAGTTTCTATGTTTCTATGTTTAATAGCTCAGAGGATGGAGGAGTCCAACTCCTGCATTAGTGGAATGGTGGCACAGGTACGGGAGGGAATCTCTGAGATGTGTCGCTGGGACGTGAACAACTGTCGGAGATAGTGTCTCACGTAACTGCTGAAATGTCTCAGATAGTGTCGCAGGTAAGTGCGAGAATGTCTGCGATGGAGAGAAGGCTAGCCTCCACTGAGCTTCAAACGCAGCTCACAAATGAATCCATTCAGGACCTAACAACGGCCATTTGGACTCATGGTGAACAACATTCTGCTGCCTTAAACAGGCAGACAGAAACTTTACAACTGAGCTTCCAAGGCATCATACATGTCCACCAAGCTGTTCTCCAGCAGGGTGGTAGGAGTAATGTGGGCCTGGCCCAGGAGAGGACGATGGCAAAAGAGGACATGGAAGTGGGGACGTCATTCAAAGTGCTTCCACGTCTCACCCATTGCCCCCCTCTCAACCAGCACCTGCTGCATCCTCTCCAGGTGTCTGAGTCAGCCCCTGCACAGGTGCAGGTGGAGCAGTCTTTGGAGGGGCCCTCACGGGTTCCAAACCCCAGAGGGCATAGGCCGAACGCTTCCAAGCAATCCGGCCATGGACATGTGCAACCTGCCACTACCTCTGCTGCAGCCACAGGGGATGCACCACGTAGAAGCAGTTGGAAGAGAAAGGCTAAGGTTCTGTGATCACGAAGGGTATGCACAAGGGTGTCTGACAGACTGTCATGTTTTTCAATTATATTTGGTTTCTGTTAAAGTCACATTAAATGTTATCATTCTCACCACTACTGCCACGTCTTGCCCATTCTTGACTGGCTTTTGTGATAGCGCCCTTTCAGGCGCTTCAGTATGAACGGTGACACTTGACGCCACCCAGTGGGTCACTTTACAGTGGGTGTTTGTGTAGTTGCAGGACTGTTTTGTGCAGGGAGGTGGGGGGGGGGCGGAGGTGAGGGGGTGGGGGGGGGGGCGGCGGCGGTGGTGGTGTTGGCGCTGGTCTTTCCAGATGGTGTGAGGACTAGACTCTTCTCACTTTCTGATCTTATGAGAACCGTTCACATATGAGTGACTCCCTGGCCTCACGAGCAGCCTGCTGCGCCACTGCTCTGCCCGTAGGTTCGTCCTCCTCCTGCTCCTCCTCAATGTGGATGGCAGATGTGGATGGTGGATGAGGCCTCCTCAATCGGTACCCCTCGCTGTTGCGCCATGTTGTGCAGGACACAACATACTATTATAATGCAACCCACTCTCACTGGTGCGTATTGAAGCGCTCCCCCAGAATGATTGAGGCACCAAAATAGTATCTTCAGCAGCCCTATTGCATGTTCAATTATAGACCTGGTGGCGATGTAGCTGCCATTGACGCTGATGCTCGCTGATGGGGTTCCTCGGAGGTGTCATGAGCCACATGTGCAGGGGATATCCTTTGCCTCTGAGGAGCCAGCCCTTAAGGGTGTTCGGTACATGGAAGAGTCCTAGAATGTTGGATTCCCTCAGAATGAACAAATCGTGGCATCTCCCAGGGAATCTGGCACACACATGAAGAAATTTTTTACGGTAGTCAGTGATACCCCTTTCTGTTGATGAACAGTCCTGGCTCGTGTGGAGGTGCTTGCATGGCTATATGCGTGCAATCGATTGCACCCTGTACACGTGGGAAGCCAGCCAAAGAGTGGAATCCCACTCTTCCTCTGTCTGGTTGAGGTCGTCCATGGGGAAGTTGACGTATTGCGGGGTCCTGCATTACAAGCCGTCGGTGACCTGCCTTATGTACTTGTGTGCAGACGGCTAAGAGGCCCCAGCGATGTCTTCACAGTAGAAGTCACAAAAAGCATACCAAAAATAGTGGGGAACCAAGGGGTAAATGAGAGTGAGGAACTTAAAACAATTAATATCACTAGAGAAAAAGTACTGGACAAACTAATGGGACTAAAAGCCGACAAATCCCCTGGACCTGATAGCTTACATCCTAGGGTTCTAAAAGAAGTAGCTGCAGAGATAGCGGATGTATTGGTTATGATCTTCCAAAATTCACTAGATTCTGGAACGGTCCCAGGGGACTGGAAGGTAGCAAATATTACCCCGCTATTGAAGAAGGAAGGGAAGAAAGAAAACAGGGAACTGCAGGCCAGTTAGCCTGACATGGGTCTTCGGGAAAATGCTGGAATCCATTATTAAGGAACTGGTAACAGGAAACTTAGAAAAACATAATATGATTAGGCAGAGTCAGCATGGCTTTATTAAAGGGAAATCATGTTTGACAAATTTATTAAGAGTTTTTTGAGGATGTAACTAGCAGGGTAGATAAAGGGGAACCAGTGGATGTAGTGTATTTGGATTTTCAAAAGGCATTCAATAAGGTGTCACATAAAAGGTTGTTACACAAGGTTGGGGTTGGGGTAATATATTAGCATGGATAGAGGATTGGTTAAAGGACAGAAAACAGAGAGTAGGAATAAACAGGTCATTCTCAGGTTGGCAGGCTGTAACTAGTGGGGTGCCGCAAGGATCAGTGCTTGGGCCTCAGCTATTTAAAATCTATGTTAATGACTTAGATGAAGGGACCAAGTGTAATGTATCCAAGTTTGCTGACAACACAAAGCTTTGAAGTAAGCTTTGAAGAGGACACAAAGAGTCTGCAAAGGGATATAGACAGGTTAAGTGAGTGGGTAAGAAATTGGCAGATGGAGTACAATGTGGGAAACTGTGAGGTTATTCACTTTGGTAGGAAGAATAGAAAAACAGAATATTTTTTAAATGGTGAGAAACTATTAAATGTTGGTGCTCAGAGAGACTTGGATGTCCTCGTACAAGAAACTCAAAAAGTTAGTATGCAGGTACAGCAGGCAATTAGGAAAGCAAAGGATGGGTGAAACTAGAACTAGGGGGCATAATCTTAGAATAAGGGGCTGCTCTTTCAAAACTGAGATGAGGAGAAACTTCTTCACTCAGAGGGTAGTAGGTCTGTGGAATTTCCTGCCCCAGGAAGCTGTGGAAGCTACATCATTAAATAAATTTAAAACAGAAATAGACAGTTTCCTAGAAGTAAAGGGAATTAGGGGTTACGGGGAGCGGGCAGGAAATTGGACATGAATTTAGATTTGAGGTTAGGATCAGATCAGCCATGATCTTATTGAATGGCGGAGCAGGCTCGAGGGGCCGATTGGCCTACTCCTGCTCCTATTTCTTATGTTCAAATGGCATGTTGGCCTTTATTGCAAGGCGGTTGGCGTATAAGAGTAAGGAAGTCCTATTACAGTTTTACGGGCCTTTAGTGAAACCTCATCTGGAGTACTGCATACAGTTTTGGTCTCCATATCTAAGGAAGGATATACTTGCCTTGGAGGCAGTACAACAAAGGCTCACTACATTAATTCCTGGGATGAGAAGGTTGTCCTATGAGGAGAAGTTAAGTGGAATGGGCCATAAACTCTCTGGAGTTTAGAAGAATGAGAGGTGATCGCATTGAAATATATATGATTATTAGGAGGCTTGATAGGGTAGATGCTGGAAGATTGTTTCCCCAGCTATAGAGTCTAGAACTAGGGGGCATAGTCGCAGGATAAGGGGTTGGCTGTTCAAGGCTGAGGTGAGGAGGAATTTCTTCACGCAGAGTGTTGTGAATCTTTGGAATTCTCTACCCCAGAGGGCTGTGGATGCTGAGTCACTGAATATATTCAAGGCTGAGTTGGATAGATTTTTGGACTCAAAGGGAATCAAGGGATATGGGGATCGGACAGGAAAGTGGAGTTGAGGCCAAAGATCAATCGTGATCTTATTGAATGGTGCATCAGGCTTAAGGCGGATATGGCCTACTCCTGCTCCTATTTCTTATGTTCTTATTTTTCCCCACAAAGACAAAGTCTCAACAAAAACTTGTATTTATATAGCTCTTCAAGCATAGAAAAACATCCCAATGCAGTTCACAGAGGCGTAATCACACACAAATGGATGCCAAAGAAGGAGATATTATGAGGTGACCAAATGTTTGGTCAAAGAGCTGAGTTTTAAGGAAGATCTTAAAGGAGGTGAAAAAGATGGAGTTGCAGAGAGGCATGGGGAAGGAATTCCATAATGTAGAGCCTAGATGGCTCAAGGCATGGCCCGCTAGTGGTGGAATGAAGGTGGGTTATCCACAAGAGGCCAAAGTTAGAGGAATGGAGAGTTCTGATGGGGGGGAGGGGGGTGGTGGGTTTGCAGGGTTGATAGAGGCTATAGAGATAGGGAGGGGCAAGGCGATTAAGTGGTTTTAAGACACAGATGAGAATTTTAAATTGGAGGTATTCGGAGACCGGGGATCAAGGTAGGCCACCGAGGATAGGGGTGACAGATGAATGGGACTAAGTGGACATGATATTGGCAGCAGAGTTTTGGATGCACTGAAATTTATGGAAGGTGGAAGATGAGAGACCTGCAAGGACAGCATTGGAATGGTTGAGCCTACAGGTGAATCAGGCTTTCAGGATTAGATGGGCTTTGGCAGGGGCAATGGCAGGTGATGTTATGGCAGTCTTTGTGATGGACAGGTGTGGGATCAAAAGCTCATCTCGGGCCAAATAGGTGACCAAGGATGTGAACAGTCTGGTTCAACACAATACAGTAGCCCTGGAGAAGGATGGAATTGATAGCAAGGGTACAGAGTTTGTGGGAGAGGCGAAAAGGATGGCTTCGGTCTTCCCAATATGGCCGAAATTGCGATTCATCTTAAGAATACATTTCTATTTCAAATTTGCAATTTTGATTCAATTTATGTTTCATGTGGAAAAATCCAAAAATTTTCCATGACAAGTTCCACTTCTGTCACAGTTCCTTACAAACATCTTCAATTAGTTGCTACCTGTTTTAATCTTATGAACACTGTTTTTGAATTTAAGCATGAAGAAAGCAGCTGTTAGAAGCATCCAGAATATATTATTAAAATATAAAAAAATCCATTGTAAATTTAGCAATGTTTCATTTGTCATACATCTAACTTCTAGAATTAATTGCTTGAAACAGTAATCCAAATTGTTTTTCCCAAGAAAATTAACATCAAAAAAGTTTAATTGTTCATGATTTGTGTTGTCTTTTAAGTTTAATACAGAAGAAACCAAATTCAATTTACTTCCACTGATCTAAAAATGGTTTCACATGCACTTTTCATACTCTTAATATTACAGTGGCAGGGGCAGGGCTTGCAAACAGCAAGTCCAGGTTTTCTTATTAAATTGCAAACCTTGCTGTAAATCATGAATATTCCCAGATGGTGGTCACATAAGTGCATGCTAGAAGCTATAGCCTGCAAATTTGAGTTTCCTCAGCCATCGTTAATGGAACCTGCATAAAACCACGCTCAGGCAAAATTCTCATGTATGCATAAGGCATTTTACAAAAAAATTACAGGTAATTCAAACACAAAAAAATCTATTCTATAAGAAAGTTTGATCATTGTGACTTTATTACATCATAATTATGTTAGAAACCTTAGCAAGTCTGATGAAGAGTCAAAAGAATCTTCAAAAAATGTATGTAATTTGATGGATTTATCATCTCCTTTCTTTTATTATTACCTAAATGCCCATTTTTGATTTTTAGTTTAATGAATTTCATGATTGATGCTATTTATTCTTACCTACTACTTGCCGATTGGTACATTCCCAGCTCTTAGGTTGTGATCTGTTGCTGTTAAATGAATATGAAATTTGAGCCAATCTGATGCAAAATGTCTATATAGAAAGGTGAGATGTCCAAATATGATGCCTGAATGTGATGGACAAAATGCATGCACACACACCATTTTTATATATGCACAAGCAGTCTCCCATTGCCCAAGGTGAGTCAAAGGTTACGTTGTTGAAAGGGAGAAAGTGCAGTGAAAGAATCTTCTGCGAGAGATAATGAAATAAGCATTTTCTAATTTGTTACCCCTACCAACTGCAAATTAATGATTAGTATTTTCCATAACAGCTCGTGAAACAAATTTTGAGGTAAACAATGATTGCTTATGAAATTTCAGTACAAATGAAATATAGTAAAGCACAGGTGCTGAAATCAACCCATCTGTCTGTCCCTCTCTGAGCAGATGTTTCTCTCTGAGGTTAAAAAAAAGTACTTGATAATAATTTACCCTCTATACTCAGAGAGTGGTGATCTTTACGCAGAGTGGTGAGAATGTGAAACTCGTTACCACATGGAATAGTTGAGGTGAATAGCATAGATGCATTTAAGGGGAAACTAGTTAAGTACTTGATGGAGAAAGGAAGAGATGGATATGTTGATAGGGTGAGATGAAGTAAATAGATTGGGAGGAGGCTCGTGTGGAGCATACTGGCCTTTTTCTGTGCTGTAAATTCTATCTAATTCTAGTATTCCTCAACCTTAAAATAAGAGTTCTAAACTTTTTTTCCAGCTTGTTTTTAAACTGTTTAGAAAAACAGATCTGTAAACTGTGTTATAGCCCAAGAAAATAGTTTGGGCCTTCACATTTTATTCAGAAATATTGCCAATTAAGAACTTATTATTTTGCTGTTGGCTTTTCTGTTATTCCTCAAGGGTGATCACGTAGATAGGCTACTCTTACTGCTGCAAAGTCCAAACACACCTCAAGTCTTCAAGAATTCTCCCGACTCTTGAAAGAATTTGACAAAAATGACTTCAATTACCTTTATATGAATATATCAGCTGCAGGCAGGAAATTAGCATAAATCTGCATTACAAAGGGGGGAGGGGCACTAAAAAATTACTAACATCAATCCTCACAGCTAGCATGCAACCGTCTTAGCCAAGGAAGCAGCGCTCTCTGGTATCAATGCCAATTATTTAATCAGAAAGGGGAAAATATATGTAGAAAAGTAAAACATAACACTAATCTGTTCAAACGAAAACATCCCAGTTTGAAAGATTGAATGAAAGGCAAAAGAACCAAAGGAATATTTGAGAGTAGTTCAATAGAAATAGAAGGACATAGGTACCAATTTTAATATATCGTATTGCAGATGAATTCTTTTGAATTTAAGGTGCAAATTATGGCATATTACACTTTTAATTTTAATTATGCATTGTTCATATCACTGAATTTCTAATCAGCAGGACTTTTTAGTGTCACTGGGAAAATACCAAACTGATACAGAAATGTTTATTTCTTAAAAATAAGATTTTATTCAATGGTCATATTTTCATCCTTGTGCTATAATTCATTTTCCAGCCTTGTGCTATAATTCATTTTCCAGCCTACCTGTGTGCACCCTAGATTTAGAATTTATTAGAAAGCACTTGTAACATCTATACAGAGCAGCTAATCAGCTTACCAGGGCATCCCAATAAACCTTTTGTTATTAGGTAAATTGAAAATACAGCTGTCCATTCATAAAAACAGAAGAAAAACAAAAGAAAAGTAGCTCTGCTGTAAAGTGCATTTTATTCATATTTCATTTCCAGGATTCAACTATTAACCTGCACCCAGTCTGCAGAAGTTAGGTCGACACAATAAAACTTTTCAGTTGAAAAACAGCAATGCCTTTAGAGTCATTAAAAGAGTATGTTGTTTTCAGCCAGAGGACATATCTGTGATTGATCATCACCATACCTGTTAAGAAAATGTAGCTTGGAGTGCTGAACGAATCCATGTTAATACAATGGAATGTTAATTGAAAGAGTTCATCTTGCAGTCAGTAGAAAAGCTGGAATGCAATTTTGTGAAACCTGCCCATCTCTCTCGAAAAGTGGGAGGATTTTTAACACAGCAAATATCTGTCTGCTTCGAAGCTTTTTGTCATAGCGACAAAGCTTGCTTCAAGGGATGAAATATTTATTGAACTTTTTTCATTATTCATGCTGATAGTTTTATGTTCATTACCTCTATTCAGGTTTCTATTCAGCATTCTACTTGCTTGGTCACAAATTTACAACACACACACAAAAATATATCCATCTGTAATTTTGGATATTAAAGTTGCGTTGCATCTATAAATTCCATATCTACATGAACAAGGCTAAACAACCAACCTAATTACTGAAGTCAAAAAACAGGAATAAGCATTATAGATCTATTTAGGTTTATAGGCCCTTGATTTTTCTTTTTACAGGAGCTGTCAGGGAAGAAATGTCTTATTCCTCAAAATAGGTGTGGAAGGGAAGTACATGATAAAATAATCACGCATCGAATTCAGAGGGAGCAGGATTGATGGTCTGAAAGGCCTTTTCTCACTCTAGATTCTCCTATAATGTTTGGTCACATTCATATTATGTAACTACAGTAAAATATACAACTAACTCTTCACTGCACTACAACTGTTGTTTCAGCAACAGAATGAACACAAGCAGGATCACTGGATCCATTTTTATTACATGGAATTCTGGGATTTTTAAACCAGTATTTTGGGTTATATTTTAATCAGTGTTTTGGGTTATATTTTAACCAGTGTTCTGGATTATATTTCATGATTCTATTCATTTACAGTTCGAGCGAATGTTTTATGGTGACTGAATAATTAAATTGTACTTTTTATTACGTTATTTTGGAATTGCAATCTGCAACTTGTCCAGTGAGGGTACGGTAGCGTAGTGGTTATGTTACTGGGCTAGTAATCCAGAGGCCTGGACTAAAATCCAGAGTCACAAGTTCAAATCCCACCACGGCGGCTGGCGAATTTAAATTCAATTAATTAAATAAAAAATCTGGAATCATTTCATGGCTATCAGTAATGATGGCCATGAAACTACCGGATTGTCGTAAAAACCCATCTGGTTCACTAATGTCCTTTAGGGAAGGAAACCTGCCGTCCTTACCCGGTCTGGCCTATATGTGACTCCAGACCCACAGCAATGTGGTTGATTCTTAATTGCCCTCTGAAATGGCCTAGCAAGCCACTCAGTTGTAAAAAAATCTCGCTAGGGATGGGCAATAAATGCCGGCCTTGCCAGCTTATAACACACTATATTAACAGTTTACAAACACGTACAAACAGTGCTGGCAGGCATTCTGTGACGGAGTTACCAGTAACCATAGAAGGAGCAAGTATGAATGAATTCACATCAGCATAATTTGCAAGTTGCGCACATGGATGAGATCTCAGTGTAAAACCTCATCTTTAAAAGTGAGATGTAGAAATGTCTTTAACTGAGCAGAGTAGTTTAATTCTAATCCTTAAAGCTACTTATGTTAACTTCTAAAATACTAATGCCTTTTTGTGTTGCTGAACGTTCTCTGTACTTGTTTCTAAGTACCTAGTCATAATATGGATTTTCATTGTACATTTCATCAACTCTGTGTATGTTATTTTAAACAAGGATTTGGGAAAACAAATTGGGGCTGATTAGGAACATAGGAACAGGAGTAGGACATTTAGCCCCTCGAGCCTGTTTCGCCATTCAATGAGATCATGGCTGATCTGTGACCTAACTCCATATACCGGACTTAACCAAAGGTATTAAAGGATATGGGGCTAACAAAAATCTAGCAATCTCTGATTTAAAATTAATAATTAAGATAGCATCAACTGCCATGTGCGGAAGAGAGTTCCAAACTTGTACGTGTAGAAGTGTTTCCTAACTTCACTCCTCAAAGTCCTGGCTCTAATTTTTAGGCTATGTCCCCTAGTCCTAGAATTCCCAACCAGCGGAAATAGTTTCTCTCTATCCAACGTCTCAATATCTTGATTGTTTCAGTTGCAGAACAAAATCATAGCACTATGCAATTTTTGATGATAAAATTAATTTAATAGCCAAAAGGAAGTTATGCTAAACCTTTCTAAAATGCTGGTTAGGCCTCAGCTGGAGTATTGTTTTCCAATCACCACACTTTAGGAAGGATGCCAAGGCCTTAGAGAGGGTGCAGATTTACTAGAATAGTACCAGGGATGAGAGACTTCAGTTATGTGGAGAGACTGGAGAAGCTGGGGTTGATCTCCTTAGAACAGAGAAGGTAAAGGGGAGATTTTATAGAGGTGTTCAAGATCATGAACAGTTTTGATACAGTAAATAATGAGAAACTGTTTCCAGTGGCAGAAGGATCGGTAACCAGAGGACACAGATTTAAGGTGATCAGCAAAAGAGCCAAAGGCGAAATGAGGAAACATTTTTTTTACGCAGTGAGTTGTAATGATCTGGAATGCACTGCCTGAAAGGGTGGTGGAAGCAGATTCAATAGTAACTTTCAAAAGGGAATTAAATAAATATTTGAAGGGAAACAATTTACAGGGCTAAGGGAAAAAAACAGGGGAATGGGACTAATTGGATAGCTCTTTCAAAAAGCCGGCACAAGCACGATGGGCCAAATAACCACCTCCTGTGCTGTACCTACTATGATACTATGAATGGGACTACATGGCCTTTTTAGTCTGGAATCTGCATTTGAGTGAAACTGTGTCAAGTGTCTTCTCCTTTGTCTTTCAGGACGTTAAAATACATTTCAGAAGCTATTTTTGCCCTTAATGGACACTTCTACAACACAAATCCACTAATTTGGGACAAGAACAGTAAAGTGTAACAATGAACATTGTAAAATAGTATGAAGATTTTTAAGCTCCAATTGATCTTAAATAATCCTAAATGAACACAGAAGTCATCTACTCAATTGCTATCACATACAGTTACACTTTCCTCAAGACTCATGCAAGTGAAAAGGTGGGGCGGTGGGGGACACCAGCCTATTGTGTGAAACAATGTGTTGTAAGGTCCCAGGGCTTCCCATGCATAGGAATTCTTTTGAAATGTGAAAATACCAGCAACAAAGAAAATACACAGCATTGTAAATCAATTTGCGAACTTTTGAAACTTTTTGGTGCATTTAATTCTCAAACTTGGCTGTTGCCATGCTCAATTCTTGGCCATTCCACAGCTTTGATCTTCAGTCTAACTTTACTCCCTGTCGATAGCTATAGCTCATGAGTAGCTACTGCTTTTATTCTCCCTTTCCTCGGGACAGGGGAACAGAGTTAGAGCACATTCGTAAGAAATGGTGCTATGCCAACATCTTTTACACTTAATAACTGCAGATTATAGAGCAGTTTTGTAAGAACAAAGATGGTCACCTTGGCTGCCCATTTTCTCAGAGACTGCAGGACTATACTGAATCTACCACGAAATATTGTGTGACTGGTTTGCTCATATCAACTGTACTCGTGAACTTTTTTTTGAGAGAAAGAATGCGTGCAAAATAAAACTTTAACATTGCAAGCCCAAGGAAAAAGAGAGAAGGAAAACTGAATTTGATTATTCAATGTCTGTATATCAGCAGAGACGGGGCATTTGATTTGAATTCCTGTACAGTGAAATCAGTACTGCCAGTACAATTACCAAAGAATTATCTTCATTGTAATTTCTGTGCGCTGAAAAACAAGTCCAATAAAAGGTCTCGGGTTTGATTTATAATCTGTGTCAAATTAGCTGATTTCAACAGCAGTATTTGGGTTGCTACAGTTGGCCCATAGCACCCTGGGCTATGGAGAGGGAAATAGATTAGACAGGGTTCCTGGTCCCGACTGGTATCCAGTGGCACATACCAAAAGATACATGTGTGTGGTCATCAGCCGAGGATAGAATAAGACTTGGCTATGTATCTTTCATGATTGAATGGCCTGTCAACGATGCTCACCATCTATGCTCATGCATAAAGAATGGCCACCTGGGCACAATATCAGGCCTGCTGACAATAGTGGAACTGTGCCCAGCAGGACTCAGTGCTTTTGGCAGAGATGAAGAGAAAAAGTGAGGGAGGCGGGGAACATCAGCATATATGTATATCAATGGCATTTAATTGCAGTGATGAGTTGGCCCAGTTCCGCCTACATTCTCAGGGTAACAAGATCGATGGGTGAAATCTAAAATTATGCTTTTCAAAAATGTTGCCAACAAGCCCAGCACGTGAGTGCAAAAGACAATGCTGAAGCAATTGCACCCATCTTCAGCCGCAAGTGCCAAGTGGATGATTCTTCTTGGCCTCCTTCTGAGGTGCCTACGATGTACATAAGCCAGTCTTCAGCCAAATCGATTCACTTCATGTGACACCAAGAAACAGCTGAGTGCAATAGACACAGCAGAGGCTATGGCCCCAACATCCCTGTTGTTGTGCTGAAGATCTGGGGGGTTATATTAGATATATGCAGTCAGCACGTAATACTCGTGCTGCCCGATGATTTGAATGATAGCTGCAGAGGAGTCATACCTCGCATAAAAGAAGAAAGTTGTGGTTGTTGGAGGACAGTCACCTTAGCACCCGAGGATCACTGCAGGAGATGCTCAGGGCAGCATAATAGGCTCAACAATCTTGAACTACTTTATTGATGACCTCCCCTCCATTGTAAAGTCAGAAGTGCGGCTGTTTGTTGATGATTACACAGTGTTCAGCTCCATTCATAATTCCTCGCATAATGAAGCAGTCCATGTCTGCAAGCAGCAAGACCTGGACAATATCCAGGCCTGGGCTGACAAGTGGCAAGTGACATTTGTGCCACATAAGTGTAGGGCAATGACCAACTCCAACAAGACAGAGCCTAACCATCTCCCCATGACATTCAATGCCATTATCATTGCTGAGACCCCACCATCAACATCCTTGGGGTCACCACTGACCAGAAACTTAAATGGACCAGCCATATAATTGCTGTGGCTACTAAAACGGGTCAGAAGCTGGGTATTCTGAGGCAAGTGGCTCATCGCCTGACTCCCTAAAGCCTCTCCACCACCTTCAACGCACAAGTAAGGAGTGTGATGAAATACCCTCCACCTGTCTGGATGGGTGCAGCTGCAACAACATTCGTGGGGAGGTTAACTGGTGCTGTGGGGAGGGTTTAAACTAATTTGGCAGGGGGGCGGGCACCAGGATGAAACATTAGAGAGGAGAAACAAGGTGCACAGAGGACTGGGAGGGACAAGTAGCACTAGAGTAAAGAATAGTTCAGAAATAGGAGGGATCAGACAGGGGGCAAATGCGAGGCAGTCTAAGATGAGTTTAAAGTGCATGTGCGTAAATGCACGTAGCGTGGTAAATAAGGTTGGTGAGCTGCAGGCTCAAGTCGCCGCATGGGACTATGATATAATTGCAATAATGGAGAACTAGTTCAAAGAAGGGGAGGATTGGGTACTTAATATTCATGACTATGAGGTTTTCAGGAAAGATAGGGAAGGAAAGAAAGGAGGGAGGGGATGGCAGTATTGATCAAAGAAACTACAGAAAGATGCAAAAACTATAGAGTAGTGATAGTGGGGGATTTCAATGATCTCAATATAGACTGGGACAGTAACAGTGCAAAGGGCAAAGAGGGGGAGGAATTCCTGAAACGTGTTCAAGAGAATTTTCTTGATCAGTGTGTTTCCAGCCCAACCAGGAAGGAAAAAGTGCTGGACCTAGTTCTGGGGAATGAAGCGGGGCAGGTGGAGCATGTTTCAGTGGGGAAGCATTTGGGGAACAGTGATCATAATATCATTAGGTTTAGAATAGTTATGGAAAGGGACATGGAACAATCAAAATGCTTAACTGGAGGAAGGCAAATTTCAGTGAGTTAAAAAGGGATCTTGCCCAGGTGGATTGGAATCAAAAATTGGTAGGCAAAACAGTAATGGAACAATGGGAGGCCTGCAAGGGGGAGTTGGTTCGGGTAAGGACTAGACACATCCCTACGAGGGGGAAAGGAACGGCATCCAAAGCTAGAACTCCCTGGATGACTAAAAATATAGAGATTAAAATGAAACAGAAAAAGGAGGCTTGTGGCGAATGTACGGTTCATAATACAATAGAGAACCAGGCTGAATACAGAAAGTACAGAGATCTGAAAAAGGGAAAGAGAGGGACAAGAAGGGTGTACAAGAATAGATTAGCGGCTAACATAAAAGGGAACCCAAAAGTCTTTTATAAACATATAAATAGTAAAAGGGTAGTCAAACATAGAAACATAGAAAATAGGAGCAAGAGTAGGCCATTCGGCCCTTCGGGCCTGCTCCGCCATTCAAAATGATCATGGTTGATCGTCTAACTCAGTACCCTGTTCCCACTTTTTCCCCATATCCCTTGATACCTTTAGCATTAAGAAATATATCTATGTCCTTCTTGAATACATCTAATGACTTGGCCTCCACTGCCTTCTGTGGTAGAGAATTCCACAGATTCACCACCCTCTGAGTGAAGAAATTTCTCCTCATCTCGGTTCTAAATGGCATACCCCGTATCCTGAGACTGTGACCCCTGGTTCTGGACTCCCCAGCCATCGGGAACATCCTCCCTGCATCTAGTCTGTCTAGTCCTGTTAGAATTTTATATGTTTCAATAAGATCACCTCTCATTCTTCTAAACTCTCGTGAATATAGGCCCAGTTGACTCAATCTCTCCTCATACGTCAGTCCTGCCATCCCAGGAATCAGTCTGGTAAACCTTTGTTGCACTCCCTCTATGGCAAGGACATCCTTCCTCAGATAAGGAGACCAAAACTGCACACAATACTCCAGATGTGGTCTCACTAAGGCCCTGTACAACTGCAGTAAGACATTCCTGCTCCTGTACTCAAATCCTCTTGCAATGAACGCCAACAGACCATTCGCCTTCCTAACTGCTTGTTGCACCTGAATGCTCGCTTTCAGCGACTGGTGTACAAGGACACCCAGGTCTCGTTGCACCTTCCCTTTTCCTAATCTATCACCATTCAGATAATAATCTTTCTTTCTGTTTTTACAACCAAAGTGGATAACCTCACATTTATCCACGTTATACTGCATCTGCCATGTTCTTGCCCACTCACCCAACTTGTCGAAATCACATTGGAGCCTCTTTGCATCCCCCTCACAGCTCACATTCCACCCCAACTTTGTGTCGTCTGCAAACTTGGAAATGTTACATTCTGTTCCCTCATCCAAATCATTGATATATATTGTGAATAGCTGGGGCCCAAGCACTGATCCCTGCGGTACCCCACTAGTCACTGCCCGCCACCCGGAAAAAGACCCGTTTATTCATAATCTCTGTTTCCTGTCTGTCAACCAATTCTCAATCCATGCCAGTATATTCCCCCCAATCCCATGTGCTTTAATTTTGCACACTAAACTCTTGTGTGTGACCTTATCAAAAGCCTTCTGAAAATCCAAATACACCACATCCACTGGTTCTCCCCTATCTATTCTACCAGTTACTTCCTCAAAAAATTCCAGTAGATTTGTTAAGCATGATTTCCCTTTCATAAACGCATGCTGACTTTGTCCAATCTCGTTAATGCCTTCCAAGTGTTCTGTTATCACATCCTTTATAATAGATTCTAGCATTTTCCCCACTACTGATGTTAGGCTAACTGGTCTGTAATTCCCTGTTTTTTTCTCTCCCTCCTTTTTTAAATAGTGGGGTTACATTTGCCAACCTCCAATCTGTAGGAACTGTTACAGAGTCTATAGAATTTTGGAAGATGATCACCAATGCATCCACTATTTCCAGGGCCACTTCCTTTCGTACTCTGGGATGTAGATTAACAGGCCCTGGGGATTTGTCAGCCTTTAGGCCCATTAATTTCCCTAGCACTATTTTTTTTACTAATACTGATTTCCTTCAGTTCCTCCCTCTCACTAGACCCTTGGTCCCGTAACATTTACGGGAGGTTATTTGGGTCCTCCTTTGTGAAGACAGAACCAAAGTATGTGTTTAACTGTTCTGCCATTTCTTTGTTCCCCATTATAATTTCCCCCCCATTTCTGACTGTAAGGGACCTACATTTGTCTTCACTAATCTTTTTCTCTTGACATATTTATAGAAGCTTTTACAGTCAGTTTTTATGTTCCCTGCTCGTTTACTCTCATACTCTATTTTTCCCCTCTTAATCAATCTCTTTGTTCTCCTTTGCTGAATTCTAAACTGCTCCCAATCCTAAGGCTTGCCGCTTTTTCTGGCAATTTTATATGTCTCCTCTTTGGATCTAATACTATCCCTAATTTCTTTTGTAAGCCACGGTTGAGCCACCTTTCCTGTTTTATTTTTACGCCAGACAGGAATGAGTAATTGTTGTAATTCCTGCAAAGGAAGAGTGGGACCGATTAGGGAAAAAGAAGGTGATCTACTCGTGAAGGCAGAGGGCATGACTGAGGTACTAAATGAATACTTCGCATCCGTCTTCACTAGAGAAGAGGATGCTGCCATTGTAGCAGTAAAGAAGGAGGTACACAAGAACACAAGAAATAGGAGCAGGAGTAGGCCAATCGGCCCCTCGAGCCTGCTCCGCCATTCAATAAGATCATGGCTGAGGTAGTAGCGATATTGGATAGGATAAAAATAGATAAAGAGGAGGTACTTAAAAGATTGGCAGTACTCAAAGTAGAAGAGTCACCCAGTCTAGATGGGATGCATTCTAGGTTACTGTGGGGAATAAGGGTGGAAATTGCATAGGCTCTGGACACAACCTTCCAATCCTCCTTAGATATGGGGACATTGCCAATGGACTGGAGGATTGCAAATGTTACACCCCTGTTCAAAAAAGGGAAAAGGGATAAACCCGGATAGAGATAGATTTCAAGTGAACATAGACAGACTGGTGAAATGGGCAGACATACGGCAGATGAAATTTAACACAGAGAAGTGTGAAGTCCTGCATTTTGGTAGGAAGAATGAGGAGGGGCAATATAAACTCAATGGTACAATTTTGAAGACGGTGCAGGAACAGAGAGACCTGAGGGTGCACATACACAAATCTTTGAAGGTGGCACGATAAGTTGAGAAGGCTGTTAAAAAAGCATATCGGATCCTGGGCTTTATTAATAGAGGCAGAGAGTACATAGGCAAGTAAGCTATGCTAAAGCTTTATAAAATGCTGGTTAGGCCACAGCTGGAATATTGTGTTCAATTCTGGGCACCACATTTTAGGAAGAATGTCAAGGCCTTAGAGAGGGTGCAGAAGAGATTTACCAGGGATGAAAGACTTCAGTTATGTGGAGAGACTGGAGAAGCTGGGGTTGTTCTCCTTAGAACAGAGAAGGTTAAGGGGAGATTTGATAGAGGTTCAAAATCCTGAACGGTTTTGATAGAGTAAATAAGGAGAAACGGTTTCCAGTGGTAGAAGGGTCGGTAACCAGAGGACACAGATTTCAGGTGATCGGCAAAAGAGACAGAGGCGACATGAGGAAACATTTTTTTACGCAACGACTTGTAATGATCTGGAATGCACTGCCTGAAAGAATGGTGGAAGCAGATTCAATACTAACTTTCAAAAGGGAATTAGATAAATACTTGATGGGAAAAAATTCACAGGACTATGGGGAAAGAGCAAGGAATGGGACGAATTGGACAGCTCTTTCAAAGAGCCGGCACAGGCACAATGGGCCAAATGGCCTCTTCATGTGATGTACTTACTATGATTCAATGATGATTTAGAAGATCAACACTATCCAGAGCAAAGCAGTCCACTTGATTGGCACCTGATCTGCTAACCTAAATATCCAACCCTCCACCACCTGTGTAATGTGTACTATCTACAGGATGCAATGCAGCAACTCATCAAGGCTTCTCTGCAGAACCTCCAAAACCCACAACCTCTACCGCCCAGAAAGACAAGGCAGCAAGTGCATGGGAACACCAAAACCTCCAGGTTCCCCAGCAAGTGGTACAGCATCCAGACTTGGACATAGAACCTGTTCCTTCATTGTCACTGGATCAAAATCCTGAAATTCCCTACCTAATAGCATTCTGGGAGCATCTTCACCACATAGACTGCAACGGTTCAAGAAGGCGGCCCACCACCACCTTCTCAAGGGCAACTAAGGATGGACAATATCTGCTGCCCTTGCCAACGACACTCACATGACAAGAATGAAAATAAAAATGTTATAGGAAGCTTATTTATCCTTTGCCGCTAACTACAGACAATTCCGATCCACTATTATGAAACACAATTAATCAATGAGATGCAGTTAAAGACAATTTTCTAATAATGGAGAACATTCCATGAATGTTCAGAAACAAGTATATTTATTGCTGCAATATGTGCAATAATACATCACAAAGAAATCTAGTTCTATTCTCCTAAACAACCTCTCGCATGGTACTTTAGTGCTGATGGAAGGATTGTAACATACAAACATGTATACGACACATATACTGCAGCTAGTAGGTTTCTGATTTTTTGACAATGTGTGAATCTTTATTATTGGATACATATTAAAACACCATGGCAATGAATATCCTATCTGCCCACATAAGCTTGAAATAGTCAAAGCATGACTGGTTTGCAGTGCAGTTAATTAATCCTTTCCATAAAGAATTCTCACACAACTATGATAAATTTAAGTTCCTTTTCTATCACTATAATATTTTGTAAACAATTGTCAACCCCAGTCCATCACCGGCATCTCCACATCATGACTATAATATTTTGGATTGTGAGGACATGATTAGTGAATAATTTTCTATCAAACTGAATTGGTTTCTAAACGCAAGGAATTCACCAATACTGGCATTCAAAATAGCATTAATGTTTTCAGTTGTCCAGTACAGTGATGCATGCCTTGATTTTGTCCATTTTTAATTCAAATGTAAACAGTTAAAAATCATGACCCCAGAAAGAAAAGGACAAAAGGGTCAGTTAACGCCATGAAATGTATGCAATGACCTGTCGCAGTAAGTGTATTGAACATCACTTCAGTCATGGCTGCACGAGTTACATTACTGTTGTGTGTTATGGGAACTACATTGTTTGACATTTCTTCCTTAACAGTATTCAGTTTTTACTTATTTTTAAAACACAAAGAAAAATTGAAACAATAGATTTTTTTAAAAGATCTATTTTCTTCAATTATTGTGAAATGACCTCTAAATGTAAAAATTCCGATTGGTGCAATTAAATGCTTTTATGGCTGAAGAGTCATTATTACTTTAACAAATTTAGGCAAAAACAGCTGCAGGACTGCCACTGTAATTGAAAACGTATTCATATGAATTTTCAATTCAGCATCAAGAACTATAGTTTTCAAATGCTCAAAAAAAAGGCCAAGCTTGGGAGGAATAAATAGAAACTGGAAACCCTCATCACGGGCAAACACAAGATCTTGTGGATGAAGAGTACAATTCGGCCCATTTTATTTCACCCATCCAGAATAACCCTACACTTCTATTATTGCAGCAACTAATTGCTTCCAGGGTATTCGCCTCCACCACTGTGCCTAGTCCATTACTTGCTTGTATTCTACTGTTTTGGCTATGTAGTTCAATATTCTATTCTTGGCTTTGTTGATTGTTGCTCTGCTTTGGTTGGACAAGTTAAGTGTTAAGTCTACTCAAACTCCGAGGTCTTTTTCAACATTTTTCCGAGCTATTTCAACACCTTTCATGGAGTGTGTGTCACTCATTTTTCCTTTCAATGTGCAATACGTTACATTTGTCTGCATTAAACTTCATTTGCCGATGTTTATCCCAATCATATATTTTACTTAGCTCATTCTGTAATTTGTCAGCAGCCATCTTTGATACCACTGCCCCTCTGTTTGCTATCATCGACAAATTTTACCAATTCGCACTGGGTTTCTGAATCCAAGTCATTGATGTAAATTGGAAATAGTAATAGGGCCAGTATTGAGCCCTGGGGCACCCTACTCAATACTTACACCCCCACCCTACCGATACCAATAGTTTTCCACCCTTCAGTCAATTTCTTATCCATACCCAAGTTGTGCCCTGAATCCCCACAGCATAGAGCTTAATTAATAACCTTTTGTGTGGAACTTTATCAAATGTCTTTTGGAAGTCTAAGTACACAACATTGTAGGGCTTACTAAACTTAACTTGAGTTATCATTTCCTTAAAGAAATCAAGGAGATTGGTGAAGCAAGATCTTCACCATCTGCTGCAGTGTTGACTGCTGATTACTGGGTTGTTGTTACACAGATAATCTTCAAGTTTACTCCTGATTATCGATTCCATTATTTTACACAGAAGTGAAGTAAGACTAATTGTTCTTCAGTTGCCTGTGTCTGTTCTGTCACCCTTTTTGAATATAGGTACCACATTCACCTGTTTCCAATCTACTGGTACTTCCCCAGTGTCCACTGACTTTCTCATATGCTTCACAATTCTCCTTGTCTGTCTTTATCAATAAATATGATCTATCCCTGGTGATTTATTTTTAAGCTCTTCCAACTTGTCTGGAATTTCTATCTCATTTATATCAAAGTTCTGAATTTTGACATGGTAATTTTTTGCAGGAGAGCATGCTATTCATATCTTCCCTTATAAATACTCAATTGTTCAGAATACTTACTGTCATGTGCTCATGCCAGTTGAGACAATTTAAAATCTTTTAACATTCATACGTCTAACTGGCATTTCTCTTGTTATTGTAGATTGATAACAGTTTTTTTTTACTGTTAAATGTTCCCTCTGCAACTCTGCATTTTTTCTACGTCTCTGTTTGCCTCTCTGATTACCCTTTGAGCTTCTCCACTATCGTTTGAGACCAACTCTCTGGGAGAGGCAAAGATCGACGGAGCAAGTGGCAACCCGCAATGAAGCTGTAACCCAGCATGCCGAAAAGACGAATCTGCTGAGTTCCAGAAAAAAAATCAAATCAATCCAGCATTGAAAATTAGGTATTTTCCAGTACGAGTGGACAAGCAGGATTAATGAAACCAGGTGTTCCATCACTATTTTGGACATTGTGAGTTGGGCCATTGATTGTGGCTTAAGCCAATTGGAAATAATGCAGTCATGGAGGAGTTGTCCCTTATGTGCTACAACTTAAAATTTTAATTGTCAAAAAAGTGTCAGTTACAAAATAATTTGTTGCATATAAGCAATCAATATTCAGTTCACACATATTGTGTAGAGACATGTTGCTATTAGTTGGTTAGAACTCGCAAAATGTACTTGGAAATACAAAGAATAAATTGCAAGTACATTGGCCTAGAAATCCAATCGCGCCCAGAAACAGGCGTGCAGGGCACACATTCCATGTGTCTGTTCGCGTTGTCTCAGCCAGCACATAATACTTGTGCTGTCTGATCATTTTAATCACTCAGGCGTGCAACCAGTACTACTCATTGGTTGCACTCCTGTTTGGGGGCGGGGGAGTGGGGGAGGAGGTGGATATTGGGCATCTGACACGACTTAAAGGCAGCCATCACCTCTTAAAGGGGAGGTGCACTCTGGCTGCAGTGACCAGGCAAAGATGTGTAAGGAGAGATATGGCTAAAATAAGTGCTGAGAGAACACCAAGGTTCTTGGAGGCTGCCTTGGGAGTGCCTGGTGCAGGGAGTGATCAAGAGGAGGGACATCCTCCTCCCCTCAGGGGGCATGAAGCCCTCCAGACATCAACTACGCTGGCAATGGGAAGAGGTCGCAGAGTGCATAAATGCCTGGAACCTAGCACTAAGGACATGGATGCAATGCCGGAAGAAGGTCAACGACCTCACTAGAATCGTCAAGGTAAGAATATTGCTCTCTTCTCACATCTCCACCACTTATAGCATCAGTAATCACAAGACTCAAGACTACTCTTCCCCGCTTCCCTTCATTCTCATACAATCACTGCACCACACTTCATATATTTCCTTCTTCTCACACTCACCATTATTACAACTTTCACTGACCGACAACTCACATCTCGCAATGACGATCAGCTATTCTACCATGACAGGCATATTCTCCAAACACCTCACAAGACTCTCACCAACACACTCCCTTCTTTCTTGCGAGAGAAGGTCGCACACAACAAGACAGCAGACTAGCACCGGAGAAGGAAAATCCCAACTGCACACTATCACCCCCCCTCGAAGAATGCATGCTGCCTATCATGGGCAGGGGCAGAGTCGAGACCGTGGTGACTGGCAACATTGGAAGAGATGTTATGCAGGGTTTCTTCATACCGAATCCTTTGTGTCCCTTCGATCTCACTCCATACACTCTGCATGACAAGCTGCAGATGCTTTCACTACCCACTTCTTTCTCCCTGCCCTTCCTTTACACCAAAATCTAACCCTTGTCCCTTTCTTTTGTTTCAGGTGCTGAAAATGTGGACATCCCTTTGCCAGTGGAGGAAAAGGAGGCGAGCCTTCTTGAAGATGCACCATCACTCGATCTGACCCTTGCAAGCACCAGCTCAGATACTGGCACCACACGTACTTTAGAGGCGAGGTTAGAGGAGGTGTCCACACATGGTAACTCGCCAGGCACAAGTGCGCAGGAATTAAGGCAGAGGAATAGGACGCCACAGGTGCCAGCTCACTGGAGGGCAAGTTTGTATACTCGTTCTGCCGCAGAGGACTCAGTTGCTGACTTTGAGGGCCCAGGCTACTGGAAAAGGCTCATGGGCATATAAGACCATAAGAGATAGGAGCAGGAGTAGGCCATTTGGCCCTTCGAACCTGCTCCGCCATTTAATGAGATCATGGCTGATCTGATTTTTACCTCAACTCCACTTTCCCGCCTATTCCCCATATCATTTGACTCCCTTGCTGATCAAAAATTTGTCTAACTCAGCCTTGAATGTATTCAACGACGCAGCCTCCACAGCTTTTTGGGGTAAAGAATTCCAAAGATTCACGACCCTCTGGGAGAGGAAATTCCTCCTCATTTCCGTCTTAAACAGGCGACCCCTTATTCTGAGTCGATGCTCCCTAGTTTTAGATTCCCCCATGAGGGGTAACATCCTCTCAGTATCTACCCTATCAAGTCCTCTCAGAATCTTATATGTTTCAATAAGATCTCCTCTCATTCTTCTAAACTCCAATGAGTATAGACCCAACCTGTTCAGTCTTTCTTCATAAGACAACCCTTCCATACCTGGAATCAATCGAGTTAACCGTCTCTGGAATGCCTGCAATGCAAGTATATCCTTCCTTAAATAAGGGTACCAGAACTGTACGCAGTACTCTAGGTGTGGTCTCACCAGCACCCTGTACAGTTGTAGCATGACTTCCCTGCTTTTATACTCCATCCCCCTAGAAATAAAGGCCAATATTCCATTTGCCATCCGGATTACCTGCTGCACCTGTTGACATTTTGCATTTAATGTATGAGGACGCCCAGATTCCTCTGTACCACAGCATTTTGTAATATTTCTCCATTCAAATAATATTTTGCTTTTTTATTTTTCCTCCCAAAGTGGATGACTTCACATTTTCCCACATTATATTCCATCTGCCAAATTTTTGCCCATTCGCTTAACCTGTCAATATCCCTTTGCAGACACTTTGTATCCTCATTGCAACTTGCTTTTCCACCTATCTTTGTATCAGCAAATTTGGCCACAATGCACTCTGTTCTTTCATCCAAGTCATTGATATATATTATAAATAATTGAGGCCCCAGCACTGATCCCTGCAGCACCCCACTAGTTCCAAATTGCCATTTTGAAAATGACCCTTTTATCCCGACTCTTTGTTTTCTGTTAGTTAGCCAATCCTCTATCCATGCCAATATATTACCCCTAACATCATGTGCTCTTATCTTGTGCAGTAACCTTTTATGTGGCACCTTTTTGAATGCCTTTTGGAAACCCAAATATACTGCATCCATTGGTTCCCCTTTATCCACCCTGCCCATTACTTCCTCAAAGAGCTCTAATAAATTTGTCAGACACGATTTCCCCTTCATAAAACCATGTTGGCTCTCCTTGACAGTATTATGAGTCTCCAAATGTCCTGCTACCACTTCCTTAATAATGGATTCTAGCAATTTCCCAATGACAGATGCTAGGCTAACTGGTCTATAGTTACCTGCTTTCTGTCTCACACCCTTCTTGAATAGGGGTGTTACGTTTGTGGTTTTCCAATCCGCTGGGACCTTTCCAGAATCTTGTGAATTCTGGAAGATCACAACCAATGCATCCACTATCTCTGTAGCCACTTCCTTTAAGACCCTAGGATGCAAGCCATCAGGTCCAGGGGGCTCATCAGCCTTTAGACCCATTAGTTTACCTCGTACTTTTTCTCTAGTGATAGTGATTATTTTTAGTTCCTCCCTCCCCTTTGCCCCTTGATTAGCTACTATTATTGGTATGTTATTAGTGTCTTCTACTGTGAAGACAGATACAAAATATCTGTTCAATTCCTCTGCCATTTCCTTGTTCTCCATTATTATTTCCCCAGTCTCATTCTCTAAGGGTCCAATGTTTACTTTAGCTATCCTCTTTCTTTTTATATACTTGTAGAAGCTTTTCATAGAATCATAGAAGTTGCAACATGGAAACAGGCCCTTCGGCCCAACATGTCCATGTCATCCAGTTTATACCACTAAGCTAGTCCCAATTGCCTGCACTTGGCCCATATCCCTCTATACCCATCTTACCCATGTAACTGTCCAAATGCTTTTTAAAAGACAAAATTTTACCCGCCTCTACTACTGCCTCTGGCAGCTCGTTCCAGACACTCACCACCCTTTGAGTGAAAAAATTGCCCCTCTGGACCCTTTTGTATCTCTCCCCTCTCACCTTAAATCTATGTCCCCTCGTTATAGACTCCCCTACCTTTGGGAAAAGATTTTGACTATCTACCTTATCTATGCCCCTCATTATTTTATAGACTTCTATAAGATCACCCCTTAACCTCCTACTCTCCAGGGAAAAAAGTCCCAGTCTATCTAACCTCTCCCTATAAGTCAAATAATGCTAGACAAGATTAATTGGCGAAAAGTATGGGCTAATAAATAAAAGTCAGCACTGATTCGTTGAAGGAAAATTGTGCTTGATTAACTTGATTGAGTTCTTTTATGAAATAACTGAGAAGGTTGATGAGGGTAGTGCAGTTGATGTCGTGTGTATGGACTTTCAAAAGGCATTTGATGAAGTACAATATAATAGCCTTCTTAGCAAAATTAAAACCCATGGGATTAAGGAGACAGTGGCAGCATGGATATAAAATTGGCTAAGGGACAGAAAGCAGTGAGCAGTGGTGAATGGTTGTTTTTCAAACTGGAGGGAAGTATACAGTGGTGTTCCCCAGGGGTTGGTATAAGGACCACTGCTCTTTTTGATATATATTAATGACGTGGACTTGGGTATAGAGGGTATAATTTCAATTGTGCAGATGACACGAAACTCAGAAATGTAGTAGACAATGTGGAGGATAGTAACAGACTTCAGGAGGACATAAACAGACTGGTGAAATGGGCAGACACATGGCAGATGAAATTTAACACAGAGAAGTGTGAAGTGATATATTTACTTTCAGTTTTTATATTTCTTGCTTATATGCCAGGAAATGCTGGGTGCACTGGGCAGCCTGCCAGCGAGCTTGCGCATATTGTCGCGGAGCATGGAGGAAACCAGCTAGAACTTGTCTCAAGGGGTCGAATGGAGCATGAAGACCATTCTGTCCAAGATGGAAGCAGTCAGCTCCATTAACACAATGATGGCACCAACCATGTTGGAGCCTCCGCTGTCAGCTCTGAAAGCTTCCATGGCAGCTCACACTGCTGCCATAGAAGCTCAGATGGCTGCCAGCTTGCCTCTGGTGGCCAACGTTGACAAGGGCCTCCAAAGCGACACACCAATCCTGCACTCTGTTCTCGTGCAGCGCCGCGGGAGTGCTGAGGCCTTGGCTCCATGGGAAAGGCACCTGCTGTGCTCTCTCAGGATGACAGCATGCTTGTTCCCCTGCTAGTCACTCTGCTACCAATACGATGGGCGGCGCACTTCCAGGTGGAAATGTACGCACACTTCCTAGCTACCATATTGACATCTTAGAAGGCCATATGGCACCTAAAAAGTAGGCGCTGCACAGCCAAATTTCTAGGCCGCTGTTTCTACATTTTAGTACACTACAGTTTTCATTTCATTTGCATTATCTAAGACTATGCAGAACATCAGCATCACCCTGACTGGTTGAAAAGCTGTTCAGTCTGTGGATAATACTATTAATTACTTTCAATAAAACATTTTATTTTGTAATTCTTACCATAAATCCGTTCTGACGATTTGACAGTTTCAGTGTTGCCCTTCATTACCAAGCAGCATTTTAAAGCTATTTATGTAGTCTACTATTGACAGCTTCAGCTATAAATCCTGCACCGACATCTCCAGGAAGATAACAATTTAGCCAAGCTGGTTAAACAGCTCAGCACATTTTATTCCTATAGAAGGATGAAACAATTTTATGCACATTCATGATAAAATAGAACAGTTAGCCATTTTGTCATACAAAATTCAGAAATGGTTCACATTTACAAACAAGATGCACAATATCAATTTAGATACATGTCAGCTCCCTTCAACACAGCAAAAGAGCTAGTCTCAGTGAAAAATAAGGATCTGCAATAAAGTATGCTTATTAAAAAATGAAGAAATCAATTAGTATGCTTGAACTGTCATTAAATTAACCATATTCATGGATGACTTACAAGCAGAAAAATGCACAGTCTGGAATACTCAACACTAATTTCTTTCTTCAACTTTCTATATTAAAATACTCACAAACTGCAGTCATTATTTGATGAATAGATCATTTTAAAAATGCTAAAAGATTGCATTTCTTAAACTGCAAAAATGAGCTTACATTTGTGACAATACTCTTGTTTTGTATTATAATTGTCCAAAGCTACATTATCACTACATTTGAAAATTTTGGAAGTACATAGTGTGGCGAAAAAGTGGGTCAGCACATAAATTACATGTCATTCGCCACACATGGAATTCCTGTTCTTAGTCATACCATCGGGCAAGTTGCCTCGTGGAATCAAAGGTAAGAAGAGGAAGAAAGAATGAACAAGTCAGCAGGCAAGTTGCCTCAAGCTCCTCTCATGCGTATCTTTAACAGCTAAAGATTTACATTGGCGGAGGCTTCAAATATGGTTATCTGTTCACCTTGCTGGTGAGGAAATGGTAAAATCGTGGTAGGAAGAGTGATAGCCTTCCGAAGAGCAAAAGGAAATATTTCCAAATCAGAAAAAAGTAGTAATACATGCTTGCCAGTGCTAAGCAGAGAAAAAAGGCAAAGGATATGCAATTTTATTAATTTCATACACAATAAAACTGAATACACTGTGCACTTAGAAACATAGAAACATAGAAAATAGGAGCAGGAGTCGGCCTTTCGGCCCTTCGAGCCTGCTCCGCCAATCAATATGATCATGGCTGATCCTCTATTTCAATACCATATTCTCGCTCTCTCCCCACACTCCTTGATGCCTTGTGTGTCTAGAAATCTATCCAGCTCCTTCTTAAATATATTCAGTGACTTGGCTTCCACAGCCTCCTGTGGTACAGAATTCCACAGGTTCATACCCTTTGAGTGAAGAAACTTCCCCTTATCTCAGTCCTAAATGTCTTACCCCATATCCTGAGACTGTGACCCCTTGTTCTGGAACCCCCAGTCAGGGGAAACATCCTCCCTGCATCCAATCTGTCTAGCCCTGTCAGAATTTTATGTGTTTCAATGAGATCCCCTCTCATTCTTCTAAACTCTAGTGAATACAGGCCGAGTCGACTCAATCTCTCCTCATACTACAGTCCGGCCATCCCAGGAATCAGTCTGGTGAATCTTCACTGCACTCCCTCCATGGCAAGTCTATCCTTTCTTAGGTAGGGAGACCAAAACTGCACACAGTACTCCAGGTGTGGTCTCACCAAGGCCCTGTATAACTGCAGCAAGACATCCTTGCTCCTGTACTCAAATCCTCTTGCAATGAAGGCCAACATACCATTTGCTTCCTAACTACTTGCTGCACCTGCATGTTTACTTTTAGTGACTGGTGTACAAGGACATCCAGGTCCCTTTATACATCAACATTTCCCAATCTTTCACCATTTAAATAGTACTCTGCCTTTCTGTTTTTCCTTCCGCAGTGGATAACTTCACATTTATCCACATTATACTGCATCTGTCATGTATTTGCCCACTCACTCAACTTGTCTAAATCGCCTTGAAGCCTCTTTGCATCCTCCTCACAACTCAAGATCCCACCTAGTTTTGTGTCGTCAGTAAACTTGGAAATATTACATTTGGTTCCCTCATCCAAATCATTGATATATATTGTGAATAGCTGGGGCCCAAGCACTGATCCCTGCGGTACCCCACTCGTCATTGCCTGCTACCCTGAAAAAGAGCCATTTATTCCTACTCTCTGTTTCCTGTCTGTTAAACAATTTTCAATCCATGCCAGCATATTACCACTAATCCCATGTGCTTTAATTTTGCACACTAACCTCTTATGTGGGACTTTATCAAAGGCCTTCTGAAAATCCAAATAAAGCACATCCACTGGTTCTCCCTTATCTATTCTACCAGTTACAAACTCAAAAAACTCCAGTAAGTTTGTCAAGCATGATTTCCCTTTCATAAATCCAAGTTGACTTTGTCTAATCCTGTTGATATTTTCTAAGTGCCCTGTTATCACATCCTTCATAATGGACTCTAGCATTTTCCCTACTATTGATGTTAGGCTAACCGATCTGTAGTTCCGATTTCTCTCTCCCTCCTTTTTAAATAGTGGGATTACATTTGCCACCCTCCAAATGTGCAGGAACTGTTCCATAATCTCTGGAATTTTGGAAGATGACAACTAATGCATCCACTATTTCCATGGCTACCTCTTTTAGTACTCTGGGATGCAGATTATCAGGCCTTGGGGATTTATCGGCTTTCAGTCCCATTAATTTCTCCAGCACTAATTTTTTTACTAATACTAATTTCCTTTAATTCCTCCTTCTCACTAGTCCCTTGGTTCCCTAGCATTTCTGGGAAGTTATTTGTGTCCTCTTCCGTGAAGACAGAATCAAAGTATTTGTTTAATTGCTCTGCCATTTCTTTGTTCCCCATTATAAATTCTCCCGTTTCTGACTATAAGGAACCTACATTTGTCTACACTAATCTTTATCTTTTTACATACTTGCAGAAGCTTTTACAGTCCACTTTTATGTTCCTTGCAAGTTTACTCTCATACTCTATTTTTCCCCTCTTAATCAATCTCTTGGTCCTTTTTTGATGAATTCTAAACTGCTCCCAATCCTCAGGCTTGCTACTTTTTCTGGCAACTTTATATGACTCCTCTTTGGATCTAAATACTATCCTTAATTTTTTTTGTTAGCCATGGTTGGGCCGCTTTTCCTTTTGTGTTTTTGCGCCAGAAAGGAATGTATAATTGTTGCAATTCATGCATTGGTTCCTTAAATGTTTGCCATTGCCTATGCACAGTCATGCCTTTTACTTGTGACTTTATAATGGCCAGCCAGAAAAACACTATGGCACAAGTGTGCAAGAAAGCAAAAAAAAGGAACAATGAACAAATCACAGCACCATAGAAAATTTACGGCACAGAAGGAGGCCATTCAGCCAATCGTGTTTGCGCCGGCTGAGAAACGAGCCACCAAAAAGCCTCATCCCACTTTCCCGCATTTGGTCCGTAGCCCTGCAGGTCCGTAGCCCTGCAGGTCACGGCTGATCAGGTGCACATCCAGGTTTTTTTTTAATGAATTGAGGGTTTCTGCCTCTACCACCCTCTCAGGCAGTGAGTTCCAGACCCCCACCACCATCTGGGTGAAAAAATCTTTCTTAATTTCCGCTCTAATCCTTATACTAATCACTTTAAATCTATGCCCCCTAGTTATTGACCCCTCCGCTATGGGAGGGGTCAATCCTATCCACTCTATCTTGGCCCCTCATAATTTTGTACATCTCAATCAACCTCTGTTCCAAGGAAAACAACCCCAACTTATCCAATCTGTCATCATAGCTAAAATTCTCCAGTCCCGGCAACATTCTCGTAAATCTCCTCTGCATCCTCTCCAGTGCAATTACATCCTTCCTGTAATGTCGTGATCAGAACTGTGCGCAGTACTCAAGCTGTGGCCTAACTGGTGTTTTATACAGTTCAAGCATAACATCTCTGCTGTTATATTCTATGCCTCGGATAATAAAGGAAAGCATTCCATATGCCTCCTGAACCATCTTATCTACCTGTCCTGCTACCTTCAGGAATCTGTGGATATGCACTCCAAGGTGCCTCACTTCCTCTACACCTCTCAGTATCCTCACATTTATTGTGTATTCCCTTGCCTTGTTTTCTCTCCTCAAATGCATCACCTCACACTTCTCCGGATTGAACTCCATTTGCCACTTTTCTGCCCATTTGACCAGTCCATTGATATCTTCCTGCAGACTACAGCTTTCCTCCTCACTATCTACCACACGGCCTATCTTTGTGTCATCCGCAAATTTCTTAATCATGCCCCCTACATTTGAGTCCAAATCGTTAATGTATACCACAAAAAGCAAAGCATCTAGTACCGAGCCCTGTGGCACCCCACTGGAAACAGCCTTCCAGTCGCAAAAACACCTGTTGACCATCATCCTTTGCTTCCTGCCACTGAGCCAATTTTGGATCCAATTTGCCACATTCCCTTGGATCCCATGGGCCTTTACTTTTTTGTCCAATCAGCCATGTGGGACCTTGTCAAAAGCCTTGCTAAAATCCATGTAGACTATGTCAATTACGCTACCCTCATCGATCCTCCTTGTCACCTCCTCAAAAAATTCAATCAAGTTAGTCAGACACAACCTCCCCTTAAGAAATCCATGCTGACTGTCCTTGATCAGTCCGTGCCTTTCTAAGTGACAGTTTATCCTGTCCTTCAGAATTGATTCCAATAATTTGCCCACCTCCGAGGATAGGCTGGCTGGCCTGTAATTACTCAGTCTATCCTTCGCTCCCTTTTTAAACAACGGTACAATGTTAGCAGTCCTCCAATCCTCCAGCTCTACGCCTGTATCCAGTGAAGTTTGGAAAATGATTGTTAAAGCCTCTGCTATTTCCTCCCTGGCTTCTTTTAACAGCCTGGGAAACATTTCATCCGGCCCTGGTGATTTATCCACTTTCAAAGCTGCTAATCCCCTGAATACTTCCTCTCTCACTATGTTCATCCCATCCAATATTTCACACTCCTCCTCCTTAACTTCAATCCCTGCATCATCCCTCTCCTTTGTGAAGACAGATGCAAAGTATTCATTAAGAACCATACCCACATCTTCCACCTCCACACATAGTTCACCTTTTTGGTCTCCAGTAGGCCCTACTCTTTCCTCAATTGTCCTCTTGCTCTTAATGTATTTATAAAACATTTTTGGGTTTTCTTTGATTTTACCTGCAAATATTTTTTCATGCCCTCTCTTTGCTTTCCTAATTTCCTTTTTAACTTCACCCCTGCACTTTGTATACTCCACTAAGCTTTCTGTAGTATTGAGTTCCCGGTGTCTATCATAGGCTTTCTTTTTCTGCTCTATCTTGCCCTGAATGCTTCTTGACATCCAGGGGGCTCTAGCTTTGGCAGCCCCTCCATTTTTCTTTGTGGGAACATGTTTACCCTGAACCCCTTGAATCACTCCTTTGAATGTCTCTCACTGCTCTGACACTGATTTACCTTCAAGCAGTTGTTTCCAGTTTACTTCTGCTAAATCACTTCTCAGTTTAGTAAAATTGACCTTTCCCCAATTGAAAACTTTAACTCCTGCTCTGTCTTTGTCCTTTTCCATAACTATGCTAAAACTGACTGTATTATGATCACTACCACCAAAATACGGTACGGTAGCATAGTGGTTATGTTACTGGACTAGTAATCCAGAGACCTGGACTAATATTCCGGAGTCATGAGTTCAAATCCCGCACGGCAGCTGGGGAATTTAAATTCAATTAATTAAATAAATAAAAAACTAGCATCAGTAATAGTGGCCATGAAACTACCGGATTGTCGTAAAAACCCATCTGATTCACTAATGCCCTTTAGGGAAGGAAACCTGCCGTCCTTACCCGGTCTGGCCTATATGTGACTCTGGACCCACAGCAATGTGGTTGATTCTTAATTGCCATGTGAAATGGCCTAGCAAGCCACTCAGTTGTTCAAGAACGCGGCTCACCACCACCTTCTCAAGGGCAATTGGGGATGGGCAATAAATGCTGGCCCTGCCAGCAACGCCCACATCCCATGAACGAACAATAAAAAAAATGTCCTCCCAGTGCTACTTCTCACACCTGCCCCTCCATCTCCTAGAACTAAATCCAGAACTGCCCCCACCCCCTCTCGTTGGGCTTGCTATACACTGGCTAGAAAATTCTCCTGTATGCAATTTAAGAATTCTGCGCCCTCTATACCATTCACACTGTTTGTATCCCAGTTAATATTAGGGTAGTTGAAATCCCCTACTATTACTGCCCTATTGTTTTTGCTCTTCTCAGAAATTTGTCTACATATTTGCTCCTCTATCTCCCTCTGACTGTTTGGGGGTCGATAGTACACTCCCAGTAGTGTGACTGCCCCTTTTTTGTTCTTTAGCTCAACCCATAAGGCCTCATTTGATGCTCCTTCTAAAATATCATCCATTTAATAGTGCCTTTCACATCCTCAAGACATCACAGCCAATTAATTACTTTTGAAGTGTAGTTATATTGTATGTAGGCAAAAGTGGCAGCCAATTTCCACACAGCAAGGTCCACAAACATCAATAGAGATCAAGTGATCAGTTAATCTGTTTTGGTGCTGCTGATTAAGGGATGATTACTGGCCAGGAGATCTGCTGAACTCTCTGCTCTTCTAATAGTATAATGGGATTTTTCACATCTACCTGAACAGGCAAACTTCCTGGTCCATCTGGAACAGTTCCACACTACAGCAAAGTGAGTGACTGAACAATCAAAGGAATTGCTGAGAGGGCATTTGAAATTAGATTTTCATAAAAAGGGTGTGTGCATACTTCTATGGAGTGGCAGGACTTGGGTTCTATCTATAGTTCTCCACAAAGTTCTTCCCCTGAAGGGAGAAAATCATACGTTATCTCCAATGGTTTCACAGTGACATTAATGAAACCCTGAGAGAAGATCCCTCAGGATTTCATCACTGATATCAAGAAACCTGCCACAGATGATGTGTTGAAGAGTTTCCATTTACATGCTCTGGTCCGACTTTGCTGCCATATTTTAAAGGAACAGTCTGGGTTCATCTTAGCTATAAAAACTTAATATTGACAATAAAAAAATCTATACAGCTGTCCTCATCTGTACCAACAGGGTCGATTTTAACTGGGAGCATGTTGGGAGCGGGCAGGGGTCTGGGGCAAGGAGCTCAGTGTAAGGCCCGGGCCATTTTAACTCCCGGTCCTCATTTGAATAAAGCAGGATAGACTCCCTCTCAAAAATGGCAGGAGTGACATGAGGGCCGATGGGCGGGAGCTAAATCAGGTTTGGGAGCCTGCCATAAAGTTAGCGTTGGGGAGAGGGGTTGGCAGCCGATACCAGTGCTGGGAGAGAGAGGTACGTTCAGGGCTGGGGAGGCCCAAGGACTCCTTGTGCGGCCCCAGGAAGCACCCCTGTTTCTCCTGGCTCACAAAAGTTCCATAGAAAAATGAAATTTTTAAACTTACCATGGCCTCTTCTGGCTACTCCGCGACTCCAGCAATGGTCTGACTGAAGAGATTGACCCTCGCGAACCCGGAAGTTAAAATGACGTTGCGGCACTGGTGACATCATCAGGCCAAGATTTTCCAATGTAAAATAGGCTCTTGCCTGCCAGGGGCAGGTTGCCTTCCTGTGCCTAATCTCAGTTAAGTTAAGATAGTGAGGGAACACGGCGGGAACACTGCGTGACACCCCACCATCTTAACCGTAAGTCTGCACCATTTCTGCTAAGCCGAGGGGGGGGGGGGGGGGCGGGGGGGAGGGTTTCAAATCCACCCCAATGTGCCAGACCATTTTATTGGGGGCAGGGGTGGACATTGAACAAGAAGTGAAGGAATTTTTTTTTGGAGGGGTTAGGATGACGCAAAGAGAAGACTTAAGGCACAGTCAGAAAGATATATATTTTTAGGATGGTTTCTGAAGCCGGGTGAGGGGCAAAAAGACCAAGTATTTTGCAAGAAAATTCCACAAGGTAGGACCGAGTGGCTATTACAAAGATTGGCTTCCAAAAGTTCAATGATACATATGGCATAACAAGCATAAACCAGAATCAGTAACCAAGAATGATATAGGCTGGGACATGTGGCTGGAAAAGATTACTCAGAAAGAGCAAATTGAGGCTGTAGAGGGATGGGAAGGTGAGGACGACTGCCTTAAAGTCAATTCATTGGGACACAGTGAGCCAGACAATGGTATGCGAGATGTGTGTGCAGAACTTTGTCAGGCAGAGGACCCAGGCTACAGAGCTTTTAATTAGCTGGAGTTTGTGAAGAAATTAATAGTCCCAATTGGATGCGAGGTACAAGCTTCAGCGAATGGTCAAATGAATGCCAAGGCTACATAATATCAGGCTCAGTCTGAGTCAACAACAAGAGAGATTAATGGAGTAAGTGCCAGAGGTGGTGGTGGATATGCTGCCGATCAAGCAGATTGCTTTGTCCTGGATGTTGTTGAGCTTCGTGAGTGTTGTTGCAGCTGCACCTATCCAGGCAAGTGGAGAGTATTCCATCACACTCCTGACTTGTGCCTTGTAGATGGTGGAGAGGCTTTGGGGAGTCAGAAGATGAGCCACTCGCTGCAGAATACCCAGCCTGACCTGCTCCAGTAGTCACAGAATTAATGTGGCTGGTCCAGTTGAGTTTCTGGTCAATGGTGACCCCCAGGATGTTGATGGTGGGTGGTTCAGCGATGGTAATGCCATTGAATGTGAAGGGGAGATGGTTGGACTCTCTCTACTTGGAGATGGTCATTGCCTGGCACGAATGTTACTTGCCACTTACCAGCCCAAGCCTGGATGTCACTCCTAACAATACTCTCATAGACAGGTACATCCATGACAGGTAGACTGGTGAGGACAAGGTCGAGTAGGTTATTCCCTCGTGTTGGTTCTCTCACCTCCTGCCGCAAGTCCAGTCTGGCAGCGATGTCCTTCAGGACTCAGCCACCTTAGTCAATGGTGGTACTACTGAACTACTTTGGTGATGGACATTGAAGTCCCCCACCCAGAGTATATTTTGTGACCTCGGTACCCCCGATGGTAGTGGTTGTTGGGGGCCAATCATCTCAGCCCCAGGACATTTCTGCAGGAGTTCCTCAGGGCAGTGTCCTTGGCCCAACCATCTTCAGCTGCTTCATCAATGACCTTCCCTCCATCATAAAGGTCAGAAATGGGGATGTTCGCTGATGATTGCAGTGTTCAGTTCCATTTGCAACCCCTCAGATAACGAAGCAGTCCGTGCCCACATGCAACAAGACCTGGTCAACAACCAGGCTTGGGCTGATAAGTGGCAAATAACATTTGTGCCAGACAATGACCATCTCCAACAAGAGAGAGTCTAACCATCTCCCCTTGACATTCAATGGCATTACCATCGCAGAATCCCCCACCATCAACATCCTGGGGGTCATCATTGACCAGAAACTTAACTGGACCAGCCACATAATTATGGCTACAAGAGCAGGTCAGAGGCTGGGTATTCTGCGGCGAGTGACTCATCTCCTGACTCCCCAAAGCCTTGATTGGCGCTCCATCCACCACCCTAAACATTCACTCCCTTCACCACCGGCGCACCGTGGCTTTAGTGTGTACTATCTACAGGATGCACTGCAGCAACTCACCAAGGTTTCTTCAACTGCACCTCCCAAACCCGCGACCTCTGCCACCTAGAAGGACAAGGGCAGCAGGCACATGGGAACAACACCACCTGCATGTTCCCCTCCAAGTCACACACCATCCCGACTTAGAAATATATCGCCGTTCCTTCATCGTCGCTGGGTCAAAATCCTGGAACTCTCTACCTAACAGCACTGTGGGAGAACCTTCACCACACGGACTGTAGCGGTTCAAGAAGGCGACTCACCACCACCTTATCAACGGCAATTAGGGATGGGCAATAAATGCAGGCCTTGCCAGCGATGCCCACATCCCATGAACGAATAAAAAAAATGCTTCCTCCAAGTGGTGTTCAACATGAGGAAGTACTGAGTCATCAGCTAAGGGACAACGGTAGCTGGTAATCAGCAGGAGGTTTCCTTGTCCATGGTTGACCTGAAGCCATGAGACTGTGTACCGCTGTGCCCCCATCTCTGGTGGGTCTGTCCTGCCGGTCGAACACGGCATACCCAGGGATAGTGATGGAGGAGTCTGGGACATTAGCTGATAGGTACGATTTTGCGAGTATGACGATGCCAGGCTATTGCTTCACTGGTCTGTAGCACAGCTCTCCCAACTTTGGCACTAGTCCCCAGATGTTAGTGAGGAGGACTTTGCAGGGTCGACCGAGCTGTTTCTACCTTTGCCGTGCTCGATGCCTAGGTCGCGGCGGAGTGGTCCATCAGGTTTAACTGCTTTTATTCTTTTCTGTAGCGGTTTGGTATAACTAAGTGGCTTCCTAGGCATTTCAGAGAACAGTTCAGAGTCAACCACATTGGTGTGGGACTGGAGTCACATATGGCAGGTTTCCTTCCCTAAAGGACATTAATGAACCAGTTGGGTTTTTACAACAATCTGACAGCTTCATGGTCATTTTTACTGATACCAGCTTTTCATTTCCAGATTTATTTCCTTTTTTTTTGAAAACTGGATTTAAATTCACAAACTGCCATGGCTGGATTGGAACTCATGTTCTCTGGATTATTAGTCCAGAGACTAATAATCCAGAATTCCCCCTCATAATTATGAACCAGTGACCCCGGAAAATCTACACGACAGTAGGATCAGATGCATCTGTGATATCTCCTATGGTTACGCTGTCTGCTAACCTTCACTGTCTGGGCTCTTAAACGCTAATGCAAAGAATATCCTTCTTGGAGGCAGTGCTAGAAGGCTCCCAGTACTGGGGGAAACGGTCACCACTTTTAGCGAAATGTCCATGCAACTTGAGTTAGCACTGAGCAATACTGTAACATGACATGGTGGTAACAGCTGCTAATAATCTCCCAACAGCAGTTAATACAACAAAAATGAAATCATAAAAATTAATCAGTGCTAAAAACCAGATGTTACTGCAGTATTCTGTTTATTAATCACAAGTTGTTTGGGGCCTTCAATTTTCCCTTTATCAGGTTGCTCAGTTTATCCTTTTTGAGATATTTCAGATTCCCTATTCCAGAATACATGATTCTTCATTTTTATACTATTGCTACTATTTGAAAAACTGTGAGGAGACGATCTATCATGATAGTCAGAAGTATGCAACTGATCATGCTGTCAGAATACAAAATGAAGGGGTTACATAATTTTTTTTCTCCGACAGCAGTCAACGACTTATGGCTACAGTCAAGGAAGCAGTATCCTTGTTGCCACAGCGCTTGCATTCCCACCATAGTTCATAGTATCATAGTAGGTACAGCACCGGAGGATGCCATTCAGCCCATGTGCCTCTGCTGGCTCTTTGAAAGAGCTATCCAATTAGTCCAATTCCACTGCTTTTTCCCCATACCCTGTAAATTTTTTCCCTTCAAGTATTTATCCAATTCCCTTTTGAAAGTTACTATTGTATCGGCTTCCACTAACCTTTCAGGCAGTGCATTCCAGATCATTACAACTTGCTGCATAAAAAAATGTTTCCTCACGTCGCCTCTTTTGCCGATCACCTTAAATCTGTGTCCTCTGGTTACTGATCCTTCTGCCACTGGAAACAGTTTCTCCTTATTTACTCTATCAAAACCCTTCATGATCTTGAACATCACCATCAAATCTCCCCTTAACCTTCTCTGTTCTGAGGAGAACAACCACAGTTTCTCCAGTCTCTCCACATTACTGGTACCATTCCACTAAATCTCTTCTGCACCCTCTCTAAGGCCAAGACATCTTTCCTAAAGTGTGGTGCCCAGAACTGAACACGGTGCTCCAGCTGCAGCCTAACCAGTGCTTTGTAAAGGTTTAGCATAAACCTTTTGTACTCTACACCTCTATTAATAAAGCCTAGGATCCCATGTGCTTTTTAATAGCATCGATAACTTCTCCAGCCACCTTCAAAGATTTGTGTATGTGTACCCCCAGAGGTCTCTGTTCTTGCACCACCTTTAAAATTGTAACATTTAGTTTATATTGCCCCTCCTCACTCTTCCTATCAAAATGCATCACTTTGCACTTCTCGGCATTAAATTTCATCTGCCCATTTCACTAGTCTGTCTATGTCCTCCTGAAGTCTGTTACTATCCTCCACATTATTTACTACATTTCCGAGTTTCGTGTCATCAGCAAACTTTGAAATTATACTCTCTATACCCAAGTCCAGGTCATTAATATGTATCAAAAAAGCTGGGGTCCTAGTACTGACCCATGGGGAACACCACTGTATACTTCCCTCCAGTTTGAAAAACAACCATTCGCCACTACTCTCTGCTTTCTGTCCCTTAGCCAATTTTGTATCCACGCTGCCACTGACCCTTTAATCCTATTGACCAGTCTATTATGTGGTACTTTATCAAATGCCTTTTGAAAGTCCATATACACAACATCAACCACACTACCCTCATCAACCCTCTCTGTTACTTCATCAAAGAACTCAATCAAGTTCGTCAAACATGATTTTCCTCCAACAAATCCATGCTGACTTTCATTTATTAGCCCGTACTTTTCCAAGTGACAATTAATTTTGTCCTGGATTACTGTCTCTAAGTTTCCCCACTGTAAATTGTATGATTTGTATCAATTGGGGTTAATTGTACTCAGGTGGTGGATATCGATTGGGGACTCTCTTGGATCCCTTTTATAGGAGCGCTTAGCTCGGGTGTGGGTATGCAAGAGGAAAGTCTGTGAATAAAGGCTTGGATGTAACTAAAGACCAGGCTGTAGTATTCTTTCCTTCACCACATGTCTATCCAGTTTTAACACCCACCACTGACGTTATGCTGACTGGCTTGTAAGAGCCGGGTTTATCCCTCTCCCCTTTTTTGAACAGGGATGTAACATTTGCAATCCTCCATTGGTACCGTCCACATATCTAAGGAGGATTGGAAGATTGTGTCCAGAGCCTATGCAATTTCCACCCTCACTTCCCTCAGTAAGCTAGAATGCATCCCATCTAGACTAGATGACTCTTCTACTTTGAGTATTGCCAATCTTTAAAAAAACTCCTCTATTTATTTTTATCCTATCGAATATCGCTACTACCTATTCCTTTACTGCTGCAATGGCAGCATCCTCTTCCCTTGTGAAGACAGATACGAAGAATTCATTTAATACCTCAGCCATGCTCTCTGCCTTCACAAGAAGATCTCCTTCTTTGTCCCTAATCGGCCCCACCCTTCCTTTGACTACTCTTTTACTATTTATATGTTTATACAAGACTTTTGGGTTCCCTTTTATGTCAGCCAGTAATCTATTGTCATAAACTCTCCTTGTCCCTCTCATTCCCTTTTTTAGATCTCCTCTGTACTTTCTGTATTCAGCCTGGTTCTCTACTGTATTATGAATCTTACATTCGTCAAAAGCCTCCTTTTTCTGTTTCATTTTAATCTCTATACCTTTAGTCATCCAGTGTGCTCTACCTTTGGATGCCCTTCCTTTCCCCTTTATAGGGATGTGTCGACTCTATACCCAAACCAACTCCTCCTTGAAGGCCTCCCATTGTTCAATTACTGTTTTGCCTACCAATTTTTGATTCCAATCCACCTGGGCAAGATCCCTTTTAACTCACTGAAATTTGCCCTCCTCCAGTTCAGCATTTTCACATTTGATTGTTCCTTGTTCCTTTCCATAACTATTCTAAACCTAATGATACTTTGATCACTGTTCGCCACATGCTCCTCCAATGACACATGCTCCACCTGCCCCACTTCATTCCCCAGGACTAGGTCCAGCACATTTTCCTTCCTGGTTGGGCTGGAAACACACTGGTCAAGTTCTCTTGAACACATTTCAGGAATTCCTCCCCCTCTTTGCCCTTTACACTGTTACTGTCCCAGTTTATATTGAGATCACTGAAATCCCCCATTATCACTACTCTATAGTATTTGCAGCTTTCTGTAATTTGCCTGCAAATCTCCTCCTCTATCTCCTTCCTTTTATTTGGTGTCCTATAGTATACATCCAGTAGCGTAATAGCTCCTCTATTGTTCCTTAATTCTAACCAAATAGATACTGCCTTTGACCCCTCAACTACATCATCCCTTTCCAATGCTATAATAGTTTCTTTGATCAATACTGCCATCCCCTCCCTCCTTTCTTTCCTTCCCTATCTTTCCTGAATACCTCGTAGCCAGGAATATTAAGTACTCAATCCTCCCCTTCTTTGAGCCAGGTCTTTGCTTTTGCCACTATATCATAGTCCCATGTGACGACTTCAGCCTGCAGATCACCAACCTTATTTACCAAGCTATGTGCATTTATGCACAAATGTAATATTTCCAAGTTTGCTGATGACACAAAACTAGGTGGGATTGTGAGTTATGAGGAGGATGCAAAGAGGCTTCAAGGCAATTTAGACAAGTCGAGTGAGTTGGCAAATACATGACAGATGCAGTTTCACGTGGATAAATGTGAAGTTATCCACTTCGGAAGGAAAAACAGAAAGGCAGAGTATTATTTAAATGGTGATAGATTGGGAAATGTTGATGTATAAAGGGACCTGGGTGTCCTTGTACACCAGTCACTGAAAGCAAACATGCCGGTGTAGCAAGCAGTTAGGAAGGCAAATGGTATATTGGCCTTCATTGCAAGAGGATTTGAGTACAGGAGCAAGGATGTCTTACTGCAGTTATACAGGGCCTTGGTGAGACCATACCTGGAATATTGTGTGCAGTTTTGGTCTCCTTACCTGAGAAAGGATATACTAGCTATAGAGGGAATGCAGCGAAGGTTCACCAGACTGATTCCTGGGATGGCAGGACTGTCGTATGAGGAGAGATTGGGTCAACTAGGCCTGTATTCACTAGAGTTTAGAAAAACGAGAGGGGTTCTCTTTGAAATGTATAAAATTCTGACAGATCTAGACAGACTGGATGCAGGGAGGATGTTTCCCTTGGCTGGGGGGGTCTCGAACGAGGGGGTCACAGTCTCAGGATATGGGGTCCAACATTTAGGACCAAGATAAGGAGAAATTTCTTCACTCAGAGGGTGGTGAACATGTGGAATTATCTACCATAGAAGGCTGTGGAGGCCAAGTCACTGGATATATTTAAGAAGGAGGTAGATAGATTTCTAGACACAAAAGGCATCAAGGGATATGGGGAGAGAGCGGGAATATGGTATTGAGATCGAGAATCAGCCATGATCATATTGAATGGCGGAGCAGCCTCGAAGGACTGAAAGGTCTACTTCTGCTCCTATTTTCTATGTTTCTATGTTTTTACAGACGGCAACAGGTTCAACAGAAAGAAAATAAATTACACCTGATGTTAATTAATATTTATATCACAGCTTGCATGGTTTGGCCCATGAGATACTGGCCCAGAATTTGCTGGGGCAAGGCATCTTGCAGCATGCCCCGTTAGTTAAGGATTATTCTCTCACCCTTGAGCTTGAAAAATGTTTGCGCCGCAAATTGCTGGAAGTGCGAGCTAAGATAAATGGGGAATCTGGAATCTTGGTGAACGATTAAACCAACAGTCTATCTCCTTAACCAACAAGATTTAAGGATAGAGAAAGAAGCAGAGGAACATAGAGTCAAATTAGGTACTGAAAGAGAAATAGAGGGAAAGAAAGATTGGATGAAGAGAGCGAAAAAAAGAGACAAAGCAAAAGTGCGAATAAAATTTTTTTAAGTTCTAAAAATTTCTAAGGACAATTTACTACGTGAAGGAATGAGACTCCACAGTTTCAATTGTTCCCTTTCTGGGCAGGAGAGTTTGAATGGCAGTGCAGGAACATAAATCTCATCATTAAAGGGTCTTTACGCTGTTGCATACCCAGCCCTAACTTCATGCGGCGAGTTTAATTCATATTTACTGCACAAATGCAGGTTGACAGCGAACTACCGTTTTCATTAGGCTAACGGCAGAGTGGCGCAAATAGTCCTGCAATTTGTGGTGATTCGTAACTCATGGGGTATCTCTTCCTCACCATAAATTGCTGGACGATTTACACACAAATAAATATGTAAATAATATATAAATAAATACAATTCTAATATGACCTCCATATTACAAAAAAAGATATAGAGGCACTGAAGAAGGTGCAAAAAAGATTTACAAGAATGATACCAGAAGTAAGAGATTATACCTATCAAGAAAGACTGAAGAGGTTGGGGCTCTTTTCTCTAGAAAAGAGAAAATTGAGGGGTGACCTGTTTTTAAGGTTATAAAAGGGTTTGACAGGGTATACGTAGAGAAATTGTTTACACTAGGGCCTATAAATATAAGATAGTCACCAATAAATCCAATAGGAAATTCAGGAGAAACTTTTTTACCCAGAGAGTGGTTAAAATGTGGAACTCGCAACCACAAGGAGTAGTTGGGGCGAATAACATAGATGCATTTAAGAGGAAGCTAGATAAACACATGAGGGCAAAAGGAATAAGAAGGTTATGTTGATAAGGTTAGATGAAGAAGGGTGGGAGGAGGCTCGTGTGGAGCATAAACATCAGCATTGACCAGTTGGGCCGAATAGATTGTTTCGGTGCTGAAAATTCTATGTAACTCTACGTAATAACCGTGTGCGCATTAGACCCGCCATTATTTTCCAGAAAATTCTGGGCCACTATTTTTATGGACTATTTTCTATTAATGTATGTGCACAACAAAGCATGTTCTCTCCCATTTAAACTCTACATTTGTATTCTCTGCAGTGGGAAGCTTGAGAAAAATCACATTGAAAACTTTCTCTGTAGCAACTATATTGCTACAAATGAACAGGACATCAAAACTAGCCAATTAAAAGGAGCCCAGCACCAACACCCAAGTCAAACACTGAACAATTGACTTATCAAATTCATATTTTTTCTTCGTCATCACATCAAAATGCAGTGTATCATCTTAATCTATCGTAAGTCACTTTTAAGTGACATCTTTCTATTTATAATCTCACTTATTGTATAAATAGAAAACACATTAAAGACCTGTATATATAATACATTCAGAACTTTGTCAAGCATGCATTTTTGGTCAGATTTGTGCATTAGCAGGACACGAACACCAATCTAGATGTATTCAATGAGCACTGAAGTTATTTAAATAGACTCCTATTCTGACATTTCCCACCAGTGTTAATGAAAGGAAATTAGATGTGTGGAAATATCAACTAGCTGTTCCTACTATACAAGCATTTCAGTGACATCACTGGAACATTCAGAAACTAAAATATCACCTATTTTAACATCCAACAATGGTCCTCTTTTACATGGGAATATTCAAAAATAGTTATCACGTAAAAAGTTTTTTAAAATCCATTAACACTCATAAAATAAAGATGTATTAAAAATGACTAGGGTGCATTTTATATTTTGGCTTCGTATTTTTTCTTGAGGTTGTGACATCAATGTGTATTGCATTATCTTAATTGAGAGCAAATCACTTTCAAGCAGGTTTATTGAGATTTATAGAAATGACACATGACTGTAAAATAAACAGAGCAATGCAGTAAAATGTTATTTATTCTAAGGCCATGATTGATTATTTCTCTACTTCAAAGGGAAGGGGGGACACACAAAATTAACAAGTAATCCAAGTTAGTAACCGTCAATCATGAAAGGAAAGAGTTCTAATTATAAAAACTGAAACCTGAAAACCAGATTGATTGAGATTGTTTGGTCTCTCTTTTATTCCAAATTTACCTTGGAAACAGAATTTGGTCTCAATTCCATGGGTCTAAACCTGAGAAGTTATGGATTAAACAGTCTCTAGTATCTGCACTTGATTAAATAATACGGAATATTTCCGAGTTCTTAAGAGCCAAAATAGTATAATAGATATAAAATCTACTGGCATTGGTCCATTGAAGTTCCAAGATTCAGACCTTGTTCAAACCATCACAATTCCCATTCAAGTGAAAACAGGGGATTAATATGCAAGAAGGTTCATCTGTCTTCAAGAATAGTTTTTCATAAAGCAACATGCAAATGGCTGACATCAGACCCAAGACACACAAACAGCACTGCAGCCATCTCAGAGCCCACCTCAATCACATCATGTTCCACTTAAAATCTCTCTAAACCTATTGAAGCAAGACAACTTTTAGCCCATTGTGGATATGGGCTCCTAAGAACAATATTTTTTTTGTAGTCAGGCATTTTACCCAAATTGATCACAAACTTCAGTCACATCAACAGCACAATAACTCTGAAGCAGTGGGGGCAATTTTAACCTAACCCGCCCATCAGGAAACTGACAGGGTTGAGTGCAATGCCGGTTTTACACTCTGCCAGATTTTACTCTCCACTGAAGTCAATAGAGAGTAATATTGGGTGGGGTGTAAAATCTGCATTCCATCTGATCCCATGGGATTCCAGCCCGGCGAGTTAGATTAAAATTAACAACTTGAGGCGAGGAGTCGATGTGTGGTTAAAAGCTAATATCCCAAAGTTGCCATCCGCCGTTATCTTCATGGAAACGGCATTTCGCCGACTGCCTCACTATTGACATGCATTGAATGTCGTGATGTTGCTGTCTTTGCACGGTGGATACGAACTAAACTTGCCACAGAAAGTTAAGTCATGTCATTATAAGTGCAAGTACCCTTTTAACGACATGACAAATGTTAATTACTGCCAATCAACCTCCCTGGCGCTGAAAATTAACTATTACAAGCTTGGAGTCTCATTCCTTCAGTTATTAATTGTTGTTGGAGATTTTAAAAAGTCAAAATTTAAAATTTTGTACTTTTTGTTTTACTTTTCCTTTCTGGCTCTTTTTTTTCCTCTTTCTTAATCCAATCTTTCTTTCCCTTGCTATTTCTCTTTCTGTACCTGATTTGGCATTGAATTCACCCACTCTAATTTACACTTACCAGCTCGCACTTTCAGCAACTTAGTGGGCAAAAAATGTTTTGAGCTTAAGCGTGCAGAGGAAAGCCTAACTAACGGCAGACATCATTAGAGCTCCTGCTACAGCAAAATCTGGCCCAACATGTTTATTCTATTTGTGAAGAAAACCTGCAGAACTCCTTTGTAACCTTCCCAACTTTTACAATAACCGTATTTAACAACCAGCTTTGCAGCATTCTCTATTTTATGTTGCTACAAAACTAAATGTGACATTAATTCTTTTTAAACTTTTAAATTTTCTTAAGTTATAGTCAGACCCTTTGCATCATTAAGGATTTCTCTGGATGAGCTCCATCAGTGCTTATCCCTCCCATTAAAAGAGGATCATAGCCAGTGTCATATTTTTGGATTTTCACACTGGACATTTTTTTCAGATTCATCATCACCAGCCATTTCTGTAAAGTGATGTCACATCCCCTACGACCTGGAGAATGCCTCAACCTGCCCAATATTGAGGTAAATGATAGCCAGACCTAGGGATCCTAACAGAGAACCTTACTCTATACACTGGCTACTGGAATGTAGCACTAGTTGCCCATGATTCTCCTTTCTGGATCACCACTGCAAGCAGAAGGGTGTAATTATAGCTTGACAAGTTTACATTGGCAGTTTCCATTATAAATATGGAGACAGGAATTTATAATGGAAATGTAAAAATAAGGACAGAATATGCAACTTTGAAATGGGGACTGAATTATGTTTGCGTCCCATGGTCTAATTGCTCTCCCACTCTCTAACCCTGCTTCAACTGAATGCTAAACTTGTTCTCGACTCCCCACTCCAATGCCACAAGAGATTGACCAATATTACAAAAAAGCTTAAGCAAATCAGAAGATTCGTTAGAACTAATATTTACCTCACTAAAAGAGTAAATTAATTTAACCACCTTTTTTTTTACATAGGAACATCGCAACAGGGGTAGGCCTTTCAGCCCCTCGAGCCTGTTTCGCCATTCAATGAGATCATGGCTGATCTGTATCCTAACTCCATTTACCCGCCTTGTCTCCATATTCCTTAATACCCTTGGTTAGCAAAAATCTAGCGATCTCAGATTTAAAATTATTAATTGAGCTAGCATCTACTGCTTTTTGTGGGGGATGTTCCACACTTCTACCACTCTGCGTGAAGAAGTGTTTCCTAACTTCTCTCCTGAATGGCCCGGCTCTGATTTTAACGTTATGTCCCTTTGTCCTAAGCTCCCCCACCAGCGGAAAAAGGTTTTCTCTATTTACCCTATCAATTCCTTTCAAAATCCTGAAAACCTCAATCAGATCACCCCTTAATATTCTATATTCCAGGGAATACTAGCCTAGCTTATGTAATCGCTCATAATTTAACCCTTGGAGCCCTGGTAACATTCTGGTGAATCTGCACTGCACTCCTTCCAAGGCTAATATATCTTTTCTACAGTGCGGTGCCCAGAACTGTACACAATACTCCAGCTGTGGTCTAACCAGGGCTTTGTATAGCTGTAGCAAAACATTCTCCTCTTTATATTCTAGCCCTCCAGATATAAAGGCTAACATTCCATTAACCTTTTTGATTATTTTTTGTACCTGACCACAACATTTTATCAACTGAATTAAACCTCATTCCAGAAGGCAAATCTGCACCCTTCACCTTGTTGGCAGAATTCTCGTTTTTGAACATTTTTATCCTCGAGATTGTGCTACCGCCATCTGAACTTTAGATATTTTGTTGACCTTGTGGGACATTATTGTCTAGTTATTGATGCCAAATAGACACTGATAATTTTTTTAAATGTCTTGAACTATCAAATATAAAGACTTGTTCCATAATTCTGTTCTCCCAGTGGAGAACCATGCTCACAGGGAGAATGAGTTGGAGAACCTGGACTAAAATATTGTACCCCTATTCCTACCCACAGTCTTGAAGTGCAGTTTCTTTGCTGGGAAGATGGGCTACGGAGTTAGTCCTATATCATTTCTGTGTTCTTTGACATCTGTTTAGATGCCTCTGCTGCTCCTCCCTCTTCTCCTTGCCCACCAAGCACCCATGCCTTCGTCTTGAACCCCCGTCTCTCTAGTTTCTCTCCGAACTAACCCCACTCCCTCTGAGTTCATCTGGTCCACAAGACTTGTCTCCTGGTCCATTCAACTCCATTTTCACTGAACTGCTGACTTCTCTTCCTGGCCCCATGATAACTGATATTAGAAATGATTCCCTCTCCTCAGGCACAGTCCCCCGCCCGCCTCCCTTTCAAAACTGCCGACATCCCCCTTCCCCACAAAAAAAACCTCATCCCCGTTGTCCTTGCAAACAATTGTCCCATCTTCAACCTCCTTTTCCTCTCCCTCTCTAAAGCCCTTGACTTATTGACACCTCCCAGATCAATGTCCCGCTTCGACTTGTAACTCAGTGTCTGAATTTCTCTAATCAGGTTTCCTTTCCTTCCACAGCACCAAAACAGCTCTAACCAAAGCCATAAATATTCTCTGTGATGGTGATCATAGTTCATTATCCCTCCTCGACCACTCTTCAGCTTTTGACACTGTGAACTACACCATCTGCTCCCAATGCATCTTTTCTCCATTGTCTAGCTCAGTGGGATTGACCTTGCTTGGTTCCATTGTTATCTATTTGATTGTTGTCAGAGCTTTTCTACCCATGGATTCTCATCCCATGCCTGCACTGTTACCGCTGAAGTCTCCCAAGGATCAATCCTTGCCCCTATCCTCATCTATATTTTGCCCCATGGTAGCATGATCTACAGACATGAGATCAGATCCCACATTTCAGCTGATGACACCCAGCTTTACCTCTCCACCACCTCTCTTTTGACTCCTCCAATGGGGGAGGGGGCAGAGTTTAACCCCCCCCCCCCAGGACAGGCAGGGTTAAAAATTCAAAAATGGGAAACCTAATCCCAACACCCCCCCATCCTACGTGCCCACTTCTGGTTTTAAAGGAGGCGGGTTGGAGGGCAGACAACTTACCTGCTTTCCAGAGGCGGGTCCATCATTTAAATATTTTCATGAGGCTGCATACCACAGACTTTAGGGCCATTTCAAATTTAACAGCTGCAGGCCAGGGTTTGGGAAACCCAGCAGCTGAAAAGAGGCAAGAATGGCCGGATCCAGCACTGCTTGTGGGCCAGAAGGAGCAGGAGTTCTTCTCTCTGGCCCCTCAAGCTAACTTGCTTCCCTTCCCTCTTCTTCTGCCTCCCTCCCCCCCATACCCCCACCACCCCCCCCCCCCCCCGTATCTACTCACAGCCAGCAATCTTCTTCGGGCCCCACCCACCCAGATATCTTCCTGGCCCGCGATCTTCTCCGGGTCCACCCCCCACCCGGATATCTTCCATGGGCCGTGATCTTCTCAAGCTCTCCCCTCACCTTGATGTCTTCCACGGCTCATGATCATATCTGGTCCCACCACCCAATGTCTTCCACGGCCCGCGATCTTCTCTGCCCTGTAGGGATTTTTATTCCCTGTTGCCAGTAATTGACGTCATTCCAATTTGGTAAAAAGGTGCTTTATTGAAATTCACAAAAGGACCAACACACGCAGTGCTGGTGCAGTGGTTTGCAGCACAGAGCAAGAGATCATATCACCCGGTCTGCACTGGGTAGAATTGTGTCCACCTCAGGAGTCTTGAAGAAAACGCTTTCCACCCCTACTGGGGTATCTTCGTCGATTGGTTATCTCTCACGTCTTCTGCCCCGCCTGGGGTGACCTCTTGGACTCCTTGTCCTCAGACCTGCTCCGCCTGGAGCCACTTCTAGTTACGTTACTCCTGCTAAGTCTCTACAACCTTATGCCAGTGAGGGGTGCTCCTTTTATGCCCCTTTTGGGGGTAGTGTCAATGACACAGGTGTTTGACCCTATAGGAATCTTGCCAAAAGGTAGGGTGGCCAACTGGGTGTCGAGCATCTTTCAAGACAAAGGAAAATGAGTCCGCCTACTTTTTAATCTCTTTCTTTGATGGACAGAGGGTGATGGAGTAACCCCCCCACCAATGCCATACTACTTGGATGGACCAATTACCGGTTAGCACCATTCCCACGGGACTGGCCCCTTATTTCATCCTGCAGTGTTCCTCCCAAGGCCACCTTTAGCAACTTCTAGGTCTGTTATCTAATACTCCTGTCTGGGTCTCAGGCTTGAAAGTTATCTCGTGAGCACAGCTGCGTAGCTATGGTTACAGTGTATGTACTGTGCTAGCAACTTTCATACTTTTATTAGTTTTTAAATAAAGGATTTTGAAGGGTTTTTGCAAAGCTTGATGGATTCTAAGCAGTGTTGTTAGTACGAAACAGAGAAATGTGTTCATATAAGGATAGCAAAAGGTACATGTCCCAAATACATGTGGTACAATGAGTCAAGATACACGCATGATTACAGCAATACATTGGTTAACAATTATCAGATATATGTTTGGTTAACAATTATCAGATATATGTTTGATTAATACAAAAGGTGAACTGTCCAAACTACAGATTTCACAGGTGATAGTATTATCTCACATTCCCCACCTCGAGGGGGAGGAGTCCTCTCCGACCCCTCACTTGAGTTCCCTCATAAACTGAGTTGTTTGCAAATGCTCAGTACGACGCCTTAATTTGGTAATTATTCATTTAACAAGGCGAGTATCATATATCAGCTCAATACTTATTAGAAACTGAAATACTACAAGGAGGTGTGAGGCAATACGTACCCAAGGGTGGACTGATATATCTGACCATATTTCCCACCAATGGGATTCCTCCTCAAGGTCCCCAATGTCCTCGTATGTCAGTGCATTGACCTGTTGGAGTAGTTAGAAGTGTTTTAGGGATGTATTCAGTCGTGTCATTAAGTCTTTGAAGTCCTCCGTTATTGGGGGAATGTCATATCCGAAACTGGTTACGTAGGTGTGTAGCTGGGTTCTAAGTGAGTCCCTTACAGTTACTTCGATTTGTGTGTGGTCTTCAATATTGAGCAGGACGTGCTGACCAATGGTGGTAGGTAGGTATATGCAAGCAAGGAACTGGACAGGAGCCTGTCTAGTGCCCTTCACCTACTCCGTCTCCCTCCATCCTTGGATTACAGTCCTGTTATTTTAATTCCCCCGAGTTCCCTAGTGTAGATGATGTTCCTCATGTCCAAACAGGAGACACCACCATAACCACCGCATGATGGGTTCATATTGGCTCCTTTTCACGTTTTTTCTCCTGCAAAGCGCTATCGTAGTATTTATGGTTAGATGTTGTGATTACATTTTGCGATCATATATACATTGAGTACATTATAAACAAAATTAACATAAGTACTATTCCACTGTTGGTGCATCACATATGCCTCTCTGGTTTTATCTTCTAGTCATAAATTATCCCACCTCCAGTGCTGACTCAGTGTCAAACAACTATCTCGTATCTCCTTGATAGGAAAAGCAGGAAACCTAGAACAGCTAGCAGAGTTGGTTACGATCATACCTACAAAAAGTATGTGGAGAAAAATGAATTGGAAAGCTATAGTTGTGTTATGGCAAGAACAGTGAATTATAAAACTTAAGAAACAATTAGGAACTCAGGGAGACCTCAGCAAAAAGTCGATCGCAACAATCTGGAAAAGTTGGTCTAACTAAAAACTAAAATGACCAAAGGAAAATGCTATCTCCCGACACAAATGTGTTTTTTTTAAGAATTTACGTGAAAGCTACGATAATGTATGCTGAGAATGCTGTGTACATCTGATATCTGGTTCCATCCGTTTGTTTCTGCAAAAAAAATTAACATCTTCCAAGGACACCGACATCTGTTTTCAATTCACCAAGCAGCAACCTTTGCATTTGTTTAAAATAATTGACAAAATGAGATTTAATTGTAAAAGAAAAGATAAGGTGAAGCTTTTAAGAATTACAAGTTACAGTTGCAGGATGGTCTCTGGTTATAAATTAATTTGAACTTCTTTGTAGCACTTTGTGCTATTGTGATTGATTCCTCGCCCACCCCTTAAGGTTTTGACAAGCAAGTAGTAACTAACCCGTACTTCTATATTGCTGAAGTTAAGTATTTGGACTGTACCAGTATGTTTTTTTTTAAGAAGTTGGTCTGACACCTTTGGAGTCACAGCTTTCTGCAAGTGGAAAGAGCAATTACCGTATGAGCACTTTTATTATCTCATGAAAAAAACTATGAATTTTGTGAAGTTCAAAGGGAGACACCCCTTTTCTTCAGGGATGCATGGCGAGGACCCTATGATTAAATCAGGCTAGGTGGTGCCCTCTCAAGACACCAACATGAGAGTGTGACCATGGACAGGTTTACCCAAGTTCTGCCCTATCAATCGGTCACAATGATAGTGCCGGCACAAGTTTGGTCCTTACGTAAAGGGTCTCGAAGTGGGGGGATAAGGTGATAGTGAAACTGAACAATGTCACAGGAAAGTAGGCGAAGAAATTTGAAGGACCTTCTCCATAATAGACAATAATGGGTCCGAAATTCAGACTGATAAAAAGAATAGGTGAGTACATATTAACCAAATAAAGAAGTGGCAGGGGCAGGATACCAAAACGGTACATGCCATCATCCCTATAATCCTTTTATGGCTTATGGTCAATGACAATGTGCAAGTTGAAGAGGATGAAACTGCCTCCACAAAGACATTCCCAGGCTTTGAGCCTTCAATAACATGGGAGTGGGAGTGGGAGTACAAACATTCTGAACCCTCCTCACATGAGGGAATAAATTAAATCAAAAAAACACAAAACATTTTTCTTAATATGGTTACATCTTGAAAACACTTTGTTGACAGTGCAGGATTACCAAGAGTAGCTCTTTGACATAAAGAAAAGGACTTGGAGTTGGAAATTCCAAAATCAGCAGTCCTACGTACATCTGTGTGGATGAGAACGGGTTTATTTCAGACAGGCTACGAGCTCCAGCGAGCGCGAGGCTAGGCAGTCTCTCCTGTTTTGTTTTCTGGATTTGTTTCGGGTAAAGGGATTATTCCTTTGGAACAAAAAAAATGATGATTTGACAAATTAACCCCTTGGGTTCTCAACAGCCACAATGGATTTTCTGTGTTTCTTTTAAAACAGGTGACCACGGTTTTCAGGACCGCACGAGTGTTGATAGTGCAGGATTACCAAGAGTAGCTCTTTGACATAAAATAGCTTTACAAAGTTACGGTGCAACCTTTCCTGGGGAAATTTGGCGCAGGAAACGATCCAGTGGTGTTAAAAATTTAAGACCTTATCTGCATACATTGGCAGATGTCAAATGTCACAGCGTGGTGATGTTATTTCGATAATTCAAAATTACAAAAAGAGAAGGAAAAGCAATCATCAGCCTTGATCAAAGTTGCTTTTCTTCTTTTGAAAACATTTTGATTTGTTTTGTTTTAACCCATTTATTGTCTTCCAAGACAGAGTGTTCGAGGTGGGGAGATATGGGAGTTATATCCAAAAGTAATTACAAGCACTTCTGTCTCTACTATAAAAATCACAAAGCCTGGACATAATTTGTTTCTGAAATTGGAATTGGTAAGAAAAATTTATATGAGTTGCTATTCAAGCATTCGAAGTGGGAAAATTTACCTGTAATTTATGGGGATAATCAAATTATATTTTAAAATAAAAGAAGTCCAGTTTAAATGGTTCCTATCCAATGCTGTGCATCAAGAAATAATTATTTTCGGGAGGAAATAAAATTGTACATTGACAAGTCCTGTCAGTCCAACAATACTGCTCTCGAATTGGGATAATTGTGAAATGAGGGAAGGGACTCAGGCACAATGTAGCGGGATATTTTGGGAAATGAAAAGCTGTTCAAGAAGAATTGAAGTAAAATAAACAAATGAATTGTCTTGGGACATTTACTCAACTGTAAATATTGTATTGGACAGTAAAGTTCCTCCAGGGCTCATGATTGGTAATATAATGGGACTGGTAAAATTGGATGAGAGGGGGTGATGGAGAATTGAAGTATAGAAAAATAGAAATTACACCACCAAATGGGAATTTCTCTAAAGTCATTGACCTGGGCAAGATTTAATAAAGATAACAATCTGGTACAAATGTACAATCTAGTGAAAGTCAGGAAAGTGTAGATGAGAATAGTAAATTGACAGTTTTCTCTTAGATGTTGTGTCCTTGCCTATACTAAACAATGAAAAAACTACATTTGATAGCCTGGCCACTACTTGAGACACCGGGACCATGCAGGGGGAGATAAGCTAAGACCCTCAGACACCCCCAGATCTGTTGATAAGATAGCCTGAAAGCGCAGGAATGGCTTGTATTTAATGTCATGTTTGGCATGATTTTGGGATACTGCTATGTGTGCAAATGTGTTATGTTGCGTGTGAGGCAACTAGTATGCAGAAATATGTGAAGGTGCACTGAAGAACGGGCCTCAGACATGCTAAGTTACTTGACAACAGCATGACATGAAATAGTTAATGTGGCTCAGGAGAGTGCGAAAACCGTTTAAGCAAGGCAGTGACACATGCTCCATGGGGAACCTGACTAATTAATGAAACAATCAGGAAACACTGGTACCAAGCCGAGGGACTGCAATTGCAGTAAAGAGGGACATAGTAATTTGGATTTCCAACATTCAGGGTTCGGTGCCTTTCCGTCCGCAATGCCCTTGGGCGACGTACTCCTTCGCACATTTCCACACGCTGGCTATTAGCCGAGGGCGCGCCGGGGCTTCTATCTCTCTCTATCTCTCTCTCTCTCTCTCTCTGGAGATGTAAGGATATGGTTTAATCTAAACCTCGTCAATTATGCTAACTTGCGTGGCATCTAAGTACTTAGCAAGAGGGCGGTACTGAGTGGTGACGAGATCCTGTCTCAGTGTGAGGAAAAACAGCCGCCTCTAGGTGTGTAAATGCCATCTAAAGTTCTTTGACACAGAGTCAGCATGGGAGGTGGGGTAGTTTATGACTAGAAAATAAAACCAGACGGGCAGAAGTGATGCACCAACAGCCGAATAGTACTTATGTTGATTTTGTTCATACTGTACACAAGGTATATATGATCACAAAATGTAATCACAATATGTAACCACAAATACAACCCTAGCCCTTTGTAGGTGAAATAACATGAAAAGGAGCCAATACTAACCCATCATGAAGTGGTTATGGTGATGCCTCCTGTTTGGAGCATTGGGACCATCATCCACACTAGAGAACTCGGGGGAATTAAAATAACAGGACTGTAAACCAAGGGTGGAGGGAGACGGAGTAGGCAAAGGGAACCAGACAGGCTCCTGTCCAGTTCTTTGCTTGCACATACCTACCTACCACCATTGGTCAGCATATCCTGCTCAATATTGAAGACCACACACAAATCGGAGTAACTGTAAGGAACTCCCTTAGAACCCAGCTACACACCTACGGAACCAGTTTCAGATGTGACATTCTCCCAATGACAAAGAACTTCAAAGACTTAATGACATGACTGAATACCTCCCTAAAACACTGCTACCTACTCCAACAGGACAATGCACTGATATACGGGGAGGAATCCCATTGGTGGGAAATATGGTCAGATATATCAGTCCACCCTTGGGTACGTATTGCCTCACACCCCCTTGTAGTGTTGCAGTTTCTAATAATTATCGATCAGATATATGTTTACTCGTCTTGTTAAACAAATAATTACCAAATTAAGGCGTCGTACTGAGCATTTGCAAACAACTCAGTTTATGAGGGAACTCAAGTGAGGGGTCGGAGAGAACGCCTTCCCCTCAAGGTGGGGAATGTAAGGTAATACCGTCACCTGTGAAATCTATATCAAACATGTAATTTGGGCAGTTCACCTTTTGTATTAATCATATATCTGATAATTGTTAACCAATGTATTGCTGTAATCATACGTGTATCTTGACTCATTGTACCACATGTATTTGGGACATGTACCTTTTGCTATCCTTATATGAACACATTTCTCGGTTTCGTACTAAATAAGCAAATATATAGTAATTAACAACACTACTTAGAATCCATCAAGCTTTGCAAAAACCCTTCAAAATCCTTTATCAAAACTAATAAAAGTATGAAAGTTGCTAGCACAGTACATACACTGTAACCCTAGCTACGCAGATGTGCTCGTGAGACAACTGTCCATATGAGACAAGAGAGTCTTAGGGGGTGATTTCAAACCCCAAGAACGGGTGGGTGGGAGTTGAAAATAGTTGTTTTTTGGGTTGCAACTGCAAAATTTTCAGATTTTGCATTCCCAGTGGGAGGCCTGTACTTTTACATGCCAATGTTAAACCTGGAAATAAAGCCAGGTTGTGGTCATGACCCAAGAAACAACTATTTTCAACTCCCACCCGCCCCCAACCCACCGTTCTTGGGGTTTAAAATCACCCCCTTAGAGTTTCAAGCCTGAAACCCAGATAGGAGCATCAGATAATAGACCTAGAAGTTCCCAAAGGTGGTCCTGAGAGGAACACTACAGGATGAAATGAGGGGCCAGTCCCATGGGAATGGTGCTAACTGGTAATTGGTCAATCCAAGGGGAATGGCATTGGCAGGGGGGGGTGGCAACTCCATCACCTTCTGTCCATCAAAGAAAGAGATGAAGAGTAGGCCAACTCATTTTCCTTTGTCCCGAAAGATGCCCGACACCCGACACCCAATTGGCCACCCCACCTTTTGGCAAGATCCCCATGACGTCAAACACCTGTATCAGTAATAGCCCCTGACACCACCCCCAAAAGTGGCATAAAAGGAGCACCCCACACCAGCGTAAGGTTGTAGAGGCTTAGGCAGGAGTAACGTAACCAGAAGTGGCGCCAGGCGGAGCAGAACTGAGGACAAGGAGTCCAAAAGGTCAACCCAAGCGGGGCAGAAGACGTGCGAGATAACCAATCGACGAAGGTACCCCAGTAGGGGTGGAAAGCGTTTTCTTCAAGACTCCTGAGGTGGACACAACTCTACCCAGTGCAGACCGGGTGATATGATCTCTTGCTCTGTGCTGTAAACCACTGCCCCAACACTGCGTGTGTTGGCCCTTTTGTGAATTTCAATAAAGCACCTTTTTACCAAATTGGAGTTACGTCAATTACCGGCAACAGGGACTAAAAATCCCTGCAGAATTGGCGACTCCGCCGGGACGTGGCTAAACTGGTGCTCATTGGATTTCACATAAGGTCCTAGGACTGACCTATTTGTACGGTACGTCGGTTTAGGAGGGAGAACCGAAAGGGAGTGCATTTGCCAGTGGTATCTGTGTCTAAGAGGATGGCTAGTCACGCAAAAAATGTGGAGTCGGTCCAATGGGCAGAATGGGAAAAATCAAACAGTACTGAAACAATTAAGACAGTTATAAGTGATATCGGGGACAGCCTCGCTGCCATGATGGCCTTCATCCAGAAACAGGTGGATGAGGGTACCATCAAGCTTAAAAGAGGCTGTCGCCTACTCAGCCATGCCGCCCTTTTCTGTGCGAAGAGAAGCGAGCAGTTAAGATCCGATCTGGAAAAAGAACTGAGCCAGGTCAAACAGCAGGCCCTCGAGCTGGACAGAGAAAAGACACAGATGGGGAAAGGGATCACTGAAATAAAACGGGACCTAGAACTGCAGCGGAATAGGACACAGGACCCCACAAGCATAGCGCAGCAGCAACAGACTCAGGGGTTTGTGTACGCTGCGCTAGCAGTCGGGTCATAGGAGATGAAAGAGAGAATTCAGGAAACGGAGGGAGTAATTGGGGGTTTGACCCAGGAATTGGAAGATGCACGAGGGGCTCTGCAATAAGAAATAGCTAAGCCAGGAAGAAAGGCCAACCATTCCACATGTCACCTCAGGATAGCCGAGCTGGAGGGCAGAATGGGACACCAGAAAGCCGTCGTTTCAGCCATAACCAGAGGGTAGGGGATGACAGGAGGTGCTCTCGGCTGGGAGAGACCACCGACGCCCTATCATCACCCAGACACTGATCGGGTGTTCAATGACGGGAAGCCGATGCCCCTAAATGTGATCTCAACCTTTTCGAGCACTACAGGAAAGAAAGATGGGAGAAAGACCACCATCGTACAATCTGACCCATTAAAGCCTGAATCTGTGCAGGCTCTGGCCAGAGAAGTTGGTATTATGTTACTATACCGCTTCCTTCCAGCAACAGAGAAGGAGAAAGCTTTTAAACATGGGGGTAAAAACAAGCCTGATGAAAGTGCTTTCCCACATGAGATTTTAAATCAGTTTAAAATTAAGTAGGAAAAATTGGAGATTGAAAATAGAGTGCAAAGATGAAGGATAAATGATTTAAAAAGGGAGAGATAATAAGCTACAGAATGTGTTCTTTTGTTTTCAATGTACTCTCTTTAAAAAGTTTGAGGCTTTTGCAGAGTCTTTAAAAAGCCTGTCCTCATTGTGAATGCTTTCTGTTCGTGTTGTGAGCTACACCCTCTTCTTACTGCTTGTTATGTGTTTCCCTCTTTTGTGTAATGTTTGTTTTGTCTTATGTTTAATTCTGATATTGCTGAATTAAAATTGGAGTTATTGCAGTTAATTGACCTATTAAATTCTGTTTTTTATAAAATGTGAGCGTGTCAAATTCCAGACATGAGATCGTCACATAAAAATTGGAATTTATAATCTTACAGCCCCCACCCGCGATATCTTCCACGGCCCGATAAGATCGCGAGCCTCGCAATCTAGTTAGCTGCCGGCCGCAAACAGAGTCAAAAAATTTAAATGAGGTACTGCCATTAAACTTGGCAGAACCACCAGGAAACAGGGTTTCCCGGCCGTTACACCCGCCACTCCATCCCCCTACTGCATCCCTGTAAATATTGGGACCAATGTCTCTGTGCTGCCAGATTGCTAGTCCAACAGCCAGCCTAGAATTAAAAACAATTTCTTCCAGCTGAAGTCATAATCTTCAACCCGCGCCACAAACTCCCATTTGCTGGCCACTGTCACAGGCTGACTCAGATTATTCACAACCTCAGCATGCCAAGCTGAGCTTCCAATCTTATATCCGCTCCATCACAAACAAGGTCCAATTCCAGCTCCACCCCTCCATCAGCCCATCTTCTGCTAAAACCCTTATCTATGCCGTTATCAGCTCCAGACACAACTTCTCCAATGGTCTCACAACCAGCCTCTCATCCTCCACCCTCCATAAATTTCAGCTAATCCAAAACTATGTTGCCCTTATCTCATCCTGCACTAAGTCCTACTCACCCATCACTCTTTTCCTTGGTGACCTACATTGATCCCCAGACCCCAATGCCTCAAATTTAAAATTCTCATCCCTCTGTTTAAATCCCATCCATGACCTTGCCCCTCCTATCTCTGTAACCTCTTCCAGCGGAACAACCCTATTCCGCTAGAAAGTAAAGTGCCAGGACTTGGCCTCATCAATATTCACTCTAGGGGGACTTGTGACTTCAATCTTTGGTTCAAGAAATTACACGTTGATTTGTAGATTGATAGCATATAATCCTGTAAAGACTTAACAGCAACTCCACTTTTTTTAAAAATAAAAATCACTTATGAATGCAGGGGTTTAATTATGTAACTGCATTTTACATATTCAAATTCAGTCTATTTACCTCATCATTAAGAACTCATAGCTCACTCAACTTTTGTCATTTATTAAACATTGTCTAATTTAAATACATTTTAGTTGTGATCTTTACGAACAGAAGAAAGTGAACTGTACAATAGCAAGTACACATTAACATTTCACAAACTCTCAGTCAATCTAATTATCACTTATCAGTCAACAAGATGATAAGTATTGTACGAAGAAGCAATAATTAGAACAGTAATGCTGCTGGATTTCTTACCTGGAAAACCAATCTTACTGCAAAACATGATTCTTATTAAATGTAACTGAAATTTCAAGGGCCATAAAGTAATGAATATGTTTCGTTTTAAAGAAATGACAGGTTTTCTTTTAAACAGTTTAATGTCCACAATATTATTGCCAACAGTAACTCGCAGCAGTTTCAACACCAGCAGAAGTGACAAGTCCATACCACAAATTTGCCTAGCTTTTGAACAGAGTTGAAACCACTAATAGGACTTGGGGAAGGACAAGAGCCCAAAATCTTAGTGATCTGCAATCTGATTTGTCCCTTTTAGTGCCAGTGGTTACAAGCAGGATAGGGACAAATTTCACATTCTACACAATAAAAGTGGGAGCCCAACCACAAATGGTGCCACTTTTGACATGTAAAGTTGGACTCATCAAAAATGGATGATATCAGAAGGCTAAATTGCACTATATTGTCAAAAGATCTCAAGTGCTTCTACATAAATGCAATTAGCATTAGGATTAAATTGGTAGAACTACAGTTATATGTTGTTACTGAAGACCCAGAGCTGATAGCCCCAAAAGAAATGTGTCTTAGTTTTGAGAATGGGTCTGAATATACATTATTCAGAAAGGATAGGGTAGGCATGGGGGTGGAGTGGTCATCCTTGTTATCAAAGAAATAAAAGTCATGGAGCAAGACAATAGCGTGAAAACACTCAGGGGTTGATTTTAACTCGGGGCAGAGTGTGAGGGGCCCCAAGTCGGGCAGTGTACCCAGAAGTCATGAAGGAAATCATTTTAATTTTTAAAACCGTCTCTCACCTGAACCCAGAGGTAAAGACATCCGGGGTGGGGGGGGGGGGGGGGGGGGGCGGAGGGCATTGTTAAATTCGACCCTTCGAGCTCTAACTGGAGTCCATCAGAAATACCACTGTACTCCTAGGACTGTGTTCTGGACCAAACCAAAAGAGTGAAGGGAATCTGCAGTTGTGTAATAAAATCACTAATGTAGCCAATGAAGGGAGGTGATAGTAATGCAAGATTTCAATTATCCACATAAGGGGACAAACAAGGGGAAGGCACAAGAGATGGAAGGCCCTCCAAGAGATATTTATTGACGGAATAATGACAGCTTCTTAATTCAGCATGTGAGAACAAGCACTAGAGGGGATAATAGCTTGGATTTAGAGTTCAGTAATGATACGCAGTTGATAGACGACCAAGAGGTGAGGGAGCACTTTGCTGTTTCAGACCATAGATTATAAAATTTAAAATATGGGATGGTTACAAGTTTAGCAATAATTATATGCTGATGCTGCATTTAAAAAGGCTGAGTTTACAGAAATTAAGAGACACTTAGCTACAGTTAAATAGTAGAGGGAGCTGGATGAGGATGATGGCAACACACATAAAAAATGGGATATTGAAAGGTAATGCAGTCCTTCAAGGTAGCATTAGATGTATTTTTGAAAAACGACATGATCATGGCAGAAGGAAGGTAAAATGAATTATCCCAGGAAATAAAGAGAGGGTTTGGGGCCTCCTGGGGACTGCCTGATCGCCTTTGAGGGGTTGTAAAGGATATTTTGACAGAGGAATCCTGAAATGGCAGCTTGTCTTTTTTTTTGTCTCTCCCAGGAGGTGGTGGGAGGAGGAGGGAGGGTGAAATTAAGGGTCAGTACAAGTAAATAAGTCCAGCAAAAAATGGAGTGAACACATACAGGCCTGATGGGCTTTTCTTATCCCAGATACATGTAAAGTACATTTGACCTTTCAAATATCTCAAGTGCAGTTCAGCAATGGAACCTTGTCCTCCAGCTGCATTTCCTGATGTTTAAGAGCAAAATTGAAAAAAATGTATAACATTTTCTTCAAAAATATATCTGCCTTATACAATAATGCCCACTGGGAAAGATGAAGTAAATTTTAATTAAAATTAACTTTGTACACTTCTTAAATTATGGGTTTCTGCTTTGTCTCTTAAAAAAAAGGATTTTTTTCAAAAATGTTAAATATTGGAATTTTTGAATGGAATCTGTTTATTGAGAAGACACTTACAGTTCAAAATTTACTGACTCAAAGATTTTGTTGAGATGACAAGAAAGTTTTTATAGATTGCAGATTAAACCTCAATATGAACTCCCTTCTCCTTGCCCCTTCATTTTGAGCAGAAAGGAAGGAGATAAAGTAAAAGCAAGCAGAAATATTCCTGATCATAAATCGTGTTCAAGTTTCTTTCTTGCAGTCTCAATGCTGCTGCTGTCTCTTATAATTTGTTTGATCAAAGTAATTAGCAATTTGTGCAGTATCTTAAATATTCACTGCATACTTATTATTCATCATACAAGCTTGACAATCTTGAAATGTCAAGCAGGGCCCAATTCCTAACAATTCTAGCTATTTTGTCAATATTGACATCAATATGCCGATACGTGATGCCATAATCTATGCTGAGCATCCAAATTCACATTTGTTTGCTCCTTCTGCTGCTAGCTCTAAATGGAAAAGTAGAATAAACATTTTTGTTCCATTTGCAAACATTAATGCTGCATTAATTTATATGACCCAAACTATTTCTTCAATTTATTTTCAATTTAAAATGGAAAATCAGATAAACTGAATGGCATTTTGGGAAAGGAAGATGATCAAAGTGGGTGTGGTAATGGAACTCATGAAAATTCATTAAAAAAATTATTAAATTACTAAATTTAAAAGGGAAGGAAAATCTATAGGAGAGTAATATTTTCTCTCAAAGTCAAGGAAAAAAAATTCCTTGATTTTTTTAAAAAGGAGTTGCTTTTGTTATTGCCAAGGAGACTTCCCATTAAAAGGTCTTCTTGCTGGTCTGAAATTACAATCCCCATTAAAATTGAAGGAGTCACTCTGGCATAGAAGCAGCTCCTGCCCGTCAGGCAACAACACCTGAAAAGTTTATATTGGGGTAAAAACGTTATCCTTATTTTTGAAGAAAAGGACAGAGTGTATGTGTGTATATTTTAGTTATGAATAGTTTTGAATAAAATATACTCCCCACCTAGACTTTCCTTCCCCTTTATAAAGAACACTATGGAGCACTGGATGTACTGATTGTACTCGAAAATTTGTTGAAATGCTCATGTTATTTCAAGGTTTAGGTTCACAGTTTTTGAGTAGTTTCATATATTCTTTAAAAGATCTTGAATAAATGATAACAGATGTTGACCTTTTTTTCCCAAACTGGTACCTTCTTGTTCAGATGTTAAATGAAGGATTAGTGTGAGCCCTTTTTTGAGCTCTTCATTATCTGATTTCTCATTACTTCCAGTTGATAATAGTTACAAAAAAACACTGGCAAAAATTCATAGGATTTGCATATAGCAAAATCCTGTGTAAAGACTGGTACTACAGATGAAAAGGGTTGAAATAATATGGGTAAATGTGATCAGAACTATTTGGTCTCATGGCGGGTAAACGTCAACACAGACTGGTTGAGCTGAATGGTCTGTTTCTGTGCTGTAACTTCTATGAACAAGGTCAGGTGCAAGGGAAAAGTAAGAGGCAAAGGAAGAGAATGAAGTGGCTGAACAAACTGGGGAAGAGGGGGGGAAAGAATCTTTTTCTTCACTTACAATCAAGAGTTAAAGAATGTGGATCATGCACAGCAAATCAATGATGTGGTTAGTTGGAAGAGGGAGTATTAACAATGATGGAGCCTGTAATGGTCCATTGGAGAACCAAATACTTGGTGAAAGGTTCAGCAATGGGTAACCTTTAATAGCTTAATAAGCAAATAATCAATGGTGGATGGTATAACTGATATTTATTCTATCTATCTGAAAACTTTTTTTTTCGAAAAGTAACAAATTTTCACATCCATTTTTTAATAAAAGGAACAAACATGAAAAATCACTGTGGGGCGAAATTCGACTTTGGTGGTAGTGCAAAATAGGTGATAGCAAATCAGCAGTCCATTTACACCCCACACGAAAAGAAAGTCGCCTGGGGGTGCAAACTGCTTCTGCTTCACTATCGTCCGTTTTGTGCTACCGCCAAAGTCGAATTTCATCCCCACTATGTCTGTAGTACAGAATAAGCATTCAGTGCCCATCCACTGAATTCATCTTATAAATACTTAATTATTTTGTGAGTAATTAAGAAAAAGCACTCTACCAACTACATGTAACTTCTATCCACAAATTAAAACCTTCTCCCCTTACTATAAATAAATAATTTTAAACATCACTTGAGTAGCTTCTAGTTAACATTTTTCAGAAGCAGGATTAAACATGATTCAGTGTAATCTGCAAATACTCAAAATTTATCATGAATTAATGAGGATTTATCATTAATTTTCACATATCATTTACTTCTTTTGGGTGTTGTCAGCCTTTAAAAAAACTTCAGTTTAAAAAAAGCATATTGAATTTACCTGCTGTGCATGAGGATTAATACGTCTGGTATATTGCATTGTTGCTATCTTTGGTGTAGATGTTAGCTGGAAAAGAAAAACCATTCAATGTTACTTTTCAGAAATCCAATTTTCAATAATTAGTTGTTTGGCAGAAACTTAATGTTTGCTGATGTCACAAGTGTTCATACACAAGAACTCGTGTTTCAAATACAGCTGACTCCTGTAATTCTAAGTTGTTTCATTCAAATTACTGGATAATTAAATTTTTTCAGCACAAAAAACAACTTTGAATTATTAAGAGTCTGTGATTTTTATATTTATGTTAAAAAAAAAGCCAGCATTGCAGGTGCTCGAGAATATTTGCTGAAAAGGGCTATGATTTCTGGCATACTTCCAACGTAGAACACAAAATGTCCAAATGCTTCTTGAGTTTAATGGCAGCACCCCATAAATGAGTGACACAAAAATGTGGGTCCGAAATTCTCACACAGAAATCAGGGACATTTGGAACTTCACAACGGGAATAATGTATGTAGATGATGTTGAATTTTTAATCCTTGTATTGGATCATTGTGCACAACATACCCAGATAGGCAACCGTACCTCAGTTGCTCGCACTCTCGCCTCTGAATCAGAATGTTGTAGATTCAAGTCCCACTCCATTGTCTTGAGCATAAAATCTAGGCTGACACTCCAGTGCAATACTGAGGGAGTGCTGCACTGTCGGAGGTGCAGTCCTTCAGATGAGACCTTAAACCTACGTCCTTTCAGTTGGACGTAAAAAATCTCATGGCACTATTCGAAGAAGGGAACAGGGGAATTCCCCCTGGTGTCCTGGCCATTATTTATCCCTCAGCCAACATCACTAAAACAGATTATCTGGACATTTTTTCATTGCTGTTTATGGGAGCTGTCCGTATATTGGCTGCCGTGTTTCATACATTACAACAGTGACTACATCTTCAAAAGTACTTCATTGGCTGTAAAGCCCTTTGGGACATCCTAGGTTGTGAAAAGTGCTACATAATTGCAAGTTCTTTCTTTTCCTTTATATATCCAGATCTAGACATATAATAAGGACACAGACATTGCAAATGAATCTCACTGTGCCAGTACATTCACTTAATTTTGTACATAATTTCTAAACACAGCGTATACATTAAAGAATGTACCTTATAAAATCTATGTTACAAACAAGACAACACTCACTAAGCAAAAACACTTGTAAGCGTAGCCATGAGACAAAGGGTCCAACCCTAATCTGTGCTGACTTACTGGTCTCAGCCAGGTTAGTGGTAAAGGTGCTTTAATTAACCTGATTTTTCTTAGACTAGAGAAAGAAATAAAAATGAACCAGGGTTCCCACATCTAATTGCTATAAAGTATGCATGTGTGGGCATTATGTGAGGATAGGATAGGATGGACTCATCTAATACACTTTGACGACACTTGCATTGTAAAGAAAAAGGAATGACCTGCATGCAGATAGCACCTTTCACATCCTCAAGATATTGCAAAAGACTTCATAGCCAATTAATCCCAATTTAAGTGTGGTCACTGTTGTTTTATAGGCAAATGTAGCAGCCGATATGCACACAGCAAGACCCTATGAATAGCAATGAGATCAATGACTGGTTAATCTGTATTGGTGGTGCTGATTGAGGGATAAATTTCAGGTGGGATACTGGTTGAATTCCCCTGTTGTTGGTTGCATAGTGCCATGGGATCTTTTCATCCACTTGAACAAGCAGATGAGGCCTTGGTTTAATGTTTCGTCCTCTGACAATGGGGCTTTCCCCAAGTACTGGATTACATGCTTACGTCCTGCAAGGTGCTTAAACCAGTAAGAACATAGGAACAGGAGGAGGCCATTCAGTCCCTTGAGCCTGTTCCGTCATTCAATTAGATCATGGCTGATCTGTACATCATCTTCATTTACTCACCTCTCCTCCATATCCCGATATACCTTTACCAAACAATAATGTATCGATCTTAGTCTTCAAAATAATTGACTCTGCATCCACAGTCTTTTGGGAAGGGGTGGGGGGGGGGGGCAAAGAGAAAGAGTTTGAGATTTGCAAATCTTGAAAATGCCACACAAAGTTGATAAGGCTGTTAAAAAAGCATATGGGATCCTTGGCTTTATAAATAGAGGCATAGAGTACAAAAGAAAAGAAAGGAAGTTATGGTAAACTTTTATAAATCATTCATTAGGCCTCAGCTAGAGTACTGTATCCAATTCTCAGCAGCACACTTCCAGAAGAATGTCAAAACCTTGGAGAAGGTGCAGAGGAGATTTACCAGAATGGTACCAGGGATGAGGGACTTCAGTAATGTGGAGAGACTAGAGAAGCTGGGATTGTTCTTCTTACAGCAGAGAAGGTTAAGGGGAGATTTAATAGAGGTGTTCAAAATTATGAGGGGTTTTGATAAAATAGATGGGGAGAAATGGTTTCCACTGGCAGGAGGGTCAGTAACCAGAGGACACAGATTTAAGATAATTGGCAAAAAATCTAGTGGGGGAAATGAGGAGAAATTTTTTTATGCAGCGAGTTATGCTGATCTGGAATGCACGACCTGAAAAGGTACTGGAAGCAGATTCAATGTTAACTTTCAAAATGGAATTAGATGTATACTTAAAAAGCAGAAATTTGCCAGGTTATGGGCAAAGAGCAGAGAAGTGGGATTAATTGGATAGCTCTGTTAAAGAGCCGGCACAGACATGGTGGGCCAAATGGCCAGCTGTATGATTCTATTTCCACTACCCGGTGTAAAAAAGTGCTTCCTGATTTCACTCCTAAATGGCCTAGCTCTAATTTTAAGATTATGCCCTTTCATTCTGGATTCCCCCACCAGAGGAAATAGTTTCTCTGTATCTACCATATCAAATCCCTTTATCATTTTAAACAACTCAATTAGATCATCCGTCAACCTTCTAAACTCAAGGGAATACAAGCCAAGTTTATGCAACTGAAAGCAATACTGCAGATAGAGTCTGACCGAGGCTCTGCACAACTGAAGCATCACTTTTGAATTCCAACCCATGACCTTACGACTCAGAGGTTAGAGTGTTAACACAGAGCCAAGCTGACATTTAATGCAAAATAGTGAGTAACCAAATGTAGACTCAAGCATGATGACTATCTGGATAAGGTACTGAATGACTACCGCGCTAATGCTATCATACCGTAACATGAATCACCACCTTATGGAGAGGAGAGAAAATGGAGGCACAGGGAGGGGATGAATTTAGGATGAGAGATATTACTGACTTAAGTCTTCGCTACTCCAGAACCTTTTTTGCAGAACACAAACATTCTCAACATTAACCACAGTAACAAGACTTAGCAGTACCTACTGATAGTTACTGGAGCCATTGCTGAAAAATTAAAATACCATTTTTTTTTGTCCTCATTAATGAAAGAGCGCCTGGGAAATGAAACTATTTTCTAATTTTGTCACCAAGAGTCAGCATCAAATGCTGCCTGGTAAGGTACTACACAGACAATTGCAGCATAAAGCTCCTTCCACTTTACTCTTAGAAAATATTTCAGACCAACCATAAAAGAGCATCCTCCACTATTAGTGTGAGTTTTTCCATTTGATGCATCAGCCATTCTCATGACTTCTGAGTCAGATTGTCAATATGCATCTTTATATGGCAAGTAATGGGCACTTTTGTGCTGTAAGTCTGCAGTAGCATCAAACTATACTCACTTCGTGTAGTAGCTTCTCAGCCAGGAAAGTATATACATCTTTAGGATGGAAGTATTCATAAATATATTCATCCCATTCATAAATATATTTATGAATATATGTCTGTCACACTTCAACATCTTGTATTTCTTTACAGATACAAAACAATCTAAAAATCTCACCAGATGCATATTTGGAGCACTTCCGCAAAGTGGGTCCCTGAGCAGTGGCCTTAAAGGGATAGTCCAGGTTAAACACAGCAGGGGTAATTTTCAACTTTGGCAAGTGTGGAAAACTTACAGTAGCAGTGCAGCTGAAATCATCAGTTGAAGGAAATGAAATTTATATTCCACTGTCATGGTACTGTATTTTGGTGCCAAGGAATCTTTTATGTCCACCTGAGGGCAGACAGGGCTTCGGTTTAATGTCTCATCCGAAAGACTGCATCTCCGACAGTACAGCACTCCCTCAGTACGACAGTGGAGTGTCAGCCTAGATTTTGTGCTCAAGCCTCTGGAGTGAGACTTGAACCCACAGCCTTCTGACTCAGAAGTGAGAATGCTACCCGCTGAGTCAGGGCTGACACAGCAATCTGCTTGATCAGCACCTCATCCATTAGTCTAAAATCTACCCCTTCCACCACCAGTGTATCGCTGCTGCAGTATTATCTACAGGATGCACTGCAGCAACTTGCCACAGTTTCTAGGGCAGCATTTCCCAAACCTCTATCACTTTTGAATGACAAGGGCAGCAGGTACATGGAAAAACCATCACCTCTAAGTACCCCTCCAATTTACATATCATCCTGACTTGGACATATATCACCGTTCCTTCATTGTCACTGGATCCAAACCCTGGAACTCCCTACCCAACAGCATTGTGGAAGCACCTTCACCACACCGACTGCAGCAGTTCAAAAAGGCCCACCACCACCTCTCAGGACAACTAGGGATAAGCAGTAAATGCCGGCTCTGCCGTAACACCCACATCCCAACAATAATTTTTTTTTAAATGTTATTATTTATGCCAAAATTATTTTCCTAATAGCATTCTTAAATGAAATGGAAACTTTTCAGTTGAGTTCCACCACAGACTTTTACAAGAATCTTTGGTTCTGTCTTCACACAGGAGGACACAAATAACCTCCTAGAAATGTTAGGGAACCAAGGGTCTAGTGAGAGGGAGGAACTGAAGGAAATCAGTATTAGTAAAAAAAGTGCTAGGGAAATTAATGAGGCTAAAGGCTGACAAATCCCCAGAGCCTGGTAATCTACATCCCAGAGTACGAAAGGAAGTGGCCCTGGAAATAGTGGATGCATTGTGATCATCTTCCAAAATTCTAGACTCGAACAGTTCCTACAGATTGGAGGGTGGCAAATGTAACCCCACTATTTAAAAAAGGAGGGAGAGAAAAAACAGGGAATTACAGACCAGTTAGCCTCACATCAGTAGTGGGGAAAATGCTGGAGTCTATTATAAAAGATGTGATAACAGAACACTTGGAGGGCATTAACGGGATTGGACAAAGTCAGCATGGGTTTATGAAAGGGAAATCATGCTTAACAAATCTACTGGAGTTTTTTTTGAGGATGTAACTGGTAGGATAGGGGAGAACTAGTGGATGTGGTGTATTTGGATTTTCAGAAGGCTTTTGATAAGGTCCCACACAAGACGTTAGTGTGCAAAATTAAAGCACATGGGATTGGGGGAATATACTGGCATGGATTGAGAATTGGTTGACAGGAAACAGAGAGTAGGAATAAACACGTCTTTTTCCGGGTGGCAGGCAGTGACTAATGGGGTACCACAGGGATCAGTGCTTGGGCCCCAGCTAGTCACAATATATATCAATGATTTGGATGAGGGAACTAAATGTAACATTTCCAAGTTTGCGGACGACACGAAGCTGGGGTGGAATATGAGCTGTGAGGAGGATGCAAAGAGGCTCCAGTGTGATTTAGACAAGTTGGGTGAGTGGGCAAGAACATGGCAGATGCAGTATAACATGGATAAATGTGAGGTTATCCACTTTGGTTGTAAAAACAGAAAGGCAGATTATCTGAATGGTGATAGATTGGGAAAAGGGGAGGTGCAACGAGACCTGGGTGTCCTTGTACACCAGTCGCTGAAAGCGAGCATTCGGATGCAGCAAACAGTTAGGAAGGCGAATGGTATGTTGGCCTTCATTGCGAGAGGATTTGAGTACAGGAGCAGGGATGTCTTACTGCAGTTATATAGGGCCTTGGTGAGACCACATCTGGAGTATTGTGTGCAGTTTTGGTCTCCTTATCTGAGGAAGGATATCCTTGCCATGGAGGGAGTGCAATGAAGGTTCACCAGACTGATTTCTGGGATGGCAGGACTGACGTATGAGGAGAAATTGGGTCGACTAGGCCTATAATCACTAGAGTTTAGAAGAATGAGAGGTGATCTCATTGAAACATATAAAATTCTAACAGGACTAGACAGACTAGATGCAGGGAGGATGTTCCCGATGGCTGGAGTGTCCAGAACAAGGGGTCGCAGTCTCAGGATACGGGGCATGCCATTTAGAACCGAGATGAGGAGAAATCTCTTCACTCAGAGGGTGGTGAACCGTGGAATTCTCTACCACAGAAGGCAGTGGAGGCCAAGTCATTAGATGTATTCAAGAAAGAGATAGATATATTTCTTAATGCTAAAGGTATCAAGGGATATGGGGAAAAAGTGGGAACAGGGTACTGAATTAGACTATCAGCCATGATCATTTTGAATGGCAGAGCAGGCCTAAAGGGCCGAATGGCCTACTCTTGCTACTATTTTCTAAGTAATCATCACCCATTCCCAGCAAATAATATCTACATAAAAAAGGTTGTGATTATGAAAAGCAAGGTTGTGGTGTTCATTGCCTTTAACACAATTTAGCTCTTGAATGGATTACTGACCAAATATCCAGAAGACCTCAAGTCACAAACTGTGCATATCATTACAAATACTACAATGGAATACAAAGCCTCACCTTACCTTGTAAAAACCAATGCCAGATTATCACACTGACAACAGCACACTCCAATGACCCAAATGGTAAAAAAACAGAATATAGTGAAGTTATTCAATATAAACAATTTTACAACACCAAGTTATAGTCCAGCAATTTTATTTTAAATTCACAAGCTTTCGGAGGCTTCCTCCTTCCTCAGGTAAATGTTCAGGAGCTCCTCGAAGCCTACGCATTTATACATATAGAACAATACATGGTGTTTACAGAATGCCCCTGCAACTGCCCGTTGCCAAGGCAATCACCGTGTTCAGACAGAGAGGTGTCACCTGCAGAACCCCCGAATACACATTCAACAAAAAAACAAACAGGAAAAAAAAGAGAGGCAGAAACATCCGGAAGGCAGAGAAAGCCAGCAAATGACCCATTATATTAAAAACAGATAACATTTGTTCGCTGGTGGGGTAACGTGTAGCCTGACATGAACCCAAGATCCCGGTTGAGGCCGTCCTCATGGGTGCGGAACTTGGCTATCAATTTCTGCTCGACGATTTTGCGTTGTCGTGTGTCTCAAAGGCCGCCTTGGAGTACGCTTACCCGAAGGTCGGTGGATGAATGTCCATGACTGCTGAAGTGTTCCCCGACTGGGAGGGAACCCTCCTGTTTGGCGATTGTTGCGCGGTGTCCGTTCATCCGTTGTCGCAGCGTCTGCATGGTCTCGCCAATGTACCATGCTCTGGGGCATCCTTTCCTGCAACGTATGAGGTAGACAACGTTGGCCGAGTCACAGGAGTATGAACCATGCACCTGGTGGGTGGTGTCCTCTCGTGTGATGGTGGTATCTGTGTCGATGGTCTGGCATGTCTTGCAGAGGTTACCGTGGCAGGGTTGTGTGGTGTCGTGGACGCTGTTCTCTTGAAAGCTAGGTAATTTGCTGCGAACGATGGTCTGTTTGAGGTTGGGTGGCTGTTTAAAGGCGAGTAGTGGAGGTGTGGGGATGGCCATAGCGAGGTGTTTGTCCTCATTGATGACATGTTGAAGGCTGCGGAGAACACGGCGTAGTTTCTCCGCTCCGGGGAAGTACTGGACGACAAAGGGTACTCTGTTGGTTGCGTCCCGTGTTAGTCTCCGGAGGAGGTCTATGCGATTTTTTGCTGTGGCCCGTCGGAACTGTCGATCGATGAGTCGAGCGTCATATCCCGTTCTTACTAGGGCGTCTTTCAGCGTCTGTAGGTGTCCATCGCGTTCCTCCTCGTCTGAGCAGGCCCTGTGTATTCGCAGGGCCTGTCCATAGGGGATGGCCTCTTTGACGTGGTTAGGGTGGAAGCTGGAAAAGTGGAGCATCGTGAGGTTGTCCGTGGGCTTGCGGTAGAGTGAGGTGCTGAGGTGCCCGTCTTTGATGGAGATTTGTGTGTCCAAGAAAGAAACTGATTCTGAGGAGTAGTCCATGGTGAGCTTGATGGTGGGATGGAACTTGTTGATGTTATCGTGTAGTCTCTTTAGTGATTCCTTGCCGTGGGTCCAAAGAAAGTAAATGTCGTCGATGTATCTGGTGTATAGTGTTGGTTGGAGGTCTTGTGCAGTGAAGAAGTCCTGCTCGAACTTGTGCATGAAAATGTTGGCGTATTGGGGTGCGAATTTGGTCCCCATGGCTGTTCCGTGTGTTTGGGTAAAGAACTGGTTATCGAAGGTGAAGACATTGTGATCCAGGATGAAGCGGATGAGTTGTAGGATGGCTTCCGGAGATTGGCTGCTGTTGGTGTTGAGTATTGATGCTGTCGCAGCGATGCATAGCTTAATATACCAATGAATAGAAATAGATTCCTTTTTCATGACTCATCTTTGTCCCCATCACACATTTCACAAGTTTAGTGCAAATCACTACAATAATGCAACTTCCTGTCCACAACTTCACATTATTCAAACAGCATACTTCAGAAATTATAAATCAGTAGAGTGGTGGTTATGTTACTGGACTAATAATCCAGAGAACAGGAGTTCAAATCGCACCACGGCAGTCTGAAATTTTAATGATGTTTAAAAAATCTGGGAAATAAAAAGCTGGTATATCAGTAAAAGTGACCAAGAAGTTGTCAGATTTTTGAAAAAAAACCAACTGGTTCACTAATGTCCTTTAAGGAAGGAAACCTGCCATCCTTACCCGGTCTGGCCTATACGTGACTACAGTCCCACACCAATGTGTTTGACTCTTAACTGCCCTCTGAAGTGCTCTAGCAAGCCACTCAGTTGTATCATACCGCTACAAAGACTCACCATCACCTACTAAGGGCAACTAGGGATGCAATAAATGCCGACCTTGCCAGCTACACCCACATCCCAAGAATGAATTTAAAAAATACCATAACAGTTCTTATGAATCTATCTGCACCTATTTAAACATTGCATGGAGGTAAATAGACAGGTATCATAGTTCAGTATTTCTAGTTTTTGGAGCATTTGATTCCCAATCAGAAGGTCCCAATTTCCAGGGCTGGAGCCGTCTGCTCTTCAATTAACTTGTGCCAGTTGGGCAAGTTTATTGAGCTTTTGGCAGGGCTGCTAGGTGAAATATTGCATATTGGCAACACACCCCATCTCAAAAGGCAGGTAAAAAAACAAATTACAATAGTAGTGCATTCAGTTTGTATTGACCAAATATTGCCTACTCCCCTGTCCAGCAACAAGGTAAATATTTCAACAGTCAAGATAGCCGAATACTGTAGGCAGAAGATTTAAATATTCTAATTGGTTGGTTACCACCTGAACTGGAAGTTGTCAACAGTGGGGCCTGTAACTGTAAACCCAAGTGCCTCCCTCACCCGATGTGTTAAAACATAGTGCCCCATAAGTCATTTCACTGACAGTTTTGTGTCCCCATGCGTTCCTAAAGGTTGATTTAAAGTAATTTTTTTTATATATAATAGAAACATCAAAGAATAAACAAGCTGAAAATTGTTTATTAGTTCTTGCTCTCAATGATAGAAATCACAGAATCATAGAAATTTACAGCATTGAAGGTGGCCATTCGGCCCGTCATGATTGTGCCAGCCACAAAAAGAGCTATCCAGCCGAATCCCACTTTCCAGCTCTTGGTCCGTAGCCTTGTAGGTTACGGCACTTCAAGTACATAGCCAAGTACTTTTTGAATGTGATGAGGGTTTCAGGCAGTGAGTTTCAGACCTCCACCACCCTCTGGGTGAAAAGATTTCTCCTCAACTCCCCTCTAATCTTTCTACCAATTACTTTAAATCTATGCCCTCTGGTCACTGACCCCTCTGCTAAGGGAAATAGGTTCTTCCTATCCACTCTATCTAGGCCCCTCATAATTTTATAATCTCAATTAAATCTCCCCTCAGCCCCCTCTTTTCCAAAGAAAACAACCCCAGCCTATCCAATCTTTCCTCATAGCTAAAATTCTGCAGTCCTGGCAACATCCTCGTAAATCTCCTCTGTATCCTTTCTAGTGCAATCACACCTGTACGCAGTACTCTAGCTGTGGCCTAACTAGTGTTTTATACAGTTCTAGCATAACCTCGCTGCTCTTATGTTCTATTCCTCAGCTAATAAAAGAAAGTATCCCATATGCCTTCTTAACCACCTTATCTACCTGTCCTGCTACCTTCAGGGATCTGTGGACATGCATTCCAAGGTCCCTCTGTTCCTCTACACCTCTCAGCATCCTCTCATTTAATGTGCATTCCCTTGCCTTGTTTGCCCTCCCCAAATGCATTACCTCACACTTCTCTGGATTGAATTCCATTTGCCACTTTTCTGCCCACCTGACCAGTCCATTGACATCTTCCTACAGTCTACAGCTTTCCTCCTCACTATCAACCACACAGCCAATTTTTGTATCATCTGCAAACTTCTTACTCATGTCCCCTACATTTAAATCTAAATCCTTGATATATACCACAAAAGGCAAGGGACTTCGTACTGAGCCCTCCGGAACCCCAATGGAAACAGTCTTCCAGTCACAAAAACACCTGTTGACCATTACCCTGTGCTTCCTGCCACTGAGCCAATTTTGGATCCAATTTGCCACTTTCGCTTGGATCCCATGGGCCTTTACTTTTCTGACCAGTCTGCCATGTGGGACCTTGTCAAAAGCCGTGCTAAAATCCATGTAGACTACATCAAACATGCTACCCTCATTGAGTTTTTTGAGGCGGTGACAAGGAGGGTCAATCAAGTAAGTCACAACCTTCCCATAGAAATCCATGCCGATTATCACGGATTAATCAGTGCCTTTCTAAATGACGATTTATACCCCCCTCAGAATTTTTTCCCGATAATTTGCCCACCACCAAGGTTAGGCTGACTGGCCTGCAATTACTCAGCCTATCCCTTTCTCCCTTTTTAAACAACGGTACAATGTCAGTAGTCCTCTGGCCTGTATTCAGAGAGGATTGGAAAATGATGGTCAGAGCCTCCACTATTTCCTCCCTTAATTCTCTTAACAGCCTTGGACACATTTCATCCGGGCCTGGCAATTTATCTGCTTTCAAACATGCTAAACCCCTTAATATTTCCTATCTCACTATGTTTATCCCATCCAATATTTCACACTCCTCCTAAACTACAATGTCTGCACTGTCCCCCTCTTTTGTGAAGACAGACGCAAAGTATTCATTCAGAACCATACCCACGTCTTCCACCTCCACACACAGGTTACCTTTTTGGTCTCTAATAGGCCCTACTTTTTCCTTAGTTATCCTCTTGCTCTTTCTGTATTTATAAAACATCTTTAGGTTTTCCTTGATTATACATGCCAATATTTTTTCATGCCTTCTCCTTGCTTTTCTAATTTCCTTTTTAATTTCACCCCTGCACTTTCTATACTCCTCTAGGCTTCCTGCAGTATTGAGTGCTTGGTATCTGACATAAGCTTCCCTTTTTTCCTTATTCTACCCTGTATGCTCCTTGACATCCAGGGAGCTCTAGATTTGGGAGTCCCACCCTTTTTCTTCGTGGGAACATATTTGCTCTGAACCCTCACTATCTCCTCCTTAAATGCCTCCCACTGATTTACCTTCAAGTAGCTGTTTCATATATTATTTCATTTTTTGATACATTTCTTTTTTTTGACAAATCTCAAAATTCTAACGTTCAAGTATTATTAGGTATATGATCTGTTCAGCAATCCTATGTACAAAGTGTCAATAAAAGCTAAACAAGCACAATGTTTATACTTACTGTCACATAACAATGCACTTAAGGAAAAAAGGCAAAAGCAGCACAATTTTGTTCTTTCTGGCAAATCCACATGCACACACTTTACAATAGGGCTGCTGCAGAACCAAGGACATTATGCATACAGCTTACAAGATCAAATGTCACATACATATTTGGAACAGTCAACCTAAAAATAGAATTGTGCGAACAAAGCACTTGATTTTCTAAAGCTATCTGGGGCCAGTTCTGTTAAGGTTACTTCAGAAATATTTCCAATACACTTTTATATTGTCCAATTACAGATGTTTTATAAAGTACTCAAAAAAAAGAACTGCTTATCTTACTAAGTGTGTGCTTCACAGCTGACTTACTGTGCTGACAATAGTTTTGTGTGCCACAATTATCACATGCTGCAGCATGCAGAAATTATTTTGATCCGTTTTCAACAAAAGAAAACCAAGATAAAAGTTTGATAAGATCAGAATACGTGGTAGAAACATATAATTCTAACGCTTTATATCCTTCACCCTTTGTAAGCTTCTATTCCTCATCATAAAGAAATATATTAAATCATGTAACATTTCATATTTGTCTCAAAGTTATTCAATTTCAATAAATGTATTTATGGTAAGGTATGAAAGTACACTACAGCAAATGACAATAAAATGCCTTTGAAAGGAAGAGATATTTGGCAATTAAAATTCTTACCGTCTTTTTACAATTCATCAATATTGTTGAAAAAATACTCCAAAGTGTTAGCATAAATCTTGTTTACCAAGACCACTGCTTTATGGAAACTTGACATTTCAGGTCAGGTGTAAGCAATCATATTCACTTGGCTGACAGCCGAGAACTCCTTCAATAAGTACCTCCTCAAGCAGGCAATCATTATATTACTTCATATCAGTGAAGCAGCGCTGAGTTATTGTATGACTATACCAGCTCAGGTCAGAGATCTACTGGTGGCATAAAAAAGGAATGTTGTGTTCATCACCACAGCAAAGTGTGAATTGTTGAGACTTGACACCCTAAATCCACTTTTGTTCAATGCTCAATTCATAAATCACCCATTTGTTAAATCCAAGTGACAAAAACAGTGGACATACAACAAATCTATCCAATGAGCTCATTGGGCCAGAAATTGCTGAGAAGTCGCATCATTAGAATGGCATATTAACATCACTCTCCATTATTAGTTTGTAAAAAAAGAACCAGCAATGTGAGCAAAAGAGATATGGCATGAGTTCCGATTCTCCACAAATTGCTGGACGATTTGCACCATCCCACCATTCGTCTTGCCAAAGCCGATGAAAGCTTGTTCTCGCCATGAGGCTCCCTACTGAACTTAATGCCGATTGAGAAATTGCTGGATTTACAACGTTATTAAAACTTAGTCCCGCCACAGCCAGTTAGGGCTGATAATTAATGTCGCAGAGGACCCTGGTAGAATCATAGAATGGTTATAGAACAGGAGGTGGCCATTCAGCCCATACCGGCTCTTTGTAAGAGCAATCCAGTTACTCCCATTCCCCCACTCTTTCCCCGCAGCCCTGCAAATTTTTTCCCTTCAAGTATTTACCCATTTCCTTTTTGAAAGCCACGATTGAATCTGCTCCCACCACCCTTTCAGCGCATTCCAGATCATAACCATTCGCTGCATAAAAAAAGTTTTTCCTCATGTCACCTTTGGTTCTTTTGCCAATCACCTTAAATCTGTGTCCTCTGGTTCTCCACCCTTCCGTCAATGGGAACAGTTTCCCTTTATTTACTTTATCAAAACCCATCATGATTTTGAACACTTCTATCAAATCTCCTCAAAAAGGAAAACAAACCCAGCTTCTCCAGTCGATCCATATAACTGAAATCCCTCATCCCTGGAACCATTCTAGTAAATGTTTTCTGCACCCTCTCGAAGGCCTTCACATCCCTCCGTGCGGTGCCTAGATTTGGACACAATACTCCAGTTGTGGCCGAACCAGTATTTTATGAAGGTTCAAAATAACTTCCTTGCTTTTGTACTCTATGCATCTATTTATAAAGCCCAGGATCCAGTATGCTTTTTTTAAACCGCTTTCACTTCACACTTCTCTGCGTTAAATTTCACCTGCCATGTGTCTGCCCATTCCACCAGCCTGTCTATGTCCTCTTGAAGTCTATTACTATCCTCCTCACTATTTACTACACTTCCAAGTTTTGAATCATCTGCAAATTTTGAAATTATGCCCTGTACACCCAAGTCCAAGTCATTAATATATATCAAAAAAGGCAGTGGTCCTAGTACCGACCCCTGGGGAACACCACTGTACACCTCCCTCCAGTCCAAAAACAACCGTTCACCACTACTCTCTGTTTCCTGTCACTTAGCCAAATTCGTACCCATGCTGCTGCTGCCCCTTTTATTCCATGGGCTTCAATTTTTATGTGGCACTTTATCAAACGCCTTTTGAAAGTCCACATACACATCAACCCTATGTCACCTTAACAAAAAACTCAATCAAGTTAGTTAAACATGATTTGCCTTTATGGTAATGATGTGATTTATGGTCCTGACATTCACTATTGGAGGCCCATAAAGGGATTAGTGAAACTATGGAGTCTCACTCCAGCAGGTAATGAATTGTTCCTAGAGGTTTTTTATTCTTTTCATAAATCATGGCAGTCTTGTTGTGCCAGTCTTGCCATCCACACTCCTTTAAGTGTCGGAAGGCAATAATTTTTAGGATAGAAAGCTGTTTCAACACTAAGAGGGTCACTCACTCAAATGCAAATTAGATAGATTTCTTTCAGAAAATAACATTTTGGGATACAGTATATGCATAATTGGAGACATGGCATGTGATAAGTGTAGCATGTTTGGGAGAAAAAAAGGTACATTGCAACAGGAGTAAGCCATTCAGCCCTCAAGCCTGTTCCATCATTCAATTAGATCATGGCTGATCTGTACCTTAACAAAAATCTATCAATCTCAGTTTTGAAATTTTCAATTGATCTAGCCTCGTCAGCTTTTTGGGGGAAGAGAGTTCCAGATTTCTACTACCCTTTGTATGAAGATGTGCTTCCTGATATCACGCCTGAACGGCCTTGCTCTTATTTTAAGGTTATGCCACTTTGTTCTGGATTCCCCCACCAGAGGAAATAATTTCTCTCTGTCTACCCTAACAAATCCTTTAATTATCTTAAACACCTCAAATCAGATCACCCCTTAATCTTCTATATTCAAGGGAATGTAAGTCTCGTCTATGCAACCTGGCCTCGTAATTTAACCCTTTTAGTCCCGGTATCATTTTGGCGAATCTGCACCGCACCCCATCCAAGGCCAATATGTTCTTCCTGAAGTGCGATGCTCAGAACTAAATGCAGTACTCTAAATGGGGTCTAACCAGGGCTTTATATAACTGTAACATAACTTTCACCCCCTTGTATTCCAGTCACCTTGAGATAAAGGCCAATGGCCTTTTAAATTATTTTTTGTACCTGTCCACTAGCTTTTAGTGATTTAAGGACCCTTAAATCTCTCTGCTCCTTCACAGCTCCTAGCTTCTCACCATTTAGAAAACACTCTGATCTATCTTTCTTAGGTCCAAAGTGAATGACCTCACAATTCCCCACATTGAACTCCATCTGCCACACTTTCGCCCACTCACAATGACTTTGGACCTATGGTTCCCAAATCTCTTCACCACTGGGGTTTTCCTGGTGTCATTTCTGGGCCAGTTGTGGACTAATTGATAGAAATTGATTGCTATCATTCTTCAACAACTCTCATCATTGTGTCATGCGACTACCAGGATGGTGGAATGCGAGCTAGATGGGCCTTGGTCTTTTTCGTCTGGCAATTCCTATGTTCCTATAAAACTGGTGCAATGGCGTACCTACTGGGTGTTCCACTGTTCCTGATCATGATGGACAGGGACACAGGCGTTATTCTTTATTGGTCAAGAATGTTTGTACATTTTGCACACCTACCCTGCCATTCACTCATTAACTTTTCAAGGACCAATACAGCAATTCCCAAACACAACTGGGTTACAATGTCCTCTTCTTCTGCCTGTTCCTTTTAATTATGTTATTACTTTTTCTATGTCTTTTTTTCTCTCAATCCACTTTCTTCCTTTCACTCTCTTTATTCCTTTTTCTGTCTCTATATTTCGTTAGACTCTAATTCACCCTATATCCTCTCCATCTTGCGTTCTATTTCTTTCTTTCATTGGACAAGGAGATAAACCATTGGGCGCAATGTTCTCGAGGTCCCAGATGCAACATTGACATAGTTGCGACCTTATCGGATCAACGTTCCAGCAATGTGCGACGCAAATATAGTGCAATGTCAACGGTGAGCATAAAAGTCCAATTAACGCTGTTGGCCGCCAAACCCGCCATTGCAGCAATTTCTAGCCCAATGTTTGTACAGGCTTTGCAGAGGTACCATTATTGAATTTCCCAAAGGTTTCTGACAGAGACCACACAATATCCTGCAGCATAATAAATGCCATTGGCAGGCAACCTACTCATCACACAAGATTGCACATCATAGCACCAATAACAACATTCTTTTTGCTACCTGACGCACATTAGATATGGAAAAGTTACCTCAGCAGCTTGATGGGTTGAAAGGGAAAATGCATTTATGATTTACTCCCATCAGCCCCTATCAGGTAGCATTTAAATGCTTTTTCCCCATCCCACCAGTCACATGGGAAGGCAGGATTAAATTGATCTACAGTTCTTAGCAGAACAGTAGCAATTTTAGGTGAGGATATACTGTACTAGTGGGGCTGGGGTGCATTCACATTTGGTATGTTTTACAGTATAATGTATTGTATTCTGAAGTGGTAAACTTGAATGCGGCTATACTGCAAAATTCTCTAAAATGCATTGAGGAGGACTGGATGAAAGCATACGGCTGGCTAGGAGGGGAGCTTGAGACCTAAATGAACTCTAGAGTGGAACATGGAGCCTATCGTAGTCTGTAGGGAAGCTCAGAACCTGAAGGATGTCTGGAGGGAAACTCAGAAGCTGGCGCAGGCCCGGAGGGAAGTTCGATACCTCAATGAAGCTTGGAGGAAAGCTCAGGACCTAGATGAGGCCTGGAGGGAAGCCTAAAACTCGGAGGTAGCCTTGAGAGCTTGTTGGACAGGAGCTGCAGTAGATCTTGTGAAAAAATTCCAAAGTGAGGACCCGGAAGCTGCAACATGGAAAAGTCAGGATTTTAAGGATTGCAGGAATTGCACATGAGCCGGACAAAAACTGTATTGTCCACCATACTTTTAAAGAGAAGTGAACTGAAATATAATACCCGCAGAACCTGTAAGATTGACATATAGGTTCAGCATCAACAAATGAATGGTCCATTGGACATTTCAAAGCCAGGCTGGTGTATAATGAGCACCAGGTAGGTTAAGCCCTTCTTTCTTTAGCTGCTCCCAATTTTTTAATCTGTAATGCCAGCGGGTTACTTGTTTTGTGCCTGAAAAGTAAGCATACTCTTCTCTACAGAGATTAAAAATTGGTACATGTCATATACCCCCAATCATCATTTTAGAGACCTCTTGTCTTTCTGAAGCTTGCAGTTTAACTCTGCTGACATGGGCATCATGCATGGTAAAGCATTTTACATCTCTTTTGTACATTTCAATAGGTTAATTAATATCTTATTGTCCAAATTTCTTCTACCCAGAAACTTTACTTTTAACCCTTTGCAAGCTGCACCAGTCTGCAATATTGCATTTCTTGGACTTTTAACGCTTACATTCTCTATATAAATGCTATTACAATATTCGAAATCTTCTTAGCTTGTGCATAGGTGTGGCACAAAAAAATAGTACACTCAACAACAACTTAACCGTAAAAGCATGAGATAACAAAAGGGTGTTGTACTACAACAGGTGCAATAGCAAAGCAGTACGAGATTTTGGATGGTCTTATAAATCTTGCTTCAGTGTATTTGGGTGTCAGGTGACTCCCAACTACCACTTGTGTCAATACATATCCAAAACTGATTTGTATCAACTCGAGTGTAATATGACAGCAGTCTGAGAATTACATCAAAATTGGTCTACTTTTTAAACAAAAATTAGTTTTACTTGACAAGTCTGCTTGGGCTTCCACTGAAAAGCAGCATCCCCAGAGGAAAGCTCTCTTCCAACCTTGCTCAAGCAGGCTTCCTGGATTAACTCTTGGATGACTTTTTATTCATAGCAAAATCTAAAATTTTAACAAAGGGATTGAACAAAAATTAACAACCTGAAACAGTTCACAATATGAAAATAAATTGCAGCCAGAAATGAACAAATGATCAAATTCATCAACATCCGGTTTAAAAACTCATGCAAAGATTTTTCAATGAATCTAATAACTCTAGATAATTACATTACTTTTCTGCATAAACAGAAGACTAAGGATGAATGGATTTGAGGAAAAATGAAATTAACTGGCTTTTATGATGTTGATGAGTTTGAAGTAGTGGTTAGAGTCTCAGAGTAATTGTCATGTGCGAGATCTGTTGTCACCTCATCTTGGAAGTGCTAGAGAATAATCACAGATGTTATGCAATCAGTTAACAAACCACAGCAACAATGTAAATTGCAACCTCCACTGTCCGTGCTCCTTCAGGTGAAACATTAAACCATGGTCCACATGCCTGTTCCAGTGGATGTTAAAGATCACAAGAAAGCATTTTTAAAAGATCGGGGAGTTCTCTCTGTGTCCTGGTCATCATTCCTTATTCAATTAACACCACCAAAAATAAATTAACTGGTCTTTCATCTCAGTGCTGTTTGAGAGACCTTGGGACTGATTTTAAACCCCAAGAATGGGTGGGAGTTGAAAATAGTTGGTTTTTTGGGTCACAACCGGAAAGTTTTCGGACTTTGCATTCCCAGTGGGAGGCCTGTACTTTTACGCACCGACGTTAAACCAAGAAATAAAGCAGAGTTGCGGTCACGATCCAAAAAAACTATTTTCAACTCCCACCCGTTCTTGGGATTTAAAATCATCCCCGTGTGCAAAATGGCTGTGTTTTCCCACTTAACAGGAGCCTGGAAAGCACTTTGGAACATTTCTGAGAGACATGATAAAATGCTATCATGATGCAAACAGTTATTTTTCTTTCAATTATCCACCTTCCTGATTATTGGCATAATTTTAACTGAAGAAAGTCTTGCATGACATATCACCTCATTCCACAGCCCACTGATGCCAATTTCCCCCATTTAACATTAATCAACTTCAAAGCTCATACATTAAATCAGGTGTCAAACTCAATTTACATGGTGGGCCTGATCAGACATCCTGCAACTTGGCGTGGACCACATTCAGCAAAAAAGTTATTTGGACACACTGAAGTAGAAATTGGTATGCGTTTTGCCCATTTTTTGTGGTTAAAACGGGTTCAATGTATGCCAATTTCTGGGCATGCCTTCCACCAAGATCTTCGCCTCAGTGTGAAGCACATTGGACATTCCTTGCCTTAAAAGCATTTAACAAATTCAAGTTCTTGTTCACTGTGCTGCTTATGATCTTACAGCACAGAAATGAAGCAATTCTTAAAATCCTGCACAAAGTTAGAGCAGTAATTTTTGATATTTCTACACTGTTCAGTAGGGTATGACATTCCCCATTATTATAAAGCGGGATATGCCATAGCTGATGAGTAGTTGAATTGCATTTGTGACTTTCTCAGAAGAGACGGGGGAAGAGTTTGGTATTTCTGCCCAGTGCCACCCCCCCCCAACTTTCCAGGAGGACTGGACAGGAGTACCCAAAGTGTACTGCATTTGGCCAGGCGCAGCACTGCCAGTATTTCCAGTCACACACCATTGACATGACCTGTTAACAGGGCCAACACCGGTAGGGCATAGCGCCAGCAGAAAGGGGAGGAAATTCGAGCGCAGCTTCAGACCACTCAGGCCTGCAGCTATATTCCTGGCCACCAGCCTCCGGATCTTCCGGCTACTGCTGAAGCACGATAGCCAGGACGTCCCAAGGCCTAAAGATCTGCTGAGAGAGTAAAAAAAATTGAAACTTACCCTGTAGGGTCCTCTTCAACTGCTAGGCCCCCTCAGTGCAAACCCAACACCATCTTTCTGGAACATCCCTTTGACTGGGTGCTGCATATCCATAACTCCAGGTATAAGATGGATATGAGGCTGGACACTCCCCTTCCTGCCTCATTTAAATGACAGCAATAAGCACAGGTCCAGCTCCAGCCCCCTCCCAGAGAAGCCCTAGAAATCTGGGGCAACGTATAAAGGGTGGAGACTTGGTATAACAGGACTCTGCTCCTTTTTCCTCCTAAGCTTTGTGCCTGGGGAATAAGCGTTCCCTCGGGACAAAGTTCAAAAACAATTGACCCCATAAACACCAAGTTACAAATCACTGGTTGATTATCTTCACATCGGAATATTTCTACAGGGATCCCTCAGGAAATATACTGAGCTCATCTCTACTTTTCTTAAGAATTAGTGCCTGCCTTCCTGTTCTTTTTTAAAACTGACGGCCACAGACAGGTTTACTCTTCTCTGAAAAATCAACAGCAATAAACAAGCAGCACTGGAGAGATGCCTGACCAATTTTGCAGCATCTTCAGTACTGAGAAGTCAACAAGTGAATAATTCTGTGACTGGTGTTGCTTATCAATTTCTTACTTAAAAAGGTCCCAATCTTCTTCCAGTTTAAAAATATTCAGCTTTTCTCAGGTTTGTAATGATGATGAACTTATCCTGGGACAAACAGATTAGGAATGGCTGATAAACTTCAGAATTTTTATTTGTGAAATGCCTTTTTTCTAGAAAAAAAATTGATGAGCAGAACTGTAAGATTTTCCCTTTTCCAAAAGAGGAACTCGCAATTTCTCTAATCCTTTTCGCCCCTAGGCAGACTGTGTTGAAAGTCACTTTCTCTGCCACCTATCATTCTAGGAAGCACAAGGATTACAAGGAAACAGAACACTGCAATCTGATAGAGGACATAGGTGCTAGATTTTCTACCCATAGACAATGAATGCTTGGAAATTTAGCCCACTGTTCTGAAAGATCTCCAAAACTATTTTTTGCAATAGTCCACAAATGGATCCTATGCATCATAAAACTTAGATTCATAAAGTAACCACACAGGCGTTGCCTTTTCTGCTTATACATTTCATATGCTTTTCACCCAGGGATTTTGAAATAGAAGCTCTGATTCTTTACATTTCTACATTCTGAGGCTGACATCAATAAGTGAGATTTGGTTATTGCATAGTCCAGCAAATAATTCCACTGGTGGAAGACCGAACATACAGCTTTTTAAATCAAAAGGGTTATGGGTAGTGAATAACTAAGCTCACGTCTTTGCCCGCCATTTCCCAAAAGAGGCTTTTTGGGGGCAATACTCAACCAACAGACTTGTATAACCTTGAACTCTCAGCCCTGCGGCATAATGAAAGCACTCCCATAAAACCACTCAGTCCTGTTAGGGTATGAACTACTCAAAGAATATTATTTTTGCTTCAACTTCCGTTTGTTATGTTGACCATTCAGTTAATGTTGTACTTCACAACTAGGAGTGAGATATTTTCCATTATCTTTCTGAACTGCATTACAAACGTGTCTCAACAAAAACAGAATGGGATTTCATCAGTTCAACTTTGCACACTACAAGCATAAACTCTTAAACCAGCTTTTCATTTCATATATGAATGATCTACATCACAAATATATTATGGATAAGGTACTCTCCCATACAGACAACACCTTCCACCAACATTAATTTTGCAATCACAAACAAGAATGTTTTTTTTTTAAATTGACCCAAATCAATTGAAAATGTTTGACATTGTACAATAGAAGCTCATCTAATGGCTCAGCTGATTAAAGTAGTGAGTAGCTGGGCTATACAGACCAGAAAAATTGCAGTTTTGATATCACTTGGTGCTAAGATTGCTGATCTCAAGCAGTAGGAGCCAAAAATTAGCCTCAGCACATCTTGATTAGAGAGGGAAAAAACTTTTGAGAGCTCCCATTCCTAATTATCCAGTGATCTTTGCTGGAAGTGAACATGCTCAGCTGTCATGTCCTCCTGATCAAATAGTCTCCTGACACTCAAGCATCCGGCCTCACACATGAACAATTGCCACTTGAGCGTGATATCAATAGACCCCCCCCAAGCACCCACAGAGTCATAGAATCATAGAAGTTACAACATGGAAACAGGCCCTTCGGCCCAACATGTCCATGTCGCCCAGTTTATACCACTAAGCTAGTCCCAATTTCCTGCACTTGGCCCATATCCCTCTATACCCATCTTACCCATGTAACTGTCCAAATGCTTTTTAAAAGACAAAATTGTACCCGCCTCTACTACTGCCTCTGGCAGCTCGTTCCAGACACTCACCACCCTTTGAGTGAAAAAATTGCCCCTCTGGACCCTTTTGTATCTCTCCCCTCTCACCTTAAATCTATGTCCCCTCGTTATAGACTCCCCTACCTTTGGGAAAAGATTTTGACTATCTACCTTATCTATGCCCCTCATTATTTTATAGACTTCTATAAGATCACCCCTTAACCTCCTACTCTCCAGGGAAAAAAGTCTCAGTCTATCCAACCTCTCCCTATAAGTCAAACCATCAAGTCCCGGTAGCATCCTAGTAAATCTTTTCTGCACTCTTTCTAGTTTAATAATATCCTTTCTATAATAGGGTGACCAGAACTGTACACAGTATTCCAAGTGTGGCCTCACTAATGTCTTGTACAACTTCAACAAGACATCCCAACTCCTGTATTCAATGTTCTGACCAATGAAACCAAGCATGCCGAATGCCTTCTTCACCACCCTATCCACCTGTGACTCCACTTTCAAGGAGCTATGAACCTGTACTCCTAGATCTCTTTGTTCTATAACTCTCCCCAACGCCCTACCATTAACGGAGTAGGTCCTGGCCCGATTCGATCTACCAAAATGCATCACCTCACATTTATCTAAATTAAACTCCATCTGCCATTCATCGGCCCACTGGCCCAATTTATCAAGATCCCGTTGCAATCCGAGATAACCTTCTTCACTGTCCACAATGCCACCAATCTTGGTGTCATCTGCAAACTTACTAACCATGCCTCCTAAATTCTCATCCAAATCATTATCCGAGTCATGTCCTAAAAAAGTGAGAGAACATGAGGAATGGGAGAAAACTAACAGAATATTAAAAGAACTGCACAATTTTGCATGATGGCTCAGAGACTAAATGCACTATATGTTTTGGTACTAAGCCATACACATATGTAAAGCATACAGTGATGATCCCCAGGGGTCAGTATTAGGATCACTGCTCTTTTTGATATATATTAATGAGCTGGAGTTGGCAAAAGAGGGTATAATTTCAAAGTTTGCAAGTGACATGAAACTCGGAAATGTAGTAAACAATGTGGAGAATAATAATAGACTTCAGGAGGACACAGACAGACTGATGAAATGGGCAAACACATGGCAGATGAAATTTAATGCAGAGAAATGTGAAGTGATGCATTTTGGTAGGAAGAATGAAGAGAGGCAATATAAACTCAATGGTACAATTTTAAAGGGAATGCAGGAACAGAGACCTCGGGGTACGCATACACAAATCTTTGAAGGTGGCAGGACAATTTGAGAAGGCTGTACAAAAAAAAGCATCTGAGATCCTGGGCTTTAATAATAGAGGCATAGAGTACAAAAGCAAGGAGGTTATGCTAAACCTTTACAAAACACTTGTTACGCCTCACGGTACGGAAGCATAGTGGTTATGTTACCGGACGAGTAATCCAGAGGCCTGGACTAATAATCCGGAGTCATGTGTTCAAATTCCGCCACGGCAGCTGGGGAATTTAAATTCAATTAATTAAATAAAATCTGGAACTAAAAAAAAACTAGTATCAGTAATGGTGGCCATGAAACTACCAGATTGTCGTAAAAACCCATCTGGTTCACTAATGTCCTTTAGGGAAGGAAACCTGCTGTCTTTACCTGGTCTGGCCGATGTGTGACTCCAGACCCACGGCAATGTGGTTGATTCTTAATTGCCCTCTGAAATGGCCTAGCAAGCCACTCAGCTGTAAAATCTCGCCAAAAAAAGTCACAAGAAGAATAAAACCGAACAGACCACGAGGCACCGGACACGATAAAGGCAAACCAAGCCCAGTCGACCCTGCAAAGTCCTCCTCACTAACATCTGGAGACTTGTGCCAAAATTGAGAGAGTTGTCCCACAGACTAGTCAAGCAACAGCCTCACATAGCCACACTCACAGAATCATATATTTCAGCCAAAGTCCCAGACTCTTCCATCACCATCCCTGGGTATGTCCTGTCCCACCAGCAGGACAGACCAACCAGAGGTGGCGGTACAGTGATATACAGTCAGGAGGGAGTGGCCCTGGGAGTCCTCAACATTGATTCCGGACCCCGTGAAATCTCATGGCAGCAGGTCAAACATGGGCAAGGAAACCTCCTGCTGATTACCACCTACCGCCCTCCCTCAGCTGATGAATCAGTCCTCCTCCATGTTCAGCACTTCTTGGAGGAGGCACTGAGGGTAGCAAGGGCACACAATGTGTTCTGGGTGGGGGTCTTCAATGTCCATCGTACCTAAAAATGAGGTGCCAACCTGGTGAAGCTACAACTCAGGACTACATGCATGCTAAACAGCGGAAGCAACATGCTATAGACAGAGCTAAGCAATTCCACAACCAACGGATCAGATCAAAGCTCTGCAGTTCTGCCACATCCAGTCTTGAATGGTGGTAGACAATTAAACAACTAACGGGAGGAGGAGGCTCTGCAAACATCCCCATCCTCAATGACGGCAGAGTCCAGCAAGTGAGTGCAAAAGACAAGGCTGAAGCATTTGCAACCATCCACACCCAGAAGTGCCGAGTGGATGATCCATCTCGGCCTCCTCCCGATATCCCCACCATCACAGAAGCCAGTCTTCAGCCAATTCGATTCACTCCACGTGATATCAAGAAACAGCTGAGTGCACTGGATACAGCAAAGGCTATGGGCCCCGACAACATCCCGGCTGTAGTGCTGAAGGCTTGTGCACCAGAACGAGCCGCGCCTCCAGCCAAACTGTTTCAGTGTGGCTACAATACTGGCATCTACCTGCCAATGTGGAAAATTGCCCAAGTATATCCTGTCCACAAAAAGCAGGACAAATCTAATCCGGCCAATTACCACCCCATCAGTCTACTCTCAATCATCAGCAAAGTGGTAGAAGGCGTCATCGACAGGGCTATCAAGCGGCACTTACTCACCAATAACCTGCTCACCGATGCTCAGTTTGGGTTCCGCCAGGACCACTCAGCTCCAGACCTCATTACAGCCTTGGTCCAAACATGGACAAAAGAGCTGAATTCCAGAGGTGAGGTGAGAGTGACTGCCCTTGACATCAAGGCAGCATTTGACCGAGTGTGGCACCAAGGAGCCCTAGCAAAATTGAAGTCAATGGGAATCAGGGGGAAAACTCTCCAGTGGTTGTAGTCATACCTAGTACAAAGGAAGATGGTAGTGGTTGTTGGAGGCCAATCATCTCAGCCCCAGGACATTGTTGCAGGAGTTCCTCAGGGCAGTGTCCTAGGCCCAACCATCTTCAGCTACTTCATCAATGACCTTCCCTCCATCATAAGGTCAGAAATGAGGATGTTTGCTGATGATTGCACAGTGTTCAGTTCCATTCGCAACCCCTCAGATAATGAAGCAGTCTGTGCCCGCATGCAGACAAGTGCCAGGCAATGACCATCTCCAACAAGAGAGAGTCTAACCACCTCCCCTTGACATTTAACGGTATTACCATCGCCGAATCCCCCACAATCAACATCCTGGGGGTCACCATTGACCAGAAACTTAACTGGACCAGCCACATAAATACTGTGGCTACAAGAGTAGGTCAGAGGCTGGGTATTCTGCGGCGAGTGACTCAACTCCTGACTCCCCAAAGCCTTTTCACCATCTACAAGGCACAAGTCAGGAGTGTGATGGAATACTCTCCACTTGCCTGGATGAGTGCAGCTCCAACAAAACTCAAGAAGCTCGACACCATCCAGGACAAAGCAGCCTGCTTGATTGGCACCCCATCCACCACCCTAAACATTCACTCCCTTCACCGCCGGCGCAACGTGGCTGCAGTGTGTACCATCCACAGGATGCACTGCAGCAACTCGCCAAAGCTTCTTCGACAGCACCTCACAAACCCGCGACCTCTACCACCTAGAAGGACAAGGGCAGCAGGCACATGTAAACACCACCACCTGCACGTTCCCCACCAAGTCACACATCATCCTGACTTGGAAATATATCGCTGTTCCTTCATCGTCGCTGGGTCAAAATCCTGGAACTCCCTTCCTAACAGCACTGTGGGAGAACCTTCATCACACGGACCGCAGCGGTTCAAGAAGGCGGTCACCACCGCCTTCTCAAGGGCAATTAGGGATGGTCAATAAATGCTGGCTTTGCCAGCGACGCCGACATCCCATGAACAAATAAAAAAAAAAGCTGGAATATTCTGTTCAATTCTGGGCACCACACTTTAGAAAGGATGTCAAGGCCTTAGAGAGGATGCAGAAGAGATTTACTAGAATGGTACCAGGGATGAGGGACTTCAGTTATGTGGAAAGACTGGAGAAACTGGGGTTGTTCTCCTTAGAGCAGAGAAGGTTAAGGGGAGATTTGACAGAGGTGTTCAAAATCATGAATGGTTTTGATAAAGTAAACAAGGAATAACTGTTTCCAGTGGCAGAAGGGTCCGTAACCAGAGGACACTCATTTAAGGTGATCAGCAAAAGAGCTGGAAGCGACTTGAGGAAACTTTTATTTACGCAGTGAGTTGTAATGATCTGGAATGTACTGCCTGAAAGGGTGGTGGAAGCAGATTCAATCGTCACTTTCAAAAGGGAATGAGATAAGTATTTGAAGGGAAAAAATTTGCAGCGCTCCGTGGAAAAAGCAGGGGAATGGGACTAATTGGATAGCTCTTTCAAAGAGTTGGGCGTGATGGGCCGAATGGCCTCCTCCTGATGATACACCAAGAAGCTCCCACTTCTAATCTCTGATTTCTCTATATTTATTTAGTTAATCTAGTGAGGTTACTACTACTACTACTACAACTACAACAACAAGCATTTATAGAGCGCCTTTAAAGTGATAAAACCTCCCAAGGCACTTCACAGGAGCGTTATCAAAAATCTGACACCAAACCACATAAGGAGGTATTCGGACCAGTGACCAAAAGCTTGGTCAAAGGAGCGTCTTAATGAGAGGTAGAAAGGAGGAGAGGTTTAGGGAGGGAATTCCAGAGCTTAGGGCCTAGGCAGCTGCAGGTACGGCTGCCAATGGTGGAGAAATTAAAAATCGGGGATGCACAAGAGGCAAGAATTGGAGGAGCGCAGAGATCTCGGAGAGTTGTAAGGCTGGAGGAAGTTACAGAGATCGGGACGGGAGAGGCCATGGACGGATTTGAAAACAAGGATGAGAATTTTAAAATCAAGGTGTTGCCAAACTAGGAGCCAACGTAGATCAGCGAGCACAGGGGTGATGGGAGAGCAGGATGTGATGCGAGTTAGCTTACCAGCAGCAGAGTTTTGGATGAGCTCAAGTTTATGGAGGGTGGAAGATGAGAGGCCAGCCAAGAGAGTACTGGAATAATCAAGTCGCGAGGTAACAAAAGGTAGTATGGTACTACATTTGTCCTCAGTATTTCTAGATAAAGGGGGGTGGGGGGATAGGAACATAGTAATTTCTAGATGGAAAAAGACCAAGGTCCATCCTGGTAGCGATAATGGAGTTGACAACTAATCATAGCAATCAATCTCTATCAATTAGTCTACAACAGACCCAGACATGTCACAAGGAAAATCCCAGTGGTGGAGCACTTTGGGAATCATAGATCCAAAGTCACCTGTGCCTCCCAAGCATGCTACACTTACCACTCTTCCTGTCTCATATTACTCATATACTGTACCCCAAAATGTTATTTTCTGAAAGAGATCTGTGTAATTTGCATCTGAATTAATGAATACTAACTGCTTCCACCGTCTCCCTAGGGAGCCTGTTCCATAGATTGATCGCTCGCCCAATGAAATATTGTTTCCGCAGAATTTACCCCCCTTCAAGCGTAGGCCACGTTCTCTGGTTCTACTGTTCAGGAAAAGGTGAAATCACTGGTCATGGTCTACATTATCTAGTTCCTTTAGAATCCCCAAAACAGCAAACATATCACCCACCTCTAACCATCAATCTCGAAATCAGGTAGTTTCTCAATCCAAATTACCAGTGACCCCTGCTGGGTGCATATATGGATGTCAGGTGATGACATTAATGGGCTGAGCACCACTTCCCCCAAATACAAGTAGTTTTAAACTCCCAGTGGTTCACAGAGCTGCTGCATCACTCACTACAGCTCAATTGTAATGTACATATGCTGCCACGTCACGTGGCTTCTGCATTCAGCTAGATAATCCAAAAGGGCAGGGGGGAGAAAGAGAAATTTGAATTGATATTGGCCACTTACCAATCTATATTTGAATGGAACAGCTTGTTGTATGCCATTAACAAAGCTGGCCTATCAGAACAGAACATCACCATCATTCCTGATGTTGCTATCTCTACTGTGTGGGCAGGTAAGAGAGGATTTTGCAATAACTATTTAAAACACATCGGACAAAATAAAACCAGAAATAAAATTATGATTTTTTTTCATAGAAAACTGTTTAAAAACAAATTGGTGTAAATTTCATTCCAACCAGCATAACAATGTTTGTAATATGTGTACATAGGAATGCACTGTTGTACAATTCTACAACAAAGGTATGATTTAGATATTCCAAACTCAGTGCGAGAAGCGCTATGCTACAAATGATATACGCCTCTACCTTCTGATGTTGTTTGTAAAATCTGTTGTTTCAGTGTTGCTTAATATCGCCTTCTTTTGCTATCATTTTTGTCTGTTTACGTTTCTGTGAGACATTTTCCTACATTAAAGGCACTATATAAAAGCGAAGTGTTCAGTTTTTTTTTTAAGTAAATGCTTAGATGATCTTCAAGTCAAGGCTTAGTTAAGTTGTCTTTGTAATGTTTTAATGGCAGACACATATATGTTTTACATAAATCAGCATTTGGACCCTATCTGCTTGTTCACTTTTACATTTAAAAATCAGGACAATTGTGAGCAGCTATCCATCTGCATTGCTGCCCTACCTCAATTTAATTTGATGTGGAGATGCCGGTGATGGACTGGGGTTGACAATTGTAAACAATTTTACAACACCAAGTTATAGTCCAGCAATTTTATTTTAAATTCACAAGCTTTCGGAGGCTACCTCCTTCCTCACCTGAGGAAGGAGGTAGCCTCCGAAAGCTTGTGAATTTAAAATAAAATTGCTGGACTATAACTCAATTTAATTTGCACTTGCTGCAGCATCACGTGGCATTCATTCTCGGCAAGACAGGCCAAGAAAATCAGGATGGAGGAGAGAAAACTATTGGTGACTTTACTAAGTGGTGCCAAACTTCTGATTGATATTATCAGCTTTGTTTAGAGGAAGATGTAGGTTTGGGTACTTACTAATTGTATTAACTTAACCCAGTCAGCTGTGTAAGTGAAGCCAATTACCACAGTAAAAGCACCACTGCCAAAGGTTGGAGGGACAGTCAATGTTACACCAATGCTAAAGGATAGGACTGACATTTGCTTGGTCCCGTGTCTCCCTTTGCAGGCAAATGACATTTGAATACTTTTAGAGGCACGCAAACACAGTCAATAGCAGGGCTTGAAGCATGCTGGTCTTGTCACTGTTCGCAGTTGGGTCTGATGGGGGCTTTTAGCCAGCTGGTTTATTGTAGGTGCTTGTTGTAAAATGTTTCCATTCATAATTCTTCATGTTTTATCTGGTGTTCAATTCCCAATGCAAAGAACTGAACCCTGCAAAGCTGTGATGAATTCTGTACAATATCCAATTTTCATATTTAAACGATCTGCAACCTTTCCAAGATAAATTATTTGGGGCTTTGTAAAGCAAAAATACTGGTGCCTCCAAAATATAGAAAATTGCAAAGTATCAAAAATTTTTTAGAAGGGCACTCTCCAGACCTCCCTCCCGCAATATTTTTAATCCATCCTTGCTTCAAATGGTGCTTTTCAGTATTTGAGCTTCTTTGCTGCAATTACAAGAGATTGAATGTTAGTTATGCACCTAAAACTGAAGTTATGACAAACCTGTTAACTACTTGTTTTTACACGTGATACACAAGCATTCAAGGTTGATTTTGAATAGTCAGCCTTTTAGAGGCTGCGTCAGCTTTTTTGAAGCTGTTGCTCCAGTCAGATTTCCTATTGTCGCTTGTTATCTGCACTCACATATTAAGCATGGCCGAGGTACTGAAAGGCTACCAATGGCCACTAAAATGTATTCCAACACAAGTTATTCCCTTCAGGAGTAAATGGGAGAAATTGTTAACAATGAACTGTACAACTGTGATGACTGATTTTCTTCATTATGTACCTTACGTGAGCTATATAGAATCATAGAAAGGTTACAGCATGGAAGGCGGCCATTTGGCCCATTGAGTCCATGCCAACTCTAGGCAAGAGCAATCCAGCTAGTCCCATTCCCCCGCCCTATCCCCGTAGACCTGCAAGTTTTTTTTTCCTTTCAAGTACCTATCCAGTTCCCTTTTGAAAGCCACAATTGAATCTGCCTCCACCGCCCCCCAGGCAGTGCATTCCAGAACCTAATCACTCGCTGAGTAAAAACGTTTTTCCCTCATGTCACCTTTGGTTCTTTTGCCAATCACCTTAAATCTATGTCCTCTGGTTCTTGACCCTTCCGCCAATGGGAACAGTTTCTCTCCATCTACTCTGTCTGGACCCTTCATGATTTTGAATACCTCTATCAAATCTCCTCGCAACCTTCTCTGTTCCAAGGAATACAACCCCAGCTTCTCCAATCTATCCACGTAACTAAAGTCCCTCATCCCTGGAATCATTCTAGTAAATATCTTCTGCACCCTCTGAAGACTTCACATCGTTCCTGAAGTGCGCTGCCCAGAACTGGACACAATACTCCAGTTGTGGTCGAACCAGTGTTTTATAAAAGGTTCATCATGACTTTCTTGCTTTTGTACTCTATGCCTCTATTTATAAAGCCCAATATCCCGTATGCTTTTTTAACTGCTTTCTCAACCTGCTCTGCCACTTTCCACGATTTGTGCACATATACCCCCAATCTCTGTTCCTGCTACCCTTTTAGAATTGTGCCATCTAGTTTATATTGCCTCTCTTCATTCTTCCTATCGAAATGTATCACTTCGTATTTTTCTGCGCTTAAATTTCAAGTGTCATGTGTCCGCCCATTCCACCAGCCTGTCTATATCCTCTTGAAGGATATCACTATCCTCCACACTGGTCACTGCACATCCAAGTTTTGTGTCATCTGCAAATTTGGAAATTGTGCCCTGTACACCCAAGTTCGAGTCATTAATATATATCAAGAAATTGTAAACAATCTTACAACACCAAGTTATAGTCCAGCAATTTTATTTTAAATTCACAAGCTTTCGGAGGCTTCCTCCTTCCTCAGGTGAACAAAATGAAATCCTCGAAATGAAATCGCATTTATAATTCACAGAACAATGCTTGGTGATTACAGACAGTTTTTTCAACTGCCCGTTGCCAAGGCAATCAGTGTGCAGACAGGTGTTACCTGCAAGGTCTCAGAATATACAAATCACCAAAAAAAAACAACAAACAAAAAAAAAACTGGACACAATACTCCAGTTGTGGTCGAACCAGTGTTTTATAAAAGGTTCATCATGACTTCCTTGCTTTTGTACTCTATGCCTCTATTTATAAAGCCCAGGAACCCGTATGCTTTTTTAACTGCTTTCTCAACCTGCTCTGCCACTTTCCACGATTTGTGCACATATGCACAAACACACAAGTTTGAGTAGGACTTCTTCACTGCACAAGACCTCCAACCAACACTATACACCAGATACATCGACGACATTTTCTTTCTATGGACCCACGGCAAGGAATCACTAAAGAGACTACACGATAACATCAACAAGTTCCATCCCACCATCAAGCTCACCATGGACTACTCCTCAGAATCAGTTTCTTTCTTGGACACACGAATCGCCATCAAAGACGGGCACCTCAGCACCTCACTCTACCGCAAGCCCACAGACAACCTCACGATGCTCCACTTTTCCAGCTTCCACCCTAACCACGTCAAAGAGGCCATCCCCTATGGACAGGCCCTGCGAATACACAGGGTCTGCTCAGACGAGGAGGAACGCGATGGACACCTACAGACGCTGAAAGACGCCCTAGTAAGAACGGGATATGACGCTCGACCCATCGATCGACAGTTCCGACGGGCCACAGCAAAAAATCGCATAGACCTCCTCAGGAGACTAACACGGGACGCAACCAACAGAGTACCCTTTGTCGTCCAGTACTTCCCCGGAGCGGAGAAACTACGCCATGTTCTCCGCAGCCTTCAACATGTCATCGATGACGACGAACACCTCGCTAAGGCCATCCCCACACCTCCACTACTCGCCTTTAAACAGCCACCCAACCTCAAACAGACCATCGTTCGCAGCAAATTACCTAGCTTTCAAGAGAACAGCGTCCACGACACCACACAACCCTGCCACGGTAACCTCTGCAAGACATGCCAGATCATCGACACAGATACCACCATCACACGAGAGGACACCACCCACCAGGTGCATGGTTCATACTCCTGTGACTCGGCCAACGTTGTCTGCCTCATACGTTGCAGGAAAGGATGCCCCAGAGCATGGTACATTGGCGAGACCATGCAGACGCTGCGACAACGGATGAACGGACACCACGCAACAATCGCCAGACAGGAGGGTTCCCTCCCAGTCGGGGAACACTTCAGCAGTCATGGACATTCATCCACCGACCTTCGGGTAAGCGTACTCCAAGGTGGCCTTTGAGACACACGACAACGCAAAATCGTCGAGCAGAAATTGATAGCCAAGTTCCGCACCCATGAGGACGGCCTCAACCGGGATCTTGGGTTCATGTCACGCTACACGTTACCCCACCAGCGAACAAATGTTATCTGTTTTTAATATAACGGGTCAGTTGCTGTCTTTTCTATGTTTCTACCTCTCTATCTCTGTTTTTTTTTGTTTGTTGTGTTTTTTTTTGGTGATTTGTATATTCTGAGACCTTGCAGGTAACACCTGTCTGTCTGCACACTGATTGCCTTGGCAACGGGCAGTTGAAAAAACTGTCTGTAATCACCAAGCATTGTTCTGTGAATTATAAATGCGATTTCATTTCGAGGATTTCATTTCGTTCACCTGAGGAAGGAGGAAGCCTCCGAAAGCTTGTGAATTTTAAATAAAATTGCTGGACTATAACTTGGTGTTGTAAAATTGTTTACAATTGTCAACCCCAGTCCATCACCGGCATCTCCACATTATATCAAGAAAGGCAGTGGTCCTGGTACCAACCGTTGGGGAAAACCACTGTTCACTTCTCTCCAATCCAAAAAACAACCGTTCAGCACTACTCTCTGCTTCCTATTACTTGGTCAATTTTGTATCCATGCTGCTACTGCCCCCTTTATTCCATGGGCTTCAATCTTGATGACAAGCCTATGATGCGGCACTTTATCAAATACTTTTCGAAAGTCCATATACACCACATCAACTGCATTGCCTTCATCGACCCTCTCTGTTACCTCATCAAAAAACTCTATCAAGTTGGTTAAACACGTGTATGTACAACTGTGATGACTGATTTCCTTCATTATATACCTTGTGTTATATAAAGTGCACTGGCTCCATCTAGTGACAAATATGAGGTACTGCAATGATAATGCATGCATTTCCTATTGGCTGCTGGATTTAAAGTTCATTTTTCATTTGTTTCATTCATGGAATGCTGATGCACATTTTTTTTAAAAATAACTTTAAATGTAAACTGAAGTTACTTCCACAAATAACCATTTAGTCTTTCACTAGTCACCATTTTGTTCTTTCATTTTTTTGCCCCTGTTGTGACAGTGCACTTACGAGCTGCATTTGCAGATTTCAATTTATAACAACTTACACACGTGGTAAGTTAACCCTTCAGCTTTTCTCGACTAAAATAAAACAAACCATGTAACACAACGATTTTATTTTACATTAATAGTTAATCTCCCATGGTGTTGCACGCAGAGAGGCAAGAGCAAGCAGTCTTTGAGTCAAGCAGGGTAAAAGGGACAACTGTGAAGATGGAGGCTAGAAGAGGTTAGGACTTTGAGGCGGGGGGGGGGGGGGGGGGATGGATGGAGATGTGGAGATGCAAGGAAAAATCAAAGGAAGAGAAAGTTTGAGAGTGGGAGGCTGACAAGAGTGCAAGTGTGTATGCCAAAATAGTGGAGAGAAGGGCAGCATGAAAGGTGAATTTACCCACGAGCAGAGGATCCAGGAGCAATGGATAGCAACTCTGCAGACAGCGGTTTATCACACAGGCGGCTAACACCATCCTCACAAATGAAGGCGAGGCAAAAAATTCATCCACACCAGCTCATACAAACGAGGTTGTGTAAGTTCTAGAAACATTGTTAATCACAAGCTTATAGACTTTAATCTGTTCAACAGACAGGTTCTCTAGGCTGTAAACTTATCAGGTATCAAGAGATTTGATACTAAATTAATCTCAGAACACTGAACTCAACTATAAATTTATAATCAGCAAGCAGTTAATAATGAATTTCTGTGACATAACTGAACTGCTTTTGTAACCACTTATTTACTTAATCAAGTAGTCCTACCTACGACTTATTTGCAAACTCAATGTTTAAGTTTATGTACTGCTAACAACGATTCAGAGGTTCATGAACTAACAATTGTTTGTGACATTGTTGTCTGACAACTTCTTCAATAATAGGCAAGAAAGGGTTGATTACTTCACACAATAACTTACGTGGATCCTGATTTTGGCGGGGTGGGGGGGGGGGGGGGCGCAGGTGTTGGTAGTGTAAATGCTAATATAATCCAAACTGGTTGATGTAAGGCAGTTCGGTGAGCCAAATTTAGGCAGCATTCGGTTAAAGTGAAGGGGTTAAGGATTCATCTGGTGCCCTTGATGAATATTGTCAGAATATCGATCCCAGTGTTCTGAGGGAGCGAGGGCAGAGGGGCGAGCATGCTGAGGAGAGCGAACATTCAGAGAGAGAAAGAGAGCTGGTAGACAAGGCATGACAATGGTACAAAGATGTGGCGGGGGCCAACGAATGGCTTTAGTCTGCCCAATGTTTAACTGGAGGAAAACATGGCTCATCGAAGATTGGATGTTGGACAAGCAGCCTGCCAGCACAGTAGTGGAAAGATCGAGAGGGGTGTGGGTCGTCAGCATACACGTGGAACCTGACTCCATGTCTTCAGATGATGCTGCCACGGAGGAGCATTAAGATGAGGAAGAGGAGAGCTCCAAGGATATTTGGAGTAATGGTGCAGACAGAAAGAGAAGCCATTCTGGAGGACAGAGAACAGACATTAGAGGAGGAGGGTGTGGTCGACCGTGTCAAAGACCACGGAAGAGGGAAAAGGCACCGCAGTCACAGAAGATATAACTTGCGACTCATTAAAGGCATTTCAGAATCAGCGCAGGGAGAAAGAAGCGGCGGAACCCGAGGGAATTAAGATAAGTATCAAAGTTAAGTATTGACATAAGGATCTAGGATAAAGAACTAGAATACGGATCCAGGATAGTCTTTAAAACAACTTAAATTTTTAAAAATAATTAATTTTTTTTTAAATTTAAAAATAATTAGACTAAGTAAATAAACAAATAAAAACTAGAAACGGCAGTGCAGGTTATAGTGTCAGGATTGCAGTATGTGGCAGTTTGTGGACAGCAAGACTGTCCTGGATTGCCATATCTGCAGTAAATATCTCTGGCTTGAGACACTCCGGCTCAGTGTCTTTCAGCTGGAATGCAAGTTAGAGACACTCCAACACATAAGGAAGGGGGAGGAATATCTGGACAGTTTTCTCCAGAATCCAGTCACACCTCAGAGGATAGCGCAAGTATAGGAGAGGGAGAGTGTGACTGGTAGTCAGCAAGGTAGTGGGAAGTGAGGGGAGATAGAGGAGGAGGTTCCACAGACACTGGTCCTGTCCAACATGTACAATGCATTTGATACCTGGGAGGATAAGGAAAAAGACTGCAGGATTCTTCTATGATTCTAGGATGGACAGCCAGAATGCTGGCCAAGGCACCCTGGAGCAGGAGGTTGTCCAAGGGGAGGAGCTGAAGAGTATAAAAGGTGGCAATTACAGGAGTTGACAATTGGAGGGATAAATACAATTCTTTGCAGTCAGGATCGAGAGTCCCGAAGGGTGTGTTGCCTACTTGGTGCCAGGTTAAGTGACATCTCGAAATGGCTAGAAGAGAGTCTTGAAAGGTAGGGGGAGGGTCCAGTTGTTGTGATCCACGTCGGAACCAACGACAAAGGAAAGAATAGGGAGGAGGTCCTGCTAATGGAGTATCAGGAGTTAGGAACTGAGTTGAAAAGCAGGACCTCCAGGGTAGCAATCTCAGGATTATTACCTGAGCCACATGCAAAGCGGCATCGGGACAAACAGATCAGCAAAGTAAACATAGCTGAAGGATAGGTGTGGGAAAGAGAGGTTCCTTTTCATGGGACACCGGCACCAGTACTGGGACAGGAAGAAGCTGTACTGTTGGGGCGGGCTGCAGCTGAACCAGGCTGGGATCGATCACACTAATAGGGGTGTACTGCAGACCACCTAATAGTGGAAAGGAGGTAAAGGAAGAAATATCTAAGCAAATGTGTGAAATGAGTAAAGAGCATAGAATATTAATCATGGGAGATTTTAACTACCCCCAAATAAACTGGCAAGAAGAGGTAGGTAAAGGGGTATATAGAATCGAGTTTTTACAATGTGTGCAGGACTCGTTTCTCATCCAGTACATAAAAAGCCCAATAAGAGGGGAAGCACTGCTGGATCTAGTAATGGGAAATGAACCAGGACAACTAAGAGAAGTAAAGGGAACATATAGGCAATAGCGATCACAACATAATTAGATTTAAGATAAAGATCAAGAAGGACACAAGACAAAGACCAAAGTAATAAATTGGAAAAAAAGCTGATGTGAGGGGATGAGAATGGAATTAGGAAAAATAAACTGGAAAAATTGACTGACAAACAAAGAAATAGAACAGCAGTGGGAAACATTTAAAACAGTGATCAAGAGAGTCCAGGAGAAATATATCCCACTAAAAAGCAAGAACAAACTAGCCAGTAATGACACACCATGGAGGATTAAAGAAATAAGGGCAAAATTGAAACTAAAGAAAAAGGCATATACTAAGTTTGTAGACAACTAAGGAGGGAATGACAAAAGGGAATACGAAAAGGTTAACAAAGAAGTGAAAAAAACAATTAGGAAGGCAAAAAACCCCACAAAATTAAATTATCAAGGAATCATCAAAAAAAGTGAAGTATTCTAAAGACACAAATAACAAAAGAAAAATCAGGATAGGGATAGGGCCACTAAGGGATACACATGATAAACTCATAGGCAATGACAGCAAAAGGGCAGAAATATTAAATAATTTACCAGGGAGACTAATATGATGGGCATAACATTAGAAGAGGTCAAAAAAGATATGAAGACATTTATGATAGAAAAGGGGGGAGATAATTGATAAACTAGTCAAACTTAGAGAGGATAAAACCCCAGGTCCAGATGGTTTGCATCCACGCATACTAAAATAAGTTAGGGAAAAGATAGCAGAGGCATTATTACATACATACATATATAAATAAATTCATTAGAAAATGGAATAGTGCCACAGCACTGGCGGACAGCTAATTTGATTCCTATATTTAAAAAGGGAGATAGAACAAGTCCAGGGAACTATAGACTAATTAGCTTAACGGCGGTGATAGGGAAGATAATGGAATCCATACTTGAAGATGTAATAGAAAAACATCCAGAAACCGAAAATGTAGTAAAGAATAGTCAGCACAGATTTCAAAAGGGAAGGTCATGTTTGACCAACCTTATTGAATTCTTTGAAGAAGTAATAGAAAGTGTAGATAAGGGCAATATAGTAAATGTAATATATTTGGATTTTCAAAAGGCCTTCGATCAGGTACTGCATGTGAAGTCAGGGGACAAGTAGCAGAATGGATAGCAAGTTGGCTACAAAAAAAGAGTAGGGGTTAAAGGTAGTTACTCAAACTGGTAAAAGGTGGGAAGTGGTGTTCCACAAGGATTGGTGCTGGGACCATTGTTGTTCACTATATACATAAACGATTTGAACTCGGGAATCTGAAATACACGGACGACACCAAAATCAACAACTCTTAGATACCAACACCCCTCCTGACCTTCTTCCCCTTCCTCTGACCCCATCCTTCCCTGCAATCTCAACCTTTGTTGCGTTTTCACCATTCCCTCTGACCTTCCCCTCTCTGATCCCGAACGATTAGTCCACAGCAAAGGCCTTAGCTTCATCCCCTTATGTCCCCACCTCAATCAATTTAGAGCTCGACACGATGCTGAGCTCTTGTCCCATCGCCATTGCCTTCGCCTCCGCACCCACTTGTTTAACCAGGAGGCCTCCCCCGGCACAGCCGACCCATTATCCAGTCTTCAAAATTCTCGTTCCACCTGGACAGCTCCCTCTGGCTTCTTATCCTCTCGATCTTTTCATTGCAAACTGCCGGCGTGACATCAGCCGTCTCAATTTCTCTACTCCCCTCACTCACTCTAACCTACCTCCCTCTGAACTTATAGCACTCCGGTTCTCTCAGGTCTAATCCCGACATTGTCATTAAACCTGCTGACAAGGGCGCGCGCTGTTATTGTGTGGCGAACAGACCTCTACCTTGCGGAGGCTGAAAGTCAACTCTCCAACACCTCCTCCTACCTATCCCTAGACCACGACCCCACCAATGAACATCAAGCCATAGTTTTCCAGATAGTCGCTGACCTCATCTGCTCTGGAGATCTTCCCCCATGGCCTCCAACCTCATAGTCTCCTAACCCCGCACAGCCCACTTCTACCTCCTTCCCAAGATCCACAAACAGGACTGCCATGGGAGATCCAGCGTTTCAGCCTGTTCTTGCCCCATGGAACTTATTTCCTCCTATCTCGACACTTTTTTCTCCCCTTGTCCAGTCTCTTCCGACCTACATCTGCAACTCTTCTGACGCCCTCCACCATTTTAACAGTTTCCAGTTCCCCAACTCTAACCATTTCCTTTTCACCATGGACATCCAGTCCCTCAACACTTCCATCCCAACCAGGATGGCCTGCGGGCCCTCCGCTTCATCCTTGAACAGAGGCTCAACCAGTCCCCATCCACCACCATCCTCCTCCACCTGGCTGAACTTGTTCTTACGTTGAACAGCTTCTCCTTTGACTCCAATCACTTCCTCCAAATAAAAGGTGTCGATATGGGAACCCGTATGGGTCCCAGCTATGCCTGCCCTTTTGTGGGATACGTGTAACATTCTTTGTTCCATTCCTACTCAGGTTCCCTCCCTCACCTTTTTTTCCCCAGTACATTGATGGCTGTATCAGTGCTGCTTCCTGCTCTCACCCCAAACTGGAAAATTTCATCAATTTTGCTTCCAATTTCCACCCTTCCCTAACCTTCACATGGTCCATCTCCAACTCTTTCCTTCCTCTGGAGATAGGCTGTCAACCAATATCTATTATAAACCCACCGGCTCCCACAGCTACCTTGATTACACTTCCTCCCAGCCCGCTTCCTGTAAGGACTATTCCCTTCTCCCAGTTTCTCAGTCACAGCTATTCTGACTATGCCACCTTCCGCACCAGTGGTTCCGATATGTCTTCCATTTTCCACAACCAAGAATTCCCCTCCACTGTAGTTGACCAGACCCAAGTCCATCCTATTTCCCGCACTTCTGCCCTCACCACTTCCCTTCCCTCCCAGAACAGTGATAGGGTCCCTCTTGTCCTCACCTTCCACCCCACCAACCTCCACATTCAACGTACCATCCTCCGCCATCTCCAGCGCGATCCCACCACCAAACATATCTTCCCCTCCCCTCCCATCCCCTTTCAGCATTCCGAAGGTACCGCTCCCTCCGCTACACCCTGGTCCAGTCTTTCATCATCCCAACACCCGCTTTCTTCCCCACAGCACCTGCCCGTGCGAGCGCAGGAGTTGCAACACCTGCCCCTTCACCTCCTCCCTTCCCACTGTCTAGGGACCCAAGCACTCCTTCCAGGTGAAACAGCGATTTACTTGTACTTCTTTCAATTTAGCACACTGTATGCGCTGCTCAGAATGAGATCTCCTCTACATTGGGGAGACCAAATGAAGATTGGGTGATCACTTTGCTGAACATCTCTGCTCTGTCTGCAAGTGTGACCCTGACCTGCCGGTTGCTTGCCATTTTAATTTCCTGTCCCACTCCCACTCCGACCTCTCTGTCCTCGGTCTCTTACACTGTTCCAATGAAGCTCAACGTAAGCTTGAGGTACAGAGGCTCATCTTTCATTTAGGCACTATACAACCTTCCGGACTCAGCACTGATTTCAGTAACTTCAGATCATAACCACTGCTCCCATTTTTTCGGACAGCAAGTGCTGGTAATGTTTCTGCTGTTGCCATTCACAGCTACTCTAGACAGATCTTTTGTTTCTTAACTTGTCCCAATACCACCCTTCTTGCTTTGCACCATCGTCGCTTTTGTCATTTAATCACTCTTATCCTCTACCCTATCACAGACCTTCCCTTTTGTTCTTTCCTCCCCTCCCACCTTTCCCTGGCTCTGTACTTGCTTAAAAACTTTAACTCTTTAAACATCTACCAGTTCTGACACAAAGTCTTCGACCTGAAACGTTAGCTCTGTTTCTTTCTCCACAGATGCTCCCTCACTTGCTGAGCTTTTCCAACATTTTCTGGTTTTATACCAAATTGGGGAGTACAATTAATACAGAGGAGGATTGCGACAAAATACAGGAACACATTAATAAACTTGCAGAATGGGCGTGTAATTGGCAAACGAATTTCAATATAGATAAGTGTGAACTGGTACATTTTGGTAGGAATAATGAGGCCATTACTCCTTGGAAAATAAGCGTCTAAACGGGGTAGAGGATCAGAGGGATTATGGGTTACAGATACACAAATCGCAAAGTCACAACGCAGGCTCTAATAAGACCATGAAAAAAAATCAAACCAAGCACTGGGGTTCATTTCTAGAGGTATAGAATTGAAAAGCAGAGAAGTTATGCTTGCACAGAACCTTGATTAGATCACATGGAGTACTGCAAACAGTTCTGGTCTCAATACTACAAAAAAGATAGAGACACTGGAGAAGGTGCAAAAATAGATTTACTAGGATGATACCAGGAATGAGAGGTTATACCTATCATGAAAAATTGAATAGGCTGGGGCTCTTTTCTCTAGAAAAGAGACTGGGGAATGACCTGATAGAGGTCTTTAAGATTATGAAAGGGTTTGATAGGGTAGACATAGAAAAGATGTTTCCACTTGCACGTGAGACCGGAACTAAAGGCCAGAAATACGGGAGTAACTATGACTCTTACTTCGGTAAGAGAAATCCTCTGGTTACATAGCTGTGACACTCTTTTGAATTCTCGGTCAGTTTGTCGTACCCCCATGTGGTCCCACTGGAAACAAAATTAATTTATTGGCTAAATCGACTGCTCAAAGAATTCAAGATGGCTAAGGTGATCTGCGGAGATCAAACCCCCAGTAGGGAAGGGAAACAAACTCGTGGCCCCCAGGGGTTTATCAAAGCTGGAAGGGACGAGGACCGGGCAAACAACCTCCCTGCCACTGAGTTACCAGTGACTCTTGGTGAAAAATACATCAGCTGATGTACCGCTAGACCTCTCCCTACGAGGCAAGCTCATTCACACAAACTAATGAGGATGACTTCATGATAATAAGACCTATCCAAGTGCCCAATAGAAAACCTGCTCCAGTTGTTAAAGACCGAGAGAGGGGTGTACTAATTGGCAAAGACAAGACAGATAGTGAGGAAGAGCTACCTTCGGGAATGGAACCCCAAAAGGAAAGGCCAACCATTAAAAGCAGGATCATTTATAACTCGGGCCTCAAAGTCTCACCTAAAGAAAACAATACAGAGGGTGAAAAGAACAACAACGGGGATCCAGAAGAGGAACTAATTGGAAATATATTCTGCGAGGGTATTCGAATCGAACCCCCAGTAAATCTTAACCAACAGAGGGAAGTAAACATCCACTATCCCATAGATAGCCTACTTTGCATTTCATATGAAGAGTACTTTCAGTCCCACACACTGTTTAAATCGCATATGAAAGTCAAACATCAAGTAACTAAAATCACAACAACATGCAACAAATGTAAACAAAGAAGAGGAGATTACCATTCCATCGCATACCACTATGCCAAATGCAAAAGAAAGGAACAACCAATACCAGAAGGCACACTCGGATGCACATTATGTACTCTTAAATTCACCACTAAAATTGGTTTGGGACAACACTAGAGACACCAGCACCCCGAATTAAGAAACGAGAAAAGATTGGAAGATACCAAACCAAGGAAAAAAGGCAAGAAATCCATTTGGTCAGATGAGGAAGTTAGACAACTTAAAGAATTGGAAATTAAATATGGGTTGTTGGAACATAAATAAGAAAATAAGCAACAAATTAAAATCAAAGACTAATAAACAAATCTCAGAGAAAAGGAGACATCTCGAAGCCATAGCCAACAAAGAAAGAATTCTATTAGCTAACACGACCCTTGAAAATAACGCGACAGATGAATATAAAATCGAACAAGACGTAAGTCACGAACAATCAAGCCAAATCAACGTAACCAATAAGAGAAATGCCCATCAAAAGGGAATAAGGAAAAGAGAGACCCAAGCAACTTGCTATTAGATGCCGAACAGTTAGTAAGGGATAGGACAAATGAAGAAGAAGAAGCCCAAGCCATAGGACTAATCGAGGTAATCAAGGAAATCATGTTAGAGAAGGATGAAAGAAAACAGCCTAAAGCAAAAGGAAATTAAGAAAAAGGCCCAAACAACAGTAACACAAGAACATCAAAAAGATATGCTAAAAAGAAAGCCGAATATAAAAAAAATACAGAACATGTTCATCAAAGACAGGAAAAGATTAGCACGACAAATTATGGGCGGTCCAATAAATATTAAATGCCCTCTTTCAAAAGAAGAATTAGAATTAAGTTACAAGACAAAACTATCAACACCCAATATCAGATATTGGTAAATTCGCAGGATGTATGAGGATGGCAAAGAAGGAAGGCTTGATGAGTGATAGTAGTGAAGAAGAAATTAAACAAGCCTTAAATAGCATGAAAGAAGGCAGTGCACCAGGCCCGGATGGAAAAACAGTGCATGATCTCAAGGAATGGGATGGAAGTGACCGGGACTCTTCTCCCTATGGATGAAGACTGCGACCATTCCTGACATCCTTAAGAAAAGTAGAACAGTACTAACTCCAAAATCAGAAGACACCGAACTCCTTAAAAACATTGATAACTGGCGGCCCATAACAATAGGACTAATATTAAGTCTGTTCAATAAAATAATTGCAAAGAGATTAACCGAAGCAGTAACTCTAAACCCCAGAGAGAGAGGATTTATCGCGGCGACCCCGGGATGCAATGAAAACATTGACATCCTCCAAAACATTATGAAAGGGGCAAAGAACAACAGGAAACAACTGCCAATAGTATTTGTAGACTTAGCTAAGGCCTTAGATTCCATGGGCCACATTATGATAAAAGGTCTAATGAGAATGGGAATTAATAAAAAGTTCAGTAAACTCATCGAAAATTTGTATATAGACACCACAACAATCATCGAAGGAGAGAAGTGTAAGACAGAACCAATAAACATCAAAAAAGGACTCAAACAAGGAGACCCCCCCACCCCAATCCCCACTATTATTTAACTTAACCATGGACTCACTTCTTTGCACGCTTGAAAGAGATGGCTGAGAGGTTTGGATGAAGGATAATAACCAGGACATTAAATGTACCGGCCTAGCCTTTGCAGACGACATTGCAGTTATGAGTGATTCTCACTCCAGAATGATTAAAAATGTAAAGATACCAGAATCATTCTGTAAGAAAACCGGGCTAGAAATAAACATCAAAAAGACCGCAGGCTTTCACATGTCCACCAAGCAGAAAACCTTCCGGTACAATCACGGGACTAAATGGCGGATGAATGGTAAAGAACTAGAATTTATAGCCCTGGGAAGTATAGAAAAGTATCTCAGTGCCCGTATAGACCCATGGGCAGGAGTAACAAAAGACAAGTGGATAACAAAGCTAGAAAAATGGATCGATAGCCTAAAAGAAGCCAAACTTAAACCAACTCAGAGGATTGAGATACTTAAGACCCATATGATTCCTAGGCTATACGACCACCTTACTCTTACTGAGGCATCACAAAACAACCTCATCAATATAGACAGGCTAATCAGGAAAACAGTCAAGGAGATACTTCACCTGCCAAATGACATCTCAGATGGCATTCTATACTCGAGAAATCGAGACAGGAGACTAAGCCTCCCAAAACTAGAGATTCAAATCCCATCGGCAATAATACGCAAACTAGAAGCCCTGGGGAACTCCAGTGATCCGGTAATCAGAGCTTCGTTCACTTACGGAGGACAGGACAACAAGGATAACATCACCAAACTTAAAAGCCTGAAAGCCCTCAGGGAGCTGTCAGAGCACCTGGAGTCAATGAGGAAAAACCTACAGAGGAAGAATCACGAATGGAAGACAGCGAATTGGAGGATATGATACGAAACATTATACCAGAAGAGCTACAAAGAGGGGCCAAGAAAGCAATAAACATATATGCGGAATGGAGGAGCTGGGAATTCCACAAATGGACGAAACTTGAATATCAAGGATCTGGCATTGCATACTATCATAACGATAAAATGTCTAACGATTGGATCAAATTGAGGGGCGGGATGAAGCAATCACAATTCATTAAGGCTTTACTAATAAAATCTAACCTTTATCCCACCAGATACACATTGTCACTCGGGAGAACTGGATCAACAAAATTGTGCAGAAAACGTGAATTGTCAAATGAGATAATTGCACACATCGCAGGGAAATGCCTCTCAGTACAAAAGGCTAGAATTAAGAGGCACAACAAAATCCTAGAAAAACTTAAAAACAAAGCAAGTATCTACGGCTGGGCATCATTGACAGAGCCAAGACTTAAATTAACCGATGGGGCTCTATGGAAACCTGATGTCCTATTCCCAAAAGGCAAAGATGTAGCAGTAGTGGACGTCACAATTCGTTACGAGAACAATGATAAATCATTGGAAAAGACTTGGATTGAGAAACAAAAGAAATATAAAATGCTGGAGCCCAAAATCAGAAAATTGACAGGAGGAGACAATATTAAATTCTTTGGTTTCGTAATAGGTGCAAGAGGAAAATGGTTAGAACAGAACAACACCCTGATGAAGTTTTTAAACATCGATCACTACAAGACCTTTGCAAGTCAAACGTTAAGATTAACACTGCAACTGACACGAGACATCCTACAAATCTTTATGGACGCATAGTTATAAGTGAAAAGTAGATTCTAATGGTCAAGACATCACTAATAGTCTATCTTAGTTGCCCTGTCATACTCATTGTTTAATTAAAATTTTTGTTGTTAGTAGGACAACTTAAATGATTAATGTACTTTACTGTGTTTCTTTGGTAGATATAAGTTGTTACTGCATTCATTAAAGTAATTAAATGCACAAACATCAATGATGACATGGGTACTAGGCACAGATTGCCACTAGCCTAACGACCAATAGACCTGGTTTGCACTCTGTGTGGTTGGACTTCAATGCTTGATGAAATTTTGAGACTCAGTGATAGGACTTTCCCATAACAACGGCCCCCCTACTCTTCCCCAACCCAGTACCCGCTGCCCCCGGCCCCCCTTGGCTGTTGTGTAACCGGATTTTATAACGTGGACGAGCCACATAAAGACTCAAAACCAACACCCATTCAATGGAATCATGTTCTATGAGTGTATCTAAAATAGTCACTGACAAATCCAATAAGGAATTCAGGAGAAACTTCTTTACCCAGAGAGTGGTAAGAATGTGGAACTCGATAGCATAGATGCATTCAAGGGGAAGCTAGATAAACACACGAGAGAGAAAGGAATAGAATGATATGTTAAAAGCGTTAGATTAAGAAGGGTGGGAGGAGGTTCACGTGGAGCATAAACACTGGCATGGACCTGTTGGGCCGATTGGCCTGCTTCTGTGCTGTACATTCTTTGTAATTCATTGCAGATATTCAAACACGGAACTGTCGGAAAGATGGGCACAGATTTGGGAGGCAACATGTTCAAGAACTTTGACAAGGAAAGGGAAGTTGGAGATGGGGCAGTAGTTTGCAAGGAAAGAAGGGTCAAAGGTGGTTTTTTTTTTTGAGGAGTGGGGTGATGACAGCAGTTTTGAAAAGGAGAGAGACAAGTATCTGAGGAAAAAGAACCACTGACAATGTCATTAGCATGAGGGCCAGGAAGATGTGCTCAAGTCTGCACCACTTCGACTTGAAGGAATGAAGATGGGGAACATACCAGGGGGAATGACCAGAATGAGAGAAAGTTAAGGTTTTCACAGGGGACAAAGGCACGAAAAAGGTAGAGCTGAGGGAGTAGTTGAGAAGATCAATGGCTGCAGAAGTATCGTGATGAATGGAAAGCCAATGGCCAAGGAGTTGCCAGCTTGAAAGTGCAATTGTAATCGTTATGAATATAAATACTACTTAATGTCTGTTCTAAACTTTCCCTTCACAGAAAATATGTGCTGTTTAATCATGCTGCCTTTGCATATCGAAAACTACTGTTCCACACTTCTTTTTTCATTCAATGTACAAGATCTCCTCTGAAGTGACTCTTTTCAAGGCTCAAAAGCATTAGCTTATGAAGTTGTTCCTCACAACTTGCCCCTTTAATTCCAAAGATTAGTCTTATTGCTATCTCAAGTAGTTGAATGGCCCCCTTCTGTCACAAAAAACACAACTGTATGCAGTACTCTGACCAGAACAATATCCAGCTTTAGCTGGACATTTGGCAATTTCAACACAACTGATTTAGCAAGCATGGAAATCATAAAACCAATCATAGAAAGGTTACAGCACAGAAGGAGGCCATTCAGCCCATCGAGTCCATGCCGGCTCTATGCAAGAACAATCCAAGCAAGTCCCACTCCCCCGCCCTATCCCCATAGCCCTGCAATTTTTCTTTACTTTCAAGTACTTATCCAGTTTCCCTTTGAAGGCAATGATTGAATCTGCCTCCACCAGCCACTCGGGCAGTGCATTCAAGATCCTAGCCACTCACTGTGTAAAAAAGTTTTTCCTCATGTCACCTTTGGTTCTTTTGCCAATCATATTAAATCTATGTCCTCTGGTTCGTGACCCTTCCACCAATGGCAACAGTTTCTCTCTATCTACTCTGTCTAGACCCCTCATGATTTTGACCACCAACAAATCTCCTCACAACTATCTCTGTTCCAAGGAGAACAACCCCAGCTTCTCCAGTTTATCTACGAAACTAAAGTCCCTCATCCCTGGAATCATTCTAGTAAATATCTTCTGCACCCTCTCTAAGGCCTTCACATCTTTCCTGAAGTGTGGTGCCCAGAACTAGACACAGTACTCCAGCTGTGGCCAAACCAGTGTTTTATAAATGGTTCATCATGACTTTCGTACTTTTGTACTCTATGCCTCTATTTATAAAGCCCAGGCTCCCGTATGTTTTTTAACCGCTTTCTCCACCTGCCCTGCCACCTTCAACGATTTGTGCACATATACCCAACATCTCTCTGTTCCTGTATCTCTTTTAGAGTTGTGCCCTCTGGTTTATTCGGCATCTCCTCATTCTTCCTACCGAAATGTATCACTTCGCATTTTTCTGCGTTAAATTTCATCTGCCATGTGTCCGCCCATGCCACCAGCCTGTCTATATCCTCTTGAAGTCTATCACTGTCCTCCTCACTGTTCACTACCCTTCCAAGTTTTGTGTCATCTGCAGATTTGGAAACTGTGCCCGAAACACCCAAGTCCAATTCATTAATATATATCATGAAAAGCAGTGGTCCCAGCACTGACCCCTGGGGAACACCACTGTACACCTCCCTCCAGTCCGAAAAACAACCGTTCACCACTACTTTCTGTTTCCTGTCACTTAGCCAATTCTGTATCTATGTTGCCACTGCCCCCTTTATTCCATGGGCCGCAATCTTGATGATAAGCCTACCATACGGCACTTTATCAAACACCTTTTGAAAGTCCATATACAACTGCATTATCCTAATCTACTCTCTCTTTTACCGCATCAAAAAACTCTCAGATTAGTTAAACACGATTTGCCTTCAACAAATCCATGCTGGCTTTCCCTAATCAATCCACACTCGTCCAAGCGACTGTTAATTCTGTCCCAGATTATCGTTTCTAAAAGTTTCCCCACCACTGAGGTTAAACAGCCTGGCCTATAGTTGCTGGGTCTATCCTTACACCCTTTTTTGAACAAGGGTATAACATTTGCAATTCTCCAGTCCTCTGGCACCACCCCCGTATCCACAGATGTTTGCAAGATTATGGCCAGTACCTCTGCAATTTCCACCCTTACTTCCCTCAGCAACCTAGGATGCATCCAATCTGGACCGGGTGACTTATCTACTTTAAGTACAGCTAGCCTTTCTAGTACCTCCATCAATTTTTAGCCCATCCAGTATCTCAACTATATCTTCCATTACTGAGACTCTGGCAGCGTCATCTTCCTTGGTAAAGACAGATGCAAAGTACTCATCCATCCCTTCTGCCTCCTTTATGGTCCCTAATCGGCCCCACCACTCCTCTTACTACCCGTTTACTGTTTACATGCCTGTAGAAGACTTTTGGATTCCCTTTTATGTTGGCTGCCAGTCTATTCGCATAGTCTCCCATTGCCCCTCTAATTTCCTTTTTTACTTCCCCTCTGAACTTTCTATATTCTGCCTGGTTCTCACTTGTATTATCAACATCTGTCATATGCCCCTTTTTTCCATTACATCTTACCCACTATCTCTTTTGTCATCCAGAGAGCTCTCACTTTAGTTGCCCTACCTTTCTGCTTCGTGGGAATGTGCCTAGACTGCACCTGAACCATCTCCTCTTTAAAGGCCTCCCATTGTTCAATTACAGTTTTGCCTGCCAATCTTTGATTCCAATTTACCCGGGCCAGATCTGTTCTCATCCCATTGAAAGTGGCCCTCCTCCAATTGAGTATTTTTACTTTAGAGTGGTCCATGTCCTTTTCCATAGCTATTCTAAACCTTATGATACTATGATCGCTGCTCCCTAAGTGTTCCCCCACTGACACTTGCTCCACTTGGCCTGCCTCATTCCCTGGAACCAAGTCCAGCAATGACACCGTCCTCGTTGGGCTGGAAACGTACTAGTTAAGAAAGTTATCCTGAACACATTTTCAAAAATTCCTCCCCCTCTTTGCCCCTTATATTATTGTTATCCCAGTCCATATTAGGATAGTTGAAGTCCCCAGTTATCACTACTCTATAGCTTTTGCACCTCTCTAATTTCCCTGCAAATTTGTTCCTCGACATCCTTTCCACTAGTTGGTGGCCTACAGAATACACCCAGTAGAGTAATGGCACCTCTATTGTTTCTTAACTCTAACCAAATAGATTCGGTCCTTGACCCGTCCAGAACATCCTCTCTCCAGTACTGCAATATTCTCCTTAATCAATACTGCCACCCCCCTCCTTTCTTTCCTTCCCTATCTTTCCTGAATACCTTGTATCCAGGAATATTTAGTACCCAATCTTGCCCTTTTTTGAGCCAGGTCTCCATTATCGCCACAACATCGTATTCCCATGTGGCTACGTGTGCCTGCAGTTCACCAACCTTGTTCACCATGCTTCATGTGTTTACACACATGCACTGCAAACCAGTCTTAAGATTTTCTTGTACTCTCTCTTAGTCTGATCCCACCTAATACTGCATTATGACTTGTTCTAGTGCTATCTATGACACATCATCCTGTTCACTTTGCTTATTGTCGCCTCACACTGGTCATGGTAAGCGACAAGCAAACACTCCTTGGTGTCTTTGAACTTCCTGCTTTGGAAGCATGAGTCCATGTGCTTCCTTTACGACTACTTCTGCTAACTGCAACAATGGTAAATATAGAAATTACTGAAAAAGAACATGTACTGCAGGTGAGAGATTTGTTTTCTAGGGGTATCTCGGACATATCCCTCCTCCTTAGGTGATTTTGTGCAATTTTCCAGCATTTTGGCCCATATCCCTTTCATACCTTTGATTGCCAAAAAGCTATCTATCTCAGATTTAAATTTAGCAATTGAGCTAGTATCAATTGCCGTTTGCGGAAGAGAGTTCCAGACTTCTACCACCCTTTGTGTGTAGAAATGTTTTCTAATCTCACTCCTGAAAGGTCTGGCTCTAATTTTTAGACTGTGCCCCCTACTCCTAGAATCCCCAACCAGCGGAAATAGTTTCTCTCCATCCACCCTATCCGTTCCCCTTAATATCTTATAAACTTCGATCAGATCACCCCTTAACCTTCGAAACTCCAGAGAATACAACCCCAATTTGTGTAATCTCTCCTCGTAACTTAACCCTTGAAGTTCGGGTATCATTCCAGTAAACCTACGCTGCCCTCCTTCCAAGGCCAATATGTCCTTCCGAAGGTGCGGTGCCCAGAACTGCTCACAGTACTCCAGGTGCGGTCAAACCAGGGTTTTGTATAGCTGTATAATCAGATAGAATTGTTAGGTTTGACTCACTTGGTAAATCAGGAAGGAGCGATAACAATTGATTTTATCATGACTGTACTAGCAAGCATCATGAGCAGAAAATGTTAAAAACTTTTCTTCATTTGGACTCACAGGGTACTTTCACTTGCAGTGTCACCTGTGGCTTAGTGGTAGCATTCGCACTTCTGAGTCAGAGTCTTGAGCACATAATCCAGGATGACACTCCAGTGCAGTACTGAGGGAGTGCTGCACTGTCAGGGGTGCTGCCTTTTGGATGAGGAGACGTTAAACCGAGGCTCCATCTGCCCTCTCAGATGGATGTAAAAGATCCCATGGCACTATTGCGAAGAAGAGCAGCGGAGTTCTCTCCAGTGTCCTGGCCAATATTTATCCCTCAACCAACATCACTAAAACAGATTATCTGGTCATTATCACAGTATTGTTTGTGGGACCTTGCTGTGCGCAAATCAGCTGCTGGGTTTCATACATTACAGCAGTGACTACACTTCAATAGTACTTCATTGGCTATAAAGCGCTTTGGGATGTCCTGTGATCATGAAAGGAGCTAAATTCCTTTTCAGAAGTCATTCCATAGTGTCCCACAAGGGGTTTGTTAGAAAAAAATCAGGCATAGGGTACAGGAGGAAATGTAGCAATATGGATAGAAAGTTAGTTGATGGACAGGAAACAAAGAGTTGGAAATGGTATACCCCAGGGATCAGTCCTGGGTCCACTTTTGTTCTTGTACATATGAATGATTTGGATTTGAGCGTAGGGAACTGAATTTCAAAAAGGTGTTGTTGACACAAAAGTAGGTGATTTGGCAAACAGAGGACTGTAAAAGACTTCAGGAAGACAAACAGATTAGTGGAATGGGAAAACAGGTGGCAGATGCAACTTAATATGGAGAAGTGGAAGGTAATTCATTTTGGGAGGAAAAACAAGGAATGGGAGTACACATTCACTGGAAAAACATTGAATGTTGTAGATAAACTGAGACACCTGGGATTTCAAATTCCCTGAAAGTGTGAATATGGATAGATAAAACCATAAATGGCCAACAGCATTTGAGTTTTAAAAATAAGGACGTGGAGTACAAGATGAAAGAAATAATGATGAATTTGTACAAAACATTGGTTCGGCCACAGTTAGAATAATTGAGAATCCCTACGTGGTCAGTTTTTGATAAAATATTAAGATGCCTACGTGGCAAAGAAGCAGAATGCAAAATGGTTAGAAAGGGTTAATTAGTTAGTAACTGAGATTGATACAGGTGGCCTGGCCCTCCTGCTGGGCCATATGTTTGCGTAGTCAGCAGGTTTGCATGGTCTTAGCAATGTAGAGTCTTTGATGTGATTCAAGGACTGGTCTGAATGTCTCCATGTTTATGGCAGATCAATATAGGTAACGAGCTTAGCCAAAGTTGAAAGACATTCCAGGTTGGGAGATAAGGAACAGAAGGGACAGGGAAGAACATTCCAAGTTGGAAGGTGAGGAAGTATCCCCTTTGATGTCTAACAGCAGCATGATCAGCACATGGACGATTTATGATTGGCCGGAAATAATGTAACCTCGCATGGCAACCTGTGCCCGGCTTATGATTGGTGTTGACCCTCGTTAAGTATGTTCCAACCCCTATTGATTGTATAAAAACGTGTGGATTTCTGTATGTTTTTGTTCTTGCTCTGCCAGCATAGAGGGACTCTATCAGGAGTCCAAATCAATGCTGCAGACGAAGAACCCTGCTATTAAAGTTGTGATGAACTTTAAAATGTATTCGACTTCAGTTTTTACTGAACCAGACTGAGGGGAAAGAATCCGGATCGTCATTATGTGTACAATTTTGAGCACCCCATTATAGAAAGGGCATTAAAGCCATACAGAGCGTACAGCATAGATTCACCAAGATGATAGCAGGGCTGGGAAACTACAGTTATGAGGAACATCCTCCCTGCATCTAGTCTGTCTAGTCCTGTTAGAATTTTATATGTTTCAATGAGATCACCTCTCATTCTTCTAAACTCGAGTGAATATAGGCCTAGTCGACCCAATCTCTCCTCATACGTCAGTCCTGCCATCCCAGGAATCAGTCTGGTAAACCTTCATTGCATGCCCTCCATGGCAAGGATATCCTTCCTCAGATAAGGAGACCAAAACTGCACACAATACTCCAGATGTGGTTTCACCAAGGCCCTGTATAACTGCAGTAAGATATCCCTGCTCCTGTACTCAAATCCTCTTGCAATGAAGGCCAACATACCATTCGCCTTCCTAACTGCTTGCTGCACCTGAATGCTCGCTTTCAGCGATTGGTGTACAAGGACACCCAGGTCTCGTTCACCTCCCCTTTTCCCAATCTATCACCATTCAGATAATAATCTGTCTTTCTATTTTTACAACCAAAATGGATAACCTCACATTTATCCACGTTATACTGCATCTGCCATGTTCTTGCCTACTCACCCAGCTTGTCTAAATCACAAATAACAAAGCTAGATCTGTTCTGCCAGCTGCTGCTGGGGTATGAAGGACATTCAAAATTGTTGCTATGAATAAAACATACATGTACTGAGTTAATCAAAATTCACAGTATTTATTCACATCTACCATTTTGTAAAGCTGATGTTTCCAAAATCGAAACAAACAGTCTTCCAACGGTGTCCCTGATTTAACAGTTTGTGTCAAGTTTCTGGTTTGCAAATTGGATGTAAAGCATGTTTTTTAAAAAATTAACATGTGTGGCAAGTCGGGCTTTACCTGATATTTCTCTTGAACTCCTCACCAAGGACCACAACTAAGCAAGTCCCGCTCCCCGAAAATATATGTGTTATTTGCACAATACCTAGTAACACTGCATTGCTCAGGTCAATTGAAACATCCTAGTTACTGAAACGTGCTCACTGGAATGAACATAAGCTCTGTCTTGAACCTAGCCTTTGGATAGTGGAAGAATATAACATTCAATTAGACTATGCAACTCAGAATCATATTCAGCCCATCAAGTCCATGCCTGCTCCATGCAAGAGCAATCCAGCTAGCCCCACTCCCCGCCCTTTCCTCGTAGTCCTGCAATTTTTTTCCATTCAAGTACTTATCCAGTTCCCTTTTGAAGGCAGTGATTGAATCTGCCTCCACCATGCCCTCAGGCAGGGCATTCTAGATCCTAACCATTCACTGTGTAAACAAGTTTTTCCTCATGTTACCTTTAGTTCTTTTGCCAATCACATTAAATCTATGTCCTCTGGTTCATGACCCTTCCACCAATGGCAACAGTTACTCTCTATCAACTCTGTCTCGGCCCTTCATGATTTTGAATACCACCAACAAATCTCCTCACAACCGCCTCTGTTCCAAGGGAGAACAACCCCCTCTGTTCCAAGGGAGAACAACCCCAGCTTCTCCAGTCTATCGACAAAACTAAAGTCCCTCGTCCCTGGAATCATTCTAGTAAATCTCTTCTGCACCCTCTCTAAGACCTTCACATCTTTCCTGAAGTGCAACGCCCAGAACTGGACACAATAGTCCAGTTGTGGCCAAACCAGTGTTTTATATAGGTTCATCATGACTTCCATACTTTTGTTCTCTATGCCTCTATTTATAAAGCCCAGGATCCCGTATGCTTTTTAACTGCTTTCTCCACCTGCCCTGCCACCTTCAATGATTTGTGCATCTATACCCCACATCTCTCTGTTCCTGTACCCCTTTTAGAGTTGTGCCCTCTAGTTTATATTACCTCTCCTCGTTCTTCCTACCAAAATGTATCGCTTCACATTTTTCTGCGTTAAATTTCAACTGCCACATATCCACCTATGCCACCAGCCTGTCTATATCCTCTTGAAGTCTATCACTATCCTCTTCACTGTTCACTACCCTTCCAAGTTTTGTGTCATCTGCAAATTTTGAAATTGTGCCCAGTTCACCCAAGTCCAAGTCATTAATATATATCAAGAAAAGCAGTGGTCCCAGCACTGACCCCTGGGGAACACCTATGTACACTTCCCTCCAGTCCGAAAAACAACTGTTCGCCACTACTCTGTTTCCTGTCCCTTAGCCAATTCTGTGTCTATCTATGTTGCTACTGCCCCCTTTATTCCATGGGCCACAATCTTGATAAACCTACCATGCGGCACTTTATCAAACACCTTTTTAAAGTCCACATACCCCACATCAACTGCATTGCCCTCATCTACCCTCTCTGTTACCGCATCAAAAAATTTTATCAGGTTAGTTAAACATGATTTGCCTTTAACAAATCCGTGCTGGCTTTCCCTAATCAATCCACCCTTGTCCAAGTGATTGCTAATTCTGTCCCAGATTATCGTTTCTAAAAGTTTCCCCACCACTGAGGTTAAACTGACTGGCCTATAGTTGCTGGGTTTATCCATACACCTTTTTTTGAACAAGGGTGTAACATTTGCAATTCTCCAATCCTCTGGCATCACCCCCGTATCTACGGACTTAACCATGAATCAAGCTTATTGCAAGTAAAAATCTATAGCTGTAGCAGAAAATCAATACAGATTTAATCTGATTAAAGAACTTTTAACTTACACTTCTTCAGATACCCAATAGTAAAATGCAACACTTGCTAACTCTCGTAATAATATTGAACCTGGTCTGCAACATAAACTTATACGTGGTTTAATAAACCTCCACAGAGTTTTTGCGTGCACACATCTATACAGGCTATAGTACAGGGGAATGGGAAGAATTGATTAATTGAAAGAAGGCTGTGAAATCCAGAATAGGTAGCTTCTGGAGACAGCTGACAAAGTCTATCCATTTCCCGGACAAAGTAATACTATACATGTTTTCCTTGGAAGAGCGCCCCCCACCCCATCACGCAACAAACAAAACTGATTACCAGGCTGCAGGTGATGGAGCTAAACAATGTTAAATGATTGCCATCTATATCTACTCAGCAAATAATCCTGGTTAAATTGTCTACCTAGAACAGCAGTGATTCATTCACCTGTATTCAAAGTGACATTTTGTACACCAGGCAGGAATATGTATGTTTTCCAACATGGAGAAAACAAAACTGATGACAAACACAGACACCTGGCATTCTCTAAAACCATGCAGTCATCAAATTAGCGACTACCAAAACCCTAGAGATATTAAAAGTTACTCTTTTTGAAGACATTAATCCCAATCCACCACTTAAGTAGAATCATAGAATCATAGAAGTTTACAACATGGAAACAGGCCCTTCGGCCCAACATGTCCATGTCGCCCAGTTTATACCACTAAGCTAGTCCCAATTTCCTGCACTTGGCCCATATCCCTCTATACCCATCTTACCCATGTAACTGTCCAAATGCTTTTAAAAGACAAAATTGTACCCGCCTCTACTACCGCCACTGGCAGCTCGTTCCAGACACTCGCCACCCTTTGAGTGAAAAAATTGCCCCTCTGGACCCTTTTGTATCTCTCCCCTCTCACTTAAATCTATGCCCCCTCGTTATAGACTCCCCTACCTTTGGGAAAAGATTTTGACTATTGACCTTATCTATGCCCCTCATTATTTTATAGACTTCGATAAGATCACCCCTAAACCTCCTACTCTCCAGGGAAAAAGTCTCAGTCTATCCAACCTCTCCCTATAAGTCAAACCATCAAGTCCCGGTAGCATCCTAGTAAATCTTTTCTGCACTCTTTCTAGTTTAATAATATCCTTTCTATAATAGGGTGACCAGAACTGTACACAGTATTCCAAGTGTGGCCTCACTAATGTCTTGTACAACTTCAACAAGACATCCCAACTCCTGTATTCAATGTTCTGACCAATGAAACCAAGCATGCCGAATGCCTTCTTCACCACCCTATCCACCTGTGACTCCACTTTCAAGGAGCTATGAACCTGTACTCCTAGATCTCTTTGTTCTATAACTCTCCCCAACGCCCTACCATTAACGGAGTAGGTCCTGGCCCGATTCGATCTACCAAAATGCATCACCTCACATTTATCTAAATTAAACTCCATCTGCCATTCATCGGCCCACTGGCCCAATTTATCAAGATCCCGTTGCAATCCGAGATAACCTTCTTCACTGTCCACAATGCCACCAATCTTGGTGTCATCTGCAAACTTACTAACCATGCCTCCTAAATTCTCATCCAAATCATTAATATAAACAACAAATAACAGCGGACCCAGCACCGATCCCTGAGGCACACCGCTGGTCACAGGCCTCCAGTTTGAAAAACAACCCTCCACAACCACCCTCTGTCTTCTGCCGTCAATCCAATTTTGTATCCAATTGGCTACCTCACCTTGGATCCCGTGAGATTTAACCTTATGTAACAACCTACCATGCGGTACCTTGTCAAAGGCTTTGCTAAAGTCCATGTAGACCACGTCTACTGCACAGCCCTCATCTATCTTCTTGGTTACCCCTTCAAAAAACTCAATCAAATTCGTGAGACATGATTTTCCTCTCACAAAACCATGCTGACTGTTCCTAATCAGTCCCTGCCTCTCCAAATGCCCGTAGATCCTGTCCCTCAGAATACCCTCTAACAACTTACCCACTACAGATGTCAGGCTCACCGGTCTTATTTGAAAAACACAAAAATAGGGTTGAATAACACCACTTTTTGTTCAATTTAGCTGTGAATATTGAAGATCAACTTTTGATTTCCATGAGCTGTAAACATGCGAACAAAAGGTGGACCACATCAAATGCGAGCAAGCATACTTCCACCAGCGCTCTTTATGAGGTGAGCCCATTAAAAGAGTCAGAACAGAAGGTTGCTTCAAAATGCAAAATATACTCCACATTAGTTTTTTTTAAAAACCAAATATTCCCCAAACTCTAAACCAACACTGAGCTTAGGATAAAAAGGCATCCAAAAATGAAAGAGGCACTGATCACGTTTTGTCAGTGCAGGCACTTGCATAATAAATCTATAGCAGAAGGAAAGCAGTTGTAGCCAATTGTAGAAGTAAATTCAAGAGAGAATTGGATAAGTACCTGGACAAGAATTTAATTGGGGTGGAGGTGGGAGGTGAGTGGTTAGGAGAGTTATTGTGGGCAATGATACTTCTTAGACGCTGGAACCGGCCAGATGGATGGCAATGATATTTTTTCCAGTTCTGCATATTCGAATGCTAGAACAAAGTGGTCTGCTGCCATAGCGTTGGATCCAGCAACTGTTCATCAAGAGCCGGCTTTCTTCTCAACACACAGCAGCCAGCCACCTCACATAGGACATCCCAAAGCACTTCACAGCCAATTAATTATTTTTGAAATGCAGCCCCTTCTGTTATGTAGGCAAAAGCAGCAGCCAATTTGTGTACAGCCGGGTCTCACAAATTTAATCTGTTTTGGTGGTGTTGGTTGAGTGTTAAGTATTGGCCAGAACATTGGGAGAACTCCTTTGCTCCTCTTCAAATAGTGCCACGAGATCTTTTGCACTCATCTGAACAGAAAGACAGGGTGCTTTAACGTCTCACCTAAAAGACAGCACGTCTGACAGTATCACATTCCCTCATTACGGCACTTGAGTGTCAGTCTCTATTATATGCTCAAATCCCTGGAACCTAAAAACTTCTGACTCAATGTCAAGAATGCTCATTAAATCAAACTGACACTGGACATGTATCATGCACTTGTCACCAAGAGAAGGCACCAAAAAAGCAAATAAGTATTCAGAAATATAGGATTATTAAAAGGTTGTTTGCACTTCAGTTAGGCCTCTGCAGAGAGTGTTCTTTCGAAGGTATTACTTCACATTTGAGCAGCTGACAGGAATGGGACATTTGGGAGTTGAGTGAGAGTGTTAAGACACTGTAGATGAAGGCATATATTAGTGAAGGGCATATGCAAGATGTAGATAGCACTGTTAATGCAATGGGCAGATTTTCATATTAAGTTCCTTCTGTTCCTCTTGCCAGTCCTCTTGCTTTTGCTGGATGGCTTCCTCCACGAGGGCTTGCCTCTTTATAGCAAAAGTTATTAAACATGCAAAGATTACAATTACCTTAGACCAGTTATATTACAGGACATCCCTAAATCTGTCCAAGTACCTGAAATGTTTCTTCAATTTACCACTAGTGTACTCTATGGTGACCTTCATGAAAGCATCTATTTCATTATATCTGTTTACCAGCTGGTGTACTTGGTTGCTGCAGAGTTGTCATGAGCCAGGGCTCCAGAAGATAGCTCTGATCGCCAAGGGGCCACTCTGCTTCTTTCCTTTGTGGACAAGTATCAGTGGCACAACAAGTTGCCTTAATATGAAAGGGTCCACAGACCGAGGCTCAGCTTCCTGGACCTCTCTGAGCAGCAGTGCACACGGAGGCTCAGAGTCACTCAACATGATGGCGGAGTCCAGCACGTGAGTGCAAAAGACAAGGCTGAAGCGTTTGCAACCATCTTCAGCCAGAAGTGCCGAGTGGATAATCCATCTCAGCCTCCTCCCGATATCCCCACCATCACGGAAGCCAGTCTTCGGCCAATTCGATTCGATTCACTCCACGTGATATCAAGAAACGGCTGAGTGCACGGGATACAGCAAAGGCTATGGGCCCCGACAACATCCCAGCTGTAGTGCTGAAGACTTGTGCTCCAGAACCAGCTGCGCCTCTAGCCAAGCTGTTCCAGTACAGCTACAACACTGGCATCCACCCGACAATGTGGAAAATTGCCCCGGTGTGTCCTGTCCACAAAAAGCAGGACAAATCCAATCCGGCCAATTACCGCCCCATCAGTCTACTCTCAATCATCAGCAAAGTGATGGAAGATGTCGTCGACAGTGCTATCAAGCGGCACTTTCTCACCAATAACCTGCTCACCGATGCTCAGTTTGGGTTCCGCCAGGATCACTCGGCTCCAGACCTCATTACAGCCTTGGTCCAAACATGGACAAAAGAGCTGAATTCCAGAGGTGAGGAGAGAGTGACTGCCCTTGACATCAAGGCAGCATTTGACCGAGTGTGGCACCAAGGAGCCCTCGTAAAATTGAAGTCAATGGGAATCAGGGGGAAAACTCTCCAGTGGCTGGAGTCATACCTAGCACAAAGGAAGATGGTAGTGGTTGTTGGAGGCCAATCATCTCAGCCCCAGGGCATTGCTGCAGGAGTTCCTCAGGGCAGTGTCCTAGGCCCAACCATCTTCAGCTGCTTCATCAATGACCTTCCCTCCATCATAAGGTCAGAAATGGGGATGTTCGCTGATGACTGCACAGTGTTCAGTTCCATTCACAACCCCTCAGATAATGAAGCAGTCCGAGCCTGCATGCAGCAAGACCTGGACAACATCCAGGCTTGGGCTCATAAGTGGCAAGTAACATTCGCACCAGATAAGTGCCAGGCAATGACCATCTCCAACAAGAGAGAGTCTAAGCACCTCACCTTGACATTCAACGGCATTACCATTGCCCAATCCCCCACCATCAACATCCTGGGGGTCACCATTGACCAGAAACTTAACTGGACCAGCATTTTATAAATACTGTGGCTACGAGAGCAGGTCAGAGGCTGGGTATTCTGCGGCGAGTGACTCACCTCCTGACTCCCCAAAGCCTTTCCACCATCTACAAGGCACAAGTCAGGAATGTGATGGAATACTCTCCACTTGCCTGGATGAGTGCAGCTCCAACAACACTCAAGAAGCTCGACACCATCCAAGATAAAGCAGCCCGCTTGATTGGCACCCCATCCACCACCCTAAACATTCACTCCCTTCACCACCGGCGCACTGTGGCTGCAGTGTGCACCATCCACAGGATGCACTGCAGCAACTCGCCAAGGCTTCTTCGACAGCACCTCCCAAACCCGCGACCTCTACCACCTCGAAGGACAAGGGCAGCAGGCGCATGGGAACAACACCACCTGCACGTTCCCCTCCAAATCACACACCATCCCGACTTGGAAATATATCGCCGTTCCTTCATTGTCGCTGGGTCAAAATCCTAGAACTCCCTTCCTAACAGCACTGTGGGAGAACCGTCACCACACGGACTGCAGCGGTTCAAGAAGGCGGCTCACCACCACCTTCTCGAGGGCAATTAGGGATGGGCAATAAATGCCGGCCTTGCCAGCGACGCCCACATCCCGTGAACGAATAAAAAATATTTTTTAAAAATCTGCAGCCTCCTTCATGCCGAGCTGCTGCCGGTTGTCCCGAGCACCATCTTCTTACCTGTCGCTGTCAAAGTCACCACTGCCCTCAACAACTTCTCCTCCGCATCTTTCCAGGGTGCCACCAGGGACATCGCCGACGTCTCAGTCGTCTGCACAAAAGAGCCCTGCAAATACACCTACACCCACTCTGCAGTGACACAATGGGTGGCATCAGTTGTGGGTCTTCATAGTGATCCTCAGGAAAGGGCATTATTGCACAAACCAGACAAGATTCGCAAAGACGTGGCAGTAGTGGTGCCAATATAATACGTAATGTGAGTTGCTCAGAAATTAAATATAAGTAACAACCATGACAAACCCTCAAACACCCTTGTGCATCCCCTTCATGCTCACGACTTGTTTGCCTTACGCTTCCTACTGCACATATGTGATGCATGCCCTATGGCTGCAGCACGGGTAGTGGCAGGTTGAGTGAGGCTGACTGTGAAAGAGATGCCCGAGAGGGTGAGTATGAGATAGAGCCATGAGATCGTATGAGGATTGGGTTGAGTGGTAAGGGCGGGATGAGTACTGGCGATATGTTGGTGGTGCAAGTGACCTCCTCTGCCACCTCGAGCCAGGCCTTCTTGGTGGCAGAGGCAGGCCGCTTCCTCCCGCCCGCCGCGGGGGGGGGGGGAAATCTCTGTCCTCCCCCTTCTCCTCACACCATCCAATGATACCTGGAGTGAGGCATCATTAAACTGGGAGCAGCCTTCCCCCTGGGCTGCTCCATGCTGTAATTTTTCCTATTTGTTGCAGCATCTGTCAGTGGAGGACTGCCCCTTTAAAAAGAGCTCCTCCAGCTGACAGAGCTTACTTTGCATGCGCAGCCCGCCCGATGCGCAGATCAGCAGTGGGGAACCTGGAACTACAGGTAAGTGGATCCAATTAGGCTGCGATCGCGCGGGGGCAGACTAATTTCACCAGGCGCGTTACCCACGCACCCAATAGCCCCCCCACCACGAACCCACAGCCCTAACATCGAGCCCAATAATCCAGGACAAAATTAATTGGCACTTGGAAAAATATGGGTTAATAAATGAAAGCCAGCACTGATTTGTCAAAGTCAAATCGTGTTTGACTAATTTGATTGAGTTCTTTGATGAAGTAACGTTGAGGGTTGATGAGGGTGGTGCGGCTGATGTGAACATGGACTTTCAAAAGGCCTTTGATAAAGTACCACATAATAGACGAGTGAGCAAAATTAAAGCCCATAAAATTAAAAAGGACAGTGGCAGCGTGGATACAAAATTGGCTCGGGGACAGAATACAGAGTAGTGTGAACAGTTGTTTTTCGGACTGGAGGGAAGTATACAGTGGTGTTCCCCAGGGGTCAGTATTAGGACCACTGCTCTTTTTGATATATATTAATGACCTGGACTGGAGTATAAAGGGTATAATTTCGAAGTTTGCAGATGACACAAAACTCAAATGTAGTAAATGATGGAGGATAATAACTGACTTCAGAAGGACATAGACAGACTGGTGAAATGGGCAGACACATGGCAGGTGAAATTTAAACACAGAAAAGTGTGAAGTGGTGCATTTTGGTGGGAAGAATGAGGAGAGGCAACATAAACTCAATGGTACAATTTTCAAGGGGTGCAGGAACAGAGAGGTGCACATACGCAAGTCTTTGAAGGTGGCAGGACAAGTTGAGGAGGCTGTTAAAAAGGCATACAGGATCCTTGACTTTATAAATAGAGGCACAGAGTACAAAAGCAAGGAAATTATGCTAAACCTTCAGAAAACACCGGTTCGACCCCAGCTGGAGCATTGTGGCCAATTCTGGGCACCACACTTTAGGAAGGATGTCAAGGCCTTAGAGAGGGTGCAGAGGAGATTTACTAGAATGGTACCAGGGATGAAAGACTTCAGTTACTTGGAGAGACGAGAGAAACTGGGGTTATTCTCCTTAGAACAGAGAAGGTTAAGGGGAGATTTGATAGAGGTGTTCAAAATCATGAGCAGTTTCGATAAAGTAAGGAGAAACTGTTTCCTGTGGCAGAAGGGTCAGCAACCAGAGGACACAAATTTAAGGTAATTGGCAAAAGAACCAGAAGCGACAGGAGGAAAATAATTTTTACGCAGCGAAATGTTATGATCTGGAATACATTGCCTGAAGGGATGGTGGAAGCAGATTTAATAACAACTTTCAAAAGGGAATTGGATAGCTCTTTCAAAGTGCCGGCACAGGCACAATGGGCTGAATCATTCTATGATTGTATGGAAAAACCCTATCGCAGCATGTCAAGTTTTCACTGACAGTTTGCCAGTCAAATCATTCAAAAATGCTTTGTGAATACATTTGTACCCATCATTTTTTCCTTCAGAAACTAAAATTTATGATGTCCAAAATAATGCTTTAAACTACATTAAAAAATCAAAATTACATATTTCACAATTACATGATTAAATTTATATATTTTGGTATATACTGATATCTTCATTGAAGTTTTTGCTCGAAGGCCCCAGCCTCTCCCAGAAGTCTGGGCTTGCAATTCATATTTTTGCCCAGAATGGGATCGGTGACTCTCTAAGCTGAAGGCAGATCCTGTGGTCTGCGCATCTGCTGTGTGCACAATGTTCCAACATGCATCAGTAACATTTAAGTTACCCAAATGATAGAATGCTTTTCTGAGTATTTGTTTGACTTTTTTTCAAAGTGATTTGACAAATGAAAGCTAAAGGACAAATTTCAAAAGTTTTCTTCAAATAAAATTTATACATTCTATTTTTTAAAGCAAATAGAAAATGTCAAATTATCACCAGGGTTTTACTGATAGTTAAAGAATGTAAATATTATATTTGCAGACACGTGTGAGAGAGGGCAATCACAAGCAAGAGAGAACGTGCGAGAAAGAGTGAGAGCACAAGTGGGAGAGCGCGCGACAGAGCAAGAGAAATAAAACGCGCAAAAAATTGATACATTCAGAAAACATCAAATTTAATGTTTGCAGAGAATACTTGGAAAGTTACACACCAGTGATGCAATACCCCCCAGTGTTGTCAGACCCACACTTTCCCCCTTCACTCAATGCTGACAGACACCTGGGGGTAATTTTAACCCCCAAGAATAGATGGGTTAGAAGTGGGTGGACAGTAAAAATAGTACGTTATTGGAGAGAGACCGCATCTCTGCTCCAACACGCCCACTCCCAGGTTTAATTGGATGCGCCGTACAACAGAAACCCGGAAGTTCCGTCCCCACTTAAAGCAGTCGGGCTGATATTTAAAGGGCCAATTCAGGTAGTTGAAACACTAAGTAATTAATTTTTTGTGAATTCTGCAACAGAAACGAATTTAACTATTCCTGAACGTGTCTCCCGTGGCTTCTGCAACATGCCACTGAAACGGAGGCGAGCTGAAGCAGAAGCTCATTTGGCCCTTAAAACCAGTGATTAGCGCATCTCAATAAAAGGTAAGGTACTGAAGCTGGGCATTCAGTTCTCTCAGACAAACGTATGGCTGGGAGTTCTTTGTGTTTAGACTGAGATTTCTTGCGTTCAAATTTAACCTACATTTTGGAGCTCTTGAAATTGACAAGATCAGGATGGAGGGCGCAGTATTCAACAGTACATCTGAGGAGGAGGCACATCACCATCAGGCATGTTGTGCAGTTCTGTGATTTGCAATTGCAGAAAACAGAGGTGCGCAACAAGGACCTGGAGAAGAGCAGAGAGGGGACCAGTGGAGAAGCCGAGGTCGCAGGAGGCACTACCCACGTGAGAGGGTCTACAGGTAGAGGCTGAGCTTCCTGGACCTCTGAGGATCAGAACCTAGGCAGGCTCAGATTGAGTTGCCAGGTGGTCGCAGACATCTGCAGGCTCATTCATGAAGAGCTGCTTCTGGCTGGACCAAGTGGCCACGCACTGCCCGTCGCAGTTAAAGTCACCATTGCCCACAATTTCTTTGCCTCTGGATCATCCCAAGCGCACCACCGGTGACATCTCCAAGGTGTCTCAGTCGTCTGCACATAAGTGTGTACGACAGGTCACGGATGGCTTGTTTGCCAGGGCATCCATCTACATCAACTTCCCCCACGCTAACATCAGCCAGACTGAGAGGGCAGTGCGTTTCAACTCTGTGGTTGGCTTCCCACGGGGAAGGGAAACTGAAAGGGATATCACGCCATCAATGCACAGCTGGTGTATGACCACCGGAAGAGATTTCTGCAGGTGTGTGCCAGATTCCCTGGCAGATGTCAAGATTCATTCATTTTGCACGAGTCCAACATCCCGGCCCTCTTCCACACAGAGGACAGACTTGAGTGCTGGCTCCTTGGAGAAAAGGGATACCCCGTGCTGATATGGCTCATGACACCTGTGAGAAACCCCACCAGCAAGGCACAGCAGTGGTACAACCAAAGCCACATCACCACCAGGTGTGTCACTGAGCAAGCCACAGGAATATTAAAGATGCGCTTCAGGTGCCCGGCTAGTCTGGGAGAGCCCTTCAGTACTCGCCAGCGAGGGTGTGCAGAATAATCGTCGTGTGCTGCATCCTGCACAACATAGCACAGCAGAGGGGGTTACAGGTGCAGGAGGTTGAATGCACTCATGAAATATCCTCATCTGGCGGCAATGTTGAAGAGGAAGAGGACGACAAGGAAAATGCAGATGGGGAACCCATCACCAGAGCAGCGGTGCACATTCCTGCCTCTGATGCAAAAGATGCCCTCATCTCCAACAGGTTCTCATAATGAGGTGTGCAAATTGAAGAGTTTTAAATACTCAGGCTGCTTAGAACAACCACCACCTCCACCAACCGCCGCCACCACTGCCCCCTTCCATCCCCCACCCACCGCCCCCTTCCATCCCCCACCCACCCTCCGTTTGCACAAAATAGTCCTTCAAACACGCATACACCCATTGCACACATGCCCAATGGGTGGCATCATGTCTTGGCATTCATTATGAAGCACATGAAAGGGAAAATTCACAAAAGGGATTCAATAATGGCCAAGACATGACAGTGGTGATCATCATTATTAAATTTAACATGCCATACCAAAAAAATATCAATTAACATCATGACAGCTTGTCAAACACTTGGTGATTTACAATTGCTTAGCCTTTCTCTTTTTACCACTTCCACGTAATGCATCCCCTGTGGCTTCAGCAGAGGTAGTGGCAGGTTGCTCGGATACCTGCCCTGACTGCTGAGATGCTCTCGACCTACGACCTCTGGGTTTTGGAACCCGTGACGGTCTCGACAAAGACTGCTCCACCTGCACCTGTGCAGGGGCAGACTCAGCCAATGGGAGAGAAGGCAGTATTGCGGGTACTGGATGAGGGGGCAACGGGTGAGATGTGGGAGTGCTTTGAGTGGAGTCCCCACTTCCATGTCCCCTTTTGCCATCATCCATCTCCCGGACTGCACAACATCACTCCCACCACTCTGCTGGCCAGCAGATGTGTCACGTTCTAAGGCCATAGCTGCAGTCTCTGTCTGCCTGATTAAGGTGGCAGACACGTTTGCATCCAGAGTCTGCACGGACTCATTTGAGAGCAGTGCTTGAAGTTCAATGGAGGCTACCATTCTCTCCATCATGGCCATTCCCACACTTAACTGCGCCAACAATCAACTAGAGATGGAGGTGGACTCCTCCATCCTCTCCGCTATTGTGGAGTGTATGTGTGGCACATTTTCAACTACCTTGCAAAGGCGCAGCTGTACCTTTGTCATTCTCAACGATGGCCCCTGGGGTTCAGCATCTGTGTCCAGCTCAGCAGAGCTTGGAGAGGAGTGCGCCCCCAGACGCAGACTCTCCACAGCTGCCACTACCACCAGTGTCTGCTCGTTCACATTTGTGAGTGGTGAATCACCAGGTTACAACCCAACCAACTGTCCAACATGACCCACCAAAGTGTCAGTATCTGTGTTGATGCATTGTTGCATGTCTTTTTTTTCATTCAGGGTATGTGGGCGTCGCTGGCAAAGCCAGCATTTGTTGCCCATCCCTAACTGCCCTTGAGAAGTTGGTGGTGAGCCACCTTCTTGAACCGCTGCAGTCCGTGTGGTGACGGTTCTCCCACAGTGCTGTTAGGTAGGGAGTTCCAGGATTTTGATCCAGCGATGATGAAGGAACGCAGATATATTTCCAAGTCAGGATAGTGTGTGACTTGGAGGGGAACGTGCAAGTGGTGTTGTTCCCATGTGCCTGCTGCCCCTGTCCTTCTAGGTGGTAGAGGTCGCGAGTTTGTTTGCCTCTGCTGTCGAAGAGGCCATGGTGAGTTGCTGCAGTGCATCCTGTGGATGGTACACACTGCAGCCATAGTGTGCCGGTGGTGAAGGGAGTGAATGTTTAGGGTGGTGGATGGGGTGCCAATCAAGCAGGCTGCTTTGTACTGGATGGTGTCGAGCTTCTTGAGTGTTGTTGGAGCTGCACTCATCCAAGCAAGTGGAGAGTATTCCATCACACTCCAGACTTGTACCTTGTAGATGGTGGAAAGGCTTTGGGCAGTCAGGAGGTGAGTCACTCGCCGCAGAGTACCCAGCCTCTGACCTGCTCTTGTAGCCACAGTATTTATGTGGCTGGTCCAGTTAAGTTTCTGGTCAATGGTGACCCCCAGGATGTTGACGGTGGGGGATTCCGCGATGGTAATGCTGTTGAATGTCATGGGGAGGTGGTTAGACTCTCTTGTTGGAGATGGTCATTGCCTGGCACTTGTCTGGCGCGCATGTTACTTGCCAATTATCAGCGCAAGCCTGGACGTTGTCCAGGTCTTGCTGCATGCGGGCACGGAATGCTTCATTATCTGGAGGGGTTGCGAATGGAACTGAACACTGTGCAATCATCAGTGAACATCCCCATTTCTGACCTTATGATGGAGGGAAGGTCATTGATGAAGCAGCTGAAGATGGTTGGGCCTAGGACACTGCCCTGTGGAACTCCTGAAGCAATGTCCTGGGGTTGAGATGATTAGCCTTCAACAACCACTACCATCTTCCTTTGTGCTAGGTATGACTCCAGCCACTGGGGAGATTTCCACCTGATTCCCATTGACTTCAATTTTACTAGGGCTCCTTGGTGCCACACTCGGTCAAATGCTGCCTTGATGTCAAGGGCAGTCACTCTCACCTCACCTCTGGAATTCAGCTCTTTTGTCCATGTTGGGACCAAGGCTGTAATGAGGTCTTGAGCAGAGTGGTCCTGGCGGAACCTAAACTGAGCATCGGTGAGCAGTTTATTGATGAGTAAGTGCCGCTTGATAGCACTGTCGACAACACCTTCCATCACTTTGCTGATGATTGAGAGTAGACTGATGGGGCGGTAACTGGATGGATTGGATTTGTCCTGCTTTTTGTGGACAGGACATACCAATTTTCCACATTGTCGGGTAGATGCCAGTGTTGTAGCTATACTGGAACAGTTTGGCTCGAGGCGCAGCTAATTCTGGAGCACAAGTCTTCAGCACTACAGCTGGGATGTTGTCGGGGCCCATAGCCTTTGCTGTATCCAGTGCACTCAGCTGTTTCTTGATATCACGTGGAGTGAATCGAATTGGCTGAAGACTGGCTTCTGTGATGGTGGGGATATTGGGAGGAGGGGAGGCAGAGATGGATCATCCACTCGGCACTTCTGGGTGTAGATGGTTGCAAACACTTCAGCCTTGTCTTTTGCACTCACGTGCTGGACTCCGCCATCATTGAGGATGGGGATGTTTACAGAGCCTCCTCCTCCTATTCGCTGTTTAATTGTCCATCACCATTCACAACTGGATGTGGCAGGTCTGCAGAGCTTTGATCTGATCCGTTGGTTGTGGAATCGCTTAGCTCTGTCTATAGCATGTTGCTTCCGCTATTTAGCGTGCATGAAGTCCTGTGCTGTAGCTTCACCAGGTTGGCACCTCATTTTTAGGTATGCCTGGTGCTGCTCCTGGCATGCTCTTCTACACTCCTCATTGGACCAGGGTTGATCCCTTGGCTTGTTGGTAATGGTAGAGTGAGGAATATGTGGGCCATGAGGTTGCAGATTGTGCTGGAATACAATTCTGCTGCGGCTAATGGCCCACAGAGCCTCATGGATGCCCAGTTTTGAGCTGCTGGATCTGTTCCGAATCTATCCCATTTAGCACGGTGATAGGACACCATCCAATGTGTTGTGTGGCACTCAGTGCGAAGACGGGACTTAGTCTCCACGAGGACTGTGCGGTGGTCACTCCTCCCAATACTGTCATTGACAGATGCATCTGCGACATGTAGATTGGTGAGGACGAGGTCAAGTAGGTTTTTCCCTCATGTTGGTTCGCTCACCACCTGCCACATGCCCAGTCTGGCAGCTATGTCCTTCAGGACTCGGCCAGCTTGGTCAGTAGTGGTGCTACCGAGCCACTCTTGGTGATGGACATTGAAGTCCCCCGCCCAGAGTACATTCTGTTCCCTTGCTACCCTCAGTGCTTCCTCCAAGTGGTGCTCAACATGGAGGAGGACTGATTCATCAGCTGAGGGAGGGCGGTAGGTGGTAATTAGCAGGAGGTTTCCTTGCCCCCGTTTGACCTGATGCCATGAGATTTCAAGGGGTCCAGAGTCAATGTTGAGGACTCCCAGGGCCATCCCTCTTGACTGTATATCACTGTACCGCCACTCTGGTGGGTCTGTCCTGCCGTTGGGAAGGACATACCCAGGGATGGTGATGGAAGAGTCTGGGACGTTGGCTGAAAGGTATGATTCTGTGAGTATGGCAGTGTCAGGCTGTTGCTTGACTAGTCTGCGGGACAGCTCTCCCAATTTTGGCACAAGTCCCCAGATGTTAGTGAGGAGGACTTGGTTTGCCTTTGTCATGTCCGGTGCCTAGTGGTCCAATGCCGGGTGGTCCGTCCTGTTTTATTCTTATGTCACGTGACGGTGCACCCTCAGAAGGAATGAGATCCTCTGAGGAGTTGCTTTCTTCCATCTCGGCTCTTTCTTCTTGAAGGCATGATTGCCCAGGAAGACAACAGAAGCCAATATTAAATATTCATCGGAAAATTGGCAATCTTTCCACTGACCGTAGTGAGGTCTGGAACAGTTCAATCATTGTTAAAATCACTTCATAGTGTGTGTGAAAGATGCTAAAGTTCTGTCACCAGCTATCTGCGGGTTGCCAGTCTCTCCATCTCCGATGGCTAGGCATGCAACGGTGCAATTTATCTCCGTGGCCTCCTCCTCTGCATCTGTCAGCTGGACTATTTGTGGTGGTCCACCTCCAGTTCTCCTCCTTTCCCTTGCATTTTGCATTCTCTTCTCCTTCAAGGGGAGAAAGAACAGGCCCGTCAGTTACTGAAGGTGACGTATTCACCCGATGGATGCATTGCTTTGGATGGAGGCTGACAATGAAACAGATGCATCAGAGGATGACTATCAGACAGACTGCATCAGGATTGGGGTGAGCGGCAGTGATGGGTGCATAAATGGGGAGGTGAAGTAGTGCATGGAAAGTAAAGGATAGTTGATGCTGAAACTTAAGTAGGTATGAGGAGTGATGTGAGGGACTTGGTGCGCCAACACAGAGTGAGGTGGGGGGGGGGGGGTGGGGTGTCCCATTTCACAGGATGTAGGTGAATCAGCAAAAGTACTCACTTTTCCTGACCTGGTTAGGTCCTTAAACCACTTTCTGCACTGCAGCCAAGACCTGGGCACCATACGTCTGCTGCTCACCTCTCCAGCCATACCTTCTTGTTGGCAGAACCAGGTTTCTTCCTCCCGGCGCTTGGGTAAATTACCTCCATCCTGCTTCTCACTGCACCCAGCAGTACTTCCATTGAAGCATCAATAAACCTAGGTACAGCCTTTGCTTTCCTGGACTCCATTTCTCCTTTAAAATCCATTCTTGGACTGGCCCTTTAAATAGTGGGCTTTAAATCGCATCATTTGGGTGCGCAATAGGCACGTTGCGCAGCTTGGAGACATGAAACCCGGAAGCAAAGATAATTGCCTGCAATCAAGTTGCGACTGCAGATATAAACACGCATACTTGACTTCCCGGTTCCTCATGCACAAATCATCAGCAAAGTGATGGAAGGTGTTGTCGACAGTGCTATCACGGGGCACTTACTCACCAACAACCTGCTCACCGATGTACAGTTTGGGCTCCGCAAGCACCACTCGCCTCCAGACCTCATTACAGCCTTGATCCAAACATGGACAAAAGAGCTGAATTCCAGAGGTGAGGTGAGAGTGACTGCCCTTGACATCAAGGCAGCATTTGACAGAGTGTGGCATCAAGGAGCCCTAGTAAAAATGAAGTCAATGGGAATTGGGGGGAAAACTCTCCAGTGGTTGATGTCATACTAGCACAAAGGAAGATGGTAGTGGAGGCCAATTATTTCAGCTGCAGGAGTTTCTCAGGGCAGTGTACTCGGCCCAACCATCTTCAGCTGCTTCATCAATGACCTTCCCTCCATCATAAAAGGTCAGAAATGGGGATGTTGGCTGATGATTGTACAGTGTTCAGTTCCATTTGCAACCCCCTCAGATAATGAAGCAGTCTGTGCCGCATGCAACAAGACCTGGACAACATCCAGGCTTGGATTGATAAGTGGCAAGTAACATTCACGCCAGATAAGTGCCAGGCAATGACCATCTCCAACAAGAGAGAGTCTCACCACCTCCCCTTAACATTCAACGGCATTATCATCGCTGAATCCCTCACCATCAACATCCTGGGGGGGTCACCATTGACTAGAAACTTAACTGGACTAGCCACATAAATACTGTGGATAAGAGAGGTCAGAGGCTGGGTATTCTGCGGCAAGTGACTCACCTCCTGACTCCCCAAAGCCTTTCCACCATCTACAAGGCACAAGTCAGGTATGATGGAATACTCTCCATTTGCTTTGATGAGTGCAGCTCCAACACTCAAGAAGTTCAACACCATCCAGGACAAAGCAGCCTGCTTGATTGGCACCCCATCTACCAGCTTAAACATTTACTCCCTGCACCGCCGCACACCTTGGCTGCGGTGTGTACAAGATGCACTGCAGCAACTCGCCAAGGCTTCTTCGACAGCACCTCCCAAATCCGCAACCTCTACCATCTAGAGGGACAAGGGCAGCAGGCGCATGGGAACACCACCACCTGCACGTTCCCCTCCAAGTCACACACCATCTCAACTTGGAAATATATTGCCGTTCCTTCATCGTCGCTGGGTCAAAATCCTAGAACTCCCTACCTAACAGCACTGTGGGAGAACCTTCACCAAACAGACTGCAGTGGTTCAAGAAAGCAGCTCGCCACCACCTTCTCACGAGCAAATAGGGATGGGCAATAAATGCTGGCCTTGCCAGCGACGCCCACATCCCATGAATGAAAAAAAAATCCACCCACCTGCTGAGTTCCCGGCTCCAAGTTAAAATCATGCCGCAGGAACGCACCACTGAGCCAAACCTACATTCCACCCCTCAGTTCTGTCAAATTCCCAGTTCCTCCCCTGTGGTGCCAAACTCTAGCCGTGATTGCATAGCTACCAAACTCACCCCAGCTCTGCCAACGGGCAGAATCATCTCTTCCCCCAGCCCACCCAGGACCGGCCCCCCATGTTAAAAAGCCCAGGACTGGTCCCAAGTCTGCCTAAACCCCACTCCCCCTACCCATTACTTGGTAAATACCGGGGTTCGAATTCGCATGGGCCGCTATCCCACCAATTACAGCAGTACCTACCAGAGCTGACCCCACCGATGTACGCGGGGTCAGTGTTAGGGTACCTCACTTGCATGGAGCTGGCAGGCACACATGCCAGCATTCTGGTGCCTGCTACCAATTCAGGTGAGAAAGAGGCAGCTTTCTCCAACTGGAGAAATTATTTTTCTCCCCTTTTAGGGGGGAGCTGATAATCAGCATTTGTTTTTTCCCAAATTACTTTTTCTTCAGAGGGCCAAGCCACTTCCTTGGCCTGGATTTCCTCCCCCCTCTCCCTTCCCCCAGTAGTCCACTTGCACCTTTCCGGAGGCCAGTACAAATCATTTCAGTGAATCATGTTTGCAATGGTCAGATGTTCCACCCCAAACAAGGCCCCTGGAAATTGGCAAAGGCCCAGACTGGTGTATCCGGGTCCCGTCCCATTTCTGGGATCTTGTAATGCACTCCCACCAGAATTACAGCAGAAGTGCACTGGAAGGTCCGTGCAAATTCCAAACCTGAAATTGTAACTCCAGTTAAACCACCTTGCATACTATTTTGCTGTATATTCCCAACTTTAAAACTGGTAAGGGATAAAGCTTAAATATTTCGAAAAAGGAATATATATATGGTCACTCATTCAATTTTCACAGAATCATGAACAGTCTTGGAATTCGATCTCTAAACTACCAGTAAAAGTCCCAGAATACTACTTAGTAAAAATGAAATTTGACTTATTCAGTTACTGCAAATCAGCAGCCCTGATGTTTTCCCCTACATGGCATGAACATCCCTACTGTTATAGGATAGTGTATCCTCTGACTCACCATTAGCAATGCCACGGGAGATCTGCATAGGTTTATAATCATTCTTAGCGATTGTCATCTGAATCCTTTGATTAGCTTACAGCCTTCAACTCAATCCCTGTTATCTATTTAAAAGTTACATCTGTTGGCACACACACAGTTGAAAGCATGAGTGGAATAACATCACAAATCAGTTCTATTTTCAAACACAACAACAAACCCACTCATGCAAGCCTAAAGCAGCTGCTCCACACTAGATTTATTAACCCATCCCACACCTAAACCCAGATTAGTTCCTCTTCCTAACACAATATTCCCTTACCAAAATCATTGCAACCGACCAACAGCTAATACAAAGACAAAACCATCACTGTCCCAATAATTCCACCAGGGTCATTTGGTGAAGCAGAAATTCAGTAGCTCTGCTTTTGTGTTTTTGCTTTGTTTATATTTATTTCTATTTATTTTGCTGTTTTGCAAATGCTGTTTATTTAAAGTTTTAGCATGCGTTGAAGTTCAAGAAGTGTTGAAAAATTACTTTATTCAGAACAGTTATTTAACTTAAATTAAGTTACTTAGTGAGCTTGGAGAAAACTCAGTTTCTGCTAACAAAATGAAAATGCACAATTCAATACTGCCATGTCTGTCCTGCGAAGGGCCTTACCTGCATAATGTACTGGAATATTGCCCACAGTAAGAATGGCCTTGGTGGGAAGTTTCTGCTTGTGCAAGCATGACACACAGTACAAACCAAGAATGAAAACATTCCATGAAAAATTTGATGTTCATCCAAATATTATGACTGGGCCTTGTGGAAAAGGAACTGACATTACGATTCTTGAAAGGTTTCCTATACTATACTGGATGTGCCTCACTAGGATTGCTGAACATTAGGAATGTGGGACATGCCTTACTATGTATGTACTTCATGCGACCGATTTTAAACAGTGACACTTTTTGCATCTATCCAGCCATCTTGGGCTGGCTACGAACTCTGGACCTCCCTTCCACACCTTTAGAATGGGGTCACTAATGGACAGGACCCTTTTCTGCACTGTCAATCACAGGAAAAGAATCTTGTCCACTTTGCATTCTGAGCATGTACCCCCTTTTCAAAGTAACGACCACATCCTTCAAGGCAACTTTACTCCAGTTTGGCAAGGCTCCACTTTGTCTTGGATAGTTTCCTCAGTAAAACAATAATTGACTGGCCCTTTTACAATTCATCCTAATCAAGTCCCTAAAGCGCCTCTAGCCTCATTTCAAACATATCCTTTCTCCATTTTGGCAGTTTCTATTCAGGAGGCAAGATCCAGAATGAGATGGAGTGTGCGCACGATGCATATCAGCAAGGAAGCATTCAGGATACCACTCAGCATGCAGTTCAGGGAGCTGTTGGGGTACTTTCAGAGTTTCAGTATGCCAAAGTTCAGTACGTTACTGTCTTACTTTAGCGGTTCTTTTTTTTTAAAAAAGAAAATTCTCCGAAAAATAATAAGAACAGAATTCCATCTTATTTGATTGAATTATGAAAAATCTAAGTTGGAAACTGTATAATTAACAAATGATTTCATGATATAGTGGGCTAGAATTTCTACCTTCTGACAATATATAGTTAGAAACCTAGCCCTAAAGTCTTTCATTCAGCATGTTTTCCATACTGCCTGCAGTGTTTCTCTACAAAATACTGATTACTTCTCATGAAATTTCTGGTGTGGAAAAACTCAACACAAATCATATGATCCAGTATACCTTCAGGTCCTACATCACTATCATCTTTATTACATTTTCACATCTATCATGTTTGGAACACCAGCCCTCTAACAGCATGAAAAGTTGACTTTTCTTAACATAAGCAATAAAATGATAAATAGTTTAAGCTGTGTTTAAGACTATAACTCATCCTCCAAGTTAGTTCTGGAACATTCACGAACTGCAGGAGTAAAGTCAACAGTTTATGACATCATCAGAACCCTTCATTTTACAGTGCAATCAAACTGCAAATTTAACATTGATGCAAAGCGGTTTTGCCTTGGCACCAACACTGAACTTGTGTGGTGTAAATTGGCCATCGTGGCCCGAACTGACTTCTAAGTGAAGTGGAATGTGACAACCTCCTCCAGGTAGACTCTTCTTCGCTCTGGTGTCAGGCTCAGTTCCTGACTCCATATTCAGGCTGAATTTACACTAACTGCAACTGCAATCCAGCAATCCAGCTGGATGTAAAAGCTCCCATTGCATGATTCGAAGAATAGGAAGGTCTCTTGATGATCTGGCCAGCATTCATCGCTCAATCAACACAACCAAAAACAGATAAACTAGACAATCTCCTGCAATGGCTTCTCTTCCCATGCCATTACTTCTGGAGTCCCCAAGGATCTTCCTTGTCCCCCTCCTACTTCTCATCTACATGCTGCCCCTTAGCAACATTCATCTGAAAACACATCAGATTCCACGTGTATGCTAACGACACCCAGCTTTAACTCACCACCATCTCTCTCAACCCCTCCACCACCTCCATGTTGTCAGGCTGCTTGTCTGACATCCAGTACTGGATGAGTAGAAATTTCCTCCAATTAAACATTGGGAAGACCAAAGCCATTGTCTGTGGCCCCCGAAACAAACTCCATTCCCTAGCCACCAATTCCATCCACCTTCCTGGCCACAATCTCAGACTGTTCACAACATTGGCATCCTATTTGACCCGGAGCTTAGTTTTTGACCCCATATCCTCTCCATCATGAAGATCACCTACTTCCACCTCCGTGATACCACCTGTCAAAACCCATGCCTCAGTCCATCTGCTGCTGAAACCCACATCCATGCTTTTGTTACCACCAGACTCGACTATTCCAATGCTCTCATAGCCGGTCTCCCATCTTCCACCCTCCATTAACTTGAGCTCATCCAAACCTCTGCTGCCCTTATTCTAACTCGCTCCAAGTCCCATTCACTCATCACCCTACTGCTCGCTGACCATCATTGGCTCCCGGTCCCCAAATACCTCGATTTAAAAATTCTCATCCTAGTGTTCAAATGCCTCCATGGCCTCCTCCCTCCCACATCTCCTCCAGCCCGACAACCCTCTAAGAACTGTGCATTCTTCCAATTCTGGCCTCTTGCGTATTCCCGACTTCCTTTGCCCTACCATTGGTGGCCGTGCTTTCAGCTGTCCAGGCCCTGAAATCTGGAATTCCCTCTGTAAAACTCTCCACCTTTAAGATACTCCTTAAAACCTACTTTAACCAAGCTTTTTTGTCACCTGTCCCAATCTCTAAGGCTGTGTGTCAACTTTTTGTCTGATTACGTACCTGTGAAGCGCCTTGCGATATTTTACCACGTTGAAGGCGCTAAATAAATGCAAATTGTTATTTATCCCATTTGCTTTTTGATGGACCTTGCTGTGCAACAATTTGGCTACTACATTTAGTTAAAAACATACTTCAATAAGTAATTCACTGGTTGCGAGATATAGATTATACATATATCTATATACACTTTATACGCCAATTCCAATGTTTAAAACATTCAACGTTATCAGTATCACATGATACACAGACTACCAAATCAGCACAGTACAAACGCAGAATGACGCAACGTTTATTTACTTTGGCAACCGCTTTCTTAGTACATAGTCAATTCCTGTGATTAAAGCCTATTTCAAGTACGAGACGGTTCGTTGAGATATTTCTGGAGTATCAATTTGTCCATTTGAGTTTTGGCAGTCAACAGTTGTTGGCTGCTTGCCTCAATAAACGTTTAGCCTTAAATTACTAAAGTTCTGAACTAAATGCAAACAGGCCTTTAGTTACCAGCTTGTAATTTGACTTCTACCCTGTAGAAAGTTGCAGGTTTCGCCTCGGCGAGCGCACAAAGTGGGAATTTCGCAGTGTGACTGCTCATACCTTTCTCCCCTCTTCTTCCTGGACACTCGCACACTTCTCCTCGCCCCTGCTGCCGTTTGCCTGCGTGTCTCCTTTACTCTGACAGTTCCGCTCCACACTCATATTGCTCTCCATGTTGCTGTCAGGATGCTGTTTCTGCTGGTTTCCCTTTTCCTCACCAGTCTTCGCTGCCCCGCTCACAGCCTGGAGCCAATGATCAGCCGCGGCCTTGGCAAAGGAAGCGGAGACGTGGCCGCGTGTCCTTTGCGGGGGCGGGGGTCGCAAATAAAACTACCCCAAACTTTTTTTTTCTTGAATTGTTTCCTCTGGTGGGTGTTTGCTCCCCTTGTTAGTGTCTGTGTCAGGCGCAGGTCCCAGCCGATAAACAGCCCGGACGTGCTGAGCTGCCAGTTGTGGTCGCGCTGTCGGCGGCTCGAGCCGAGATACAAACCACGGGGCGGCGCGAGGCCACAAACGGTCACAAAGTACAAACTCCCCCGACCGTCACTTGCCTTGTTATCTCACTCTGCCGCCTGCACTGTAATGCTGAGAGAGTCACGGCCCCTCACCACAATGGTAGTTATTGCTGTGGAGTTGCCACAAGAGGACAGATGGGAATGACACTTGAAAAGCAATAAGTATTGAGCGCCCAAAGAATATTATTTTGTTTTTGGGGAAGGGGGTACAGTGTGGCAGATACTAGCTGGGATCAGACGGGACATGACAAAGGGCTCAGGTATGGTTGGCTTAAGTCCAGCATCTTTTGAGATATGATCACCACCACGTTTCCTTGGGAGGTTTGGTATGAGTATCTGCATGTTTCACCCCCAGAGCAGGAAGTTCCAAGTTCAATGCCCTGCGACTTAATTCTCAAAAAAATTCTAAAATGTGTCTGGGGTGCAGACTGCACGTTTAAATTGTGCACACTCCTACATAGCAACACTCGCAGCATATGCTAAGGAGTAAAGAGTGTGTCAAAGTCTGGAATTGCATGGATAATTGGAGAAATTCGAGCAAAAATTAGGTTTTAAAAAATGGCATGTAATAAATATAGAACCAATGAACCCACAAGCTTGACCCTGAGCTTCCAGTCGCTTGACATTTCAATTCTCCATCTCACTCCCACTCTGACTTTTCTGTCCTCAGCCTCCTACATTGTTCCAATGAAGCTCGAGGAACAGCAAGTCATCTTTCAATTAGGCACTTTGCAACCTTCTGGACTCAACGTTGATTTCAATAACTTGAGATCATAACTACTACTCCCATTTTTTCAGACAGCAGGTAATGGTTCTGCTGTTGCCATTTACACAACCTCTAGACCCATTGTTTCTTTACTTGACCCATTACCACCCCTTTTGTCATTTAATCACTCCTGCCCTCCACTCTCTTACAGACCTTCCCTTTTGTTCTTTCCTCCCTTCCCCTTTTCCTCACCCTCCCCATCCTTATTTTAATTAATTATGCAAATTAAGTCCCTCATCAGAATCATTCCTGCACTCAAAGGACTGCCCACAGTGTGCTGCTTATCTGTTTTACATGAGCGCATCAAAGATCCTGGGGTCTGGCCCACTTAAGCAGCCATCTTAAATATCATGTTCATCAGAGAAGTTTTTTTTTCATTTGTATTTTCTGTTCAATGCTTTTGCATTGTGCCCTGTGTACTAGTTGTTTTTGTTGGAAACTGAATTTTTTTTTGCTGCCAATATTTTCCTTCAGTATTCTCAGTTCATATAGGATACTGAGCATGGAAATTGCTTACTGGACTCTGAACGTGTTGGTTACTTCAAATTAAAAATTGTTCATAGGGGGCCACCAAATACAGGAGTATGACATCTAAGGCATTCCAGATGCACCAGTTGCTAACCACAAGAAATAGTGAAGAACACACTTACCATCACTTTCCTCTTGGTACCAGCAAATTTTTTCTCATTTGTAGTCGGGTGCAAAGGACCCACTGATTTTAGTGAAATGAATCAGCAACATTCTTCAATGCAGCTTGCACGATAGGCTACTCTGCTTTGGTGTACCTCCTGCAGCAGGACTTCCAACTCTTCAGCATCAAAGGGAGCAGTGTTACCCACACCTCTCCACTGTACCATGTGATCAATTTCTTCACTTTTCTATCCCACCACATCTTCCCATTTCATGGTGAGCTGCAGATCTTTAACGGTAGTTCCCTCATCAGATTTTCTAATCCTTGCTAAGTGCGCAACAGACTAAATTCTTTGAGCAAGTTTTAGCCTATTCAAATTCTGTACCAGCTCAACCCCATTTCTTCCATTATTGGAAAATTAGGACTAATACCCCAACAATGGCAGGAGATCTTGTGCAAATTAAACATTACCTTTTTGTTTTTGTATTCATGCTGTTAGATACAAAACTAAGGATTATGCAATTTAATGGCCTTATTTACTTGTCCTGTGATCTTCAATGACATGTATTTTCACAACACTATATCTGCTCTTCAATTCCATTTAAAATTTACCATTTAAGGTGTATTTCCTGTCATTAATTCTGAGATGTATTATTTCACATTTATCTCCAGTCAACTGCATCCGCCACCTATCTGCACATCATGCTAGCCTATCTACGTCTTTCTCCAATCTTGCACAATCTTTGTCACAATTTGCTATATCCCCAATTTGTCATCATCAGCAAATTTAGATGTTGTTCCCTCGGTTCCAAAGTATAAAGTAAATAAAAGTGGCCCCAACACAGAAACCTGTGGAACACCACTTACCACATCTTTCCATTCTTACTTTTGCTGTCCCACTATCTATTCATAGGGCCACATTTTCCTCAATTCCGTATGCTATTATCTTTGCCATAAATAGATTATATAGTTTATGCAAATCCAGATAAACCACATTGGTTGCATTTCATTTAACTAGCTGCTCTGGTCATATTTCAAAGATTTCTATAAACATGGTCAAGCACAACCTTCCTTTTAGAAACACATGCTGACTGTCCCTGATTAGCTCATGTTTCAATAAGTACTCAGCAACAGCTGAAGTGGGACTAATTGTTCTGTATTTTCCTGGTTTATCCCTATCTCCTTTTTTGAAGAGGGGAGTAACATTTGCCACTCTCCAGTCCTCTGGCACAATTTTCCTTTCCAAAGAATTTTGGAAAGCTACTCTCAAAGTCTCCACTATTCCTTTCCTAGCTTCCCTCAAGATCCTCAGATTTAAACTATGCAGTCAAAAATATGATATTCATACCAGTAATATTTCCTCCTTTCTATCTTTCAGATCTACCCAATATAACTACCCAATTCCCAGTTCCTTTCACTCAAAGCCATCCCCTTTCTTTCCCTCTATCCTTTTAGAAGCACACAGAGCCATGCAGATTTCTTCCCCAGTCATCCTCTTCAGATCAGGTTTCAATAACTCCTGTGATATCTATTAGCTTCCTATTTACTATCATTTCTAACTCAAGAATTTTATTTCTTGTGCTCTGGTATTCAGCCGAGATCATTCCTTGTCCTTCTTGTTGCATTTATGTACATCCTTCCTAATTGGTCCATACTGTTATCCCCTCCCCCTGCTTCCCTAGCTTAACTGTTTTATTTATCACATCAGCCTAAATGATAGGGTACTTCCTAGGTTTTAAACTTGATCAATGGGTGGATAAAATCCTACAATGGGAATGGGAGAAACCAGAGGTAGGGGTTTACATGGGCACCAATAGGTGGGTGACAATGAATGGATTTTCAGGAGCTGGGAAAAAACTGATGAAAAGGACTTCCATGATAGTAATCTGGATATATTAGAGAGAGAGGAGGACAGATCAAGCAGGTCAACGAGTGGGTCAACAAATAATGTAGGAGAGAGTGGTTCAACTTTTTGTCCACTGAAACCATTTCTGAGGATGGACAACCTATCTCATCTTGGTGGCCTTATATAAATTCATTTTGCCATTCCTTAGCCCATCTGCAAACTTATCTGCATGTTGTTTATCTTCCTTGTGCTGGATGCATAGCTTGGTATCAACAATCAACTTTACAATGTTATACAAGAAACACGCTCCAAAATGTTTATTTGAATGTTGGCTTAGCTTAATTGTTAGCACTCATGCTACTGGTTCATAAGGTTTACAGTTTGAGTCCTATATCAAGAGTTTTATAACTTATACGGACACTCCAGTTCACTACTGAGAAATTGCGGCATTGTCGGGAATGTTTTCCTTTGAACAGTATGTTAAATCATGGGCTTAGCTACCTGTTCCAGTGGTTCAAGTGAGTGTTTAATATCCCATATTACTATTCAAAGAAGTGCAGGGAGTTTGCTTGATGTCTTGATCAATTTTCTTCCCTTAACCAATGCCACCAAATAAAAGATTAACTGGTCATTCATCTCAGTGCCGTAAGTTGGTTTGCATGAGTTTACTGGTGCAGATTGCTGCTGCATTTGCCTGCATAACAAGTTGTTGCACTTCAAAAATAATTAATTGTGTGAAATGCTTTGAGACATTTCAACATGTTAAGATGCTGCATGAATGCAAATATTATTTATTTATGAATAGTGTGAACAGCAGGACAGCCAGGTATGAGATTCCACTCATCATTGTAACTGCAGATGGAGCTTTTTCTATTTATCATCTTGCTTCCTGTTGCTAAGCCAGTTTTCAATCCAGCTCATTAATTTTCTACTAATTCCTTGAGCCTTATTCTATTTAAAAGATCCACATGTGGAACTTTAGCAAATGCCTTTTGATATTCTAAATACATTTTATCTGCTGGATAGCATTCATTCACCAGTTTATTTACGTTTTCCAAGAATACCAAAACATTCTTAGAAATGAGAATCACAACTGGCAATGTTGTATACAGTGCAATACAAAAATATTTTCAGAAGATTATATTTTAAAATACCATCTGACATGACAATGAAAATGAAATTGCACCTTGAGAAGGCCAAAATGTGCTGTAAAATACTTTTATGACAGGATGCATCTCATTATAATTTTTGTCTGCGGAGGTTTAGAAATGAAGCAACATAGTTATCAACCAAGATTTCAGTCTGTGCAAAAGGAAAAAAAATACAGAAAAGTGTTGCATCTGGTCATGTTGGTACATCTTAATCCTCTTAAAAAAGAACATTCTCACCTAACAGCCAACCTTGTATATTGTTGTCAGCCTCAAACCACCAGGGGAGTGTCAATTGTGACAGAATGAACATGTTGTGATGCGATCATGTGAAATTAGCCAACAGATGGGTAACATTGTAAGTATCACAGACCATCTGATTATTCACAAAAGACAACCCTTTCCAACTGTAGAGTCAGATTGGATTCTGTGGAGTTGCATGCATTTCAACATTCATGCAATCTGTTACCTTAGAAAATTATGTTGGTGTTCCTTTATTTTGCAAAAAAAAAACAGATTTGGTAATCTGCCACAGTGTGGATGGTGGATTGCTGAGTCCTGCAATAACATCTGCAAAATCCTGAAGTATGCAAGAAACGTGGAAGGCAACACAGAGATCATGTTCAGTGCTACTGGCAAAGATGCAGAATCTACTTCTGAATAACAATTCCTGAAAATGTCCAAAATCTGCTTGTTTTCACAAACAATCTCTTTCACAAGTATTGTTTTGTTCTGTAACCTTTGCCTTGTCCTGTCTAGCAATATCTGAGAAGAAATAAAGGTCTACCAAGCTTGCTGTGTAGTTTATCGCTAGGACAGTGTTAGAACATGGCTATATATAATTTGTGCACTCTTAAAGAATTATACTAAAGGATTTTATTAGCATTCTTAATTTAAACAATAAATTGGAGTGAAAAATAGCATGAGATAGCCAAATGTCTTCTTGAAGTACAAAAAGAGCAGAGTATAAAGACTTTGCATGAACAAATAAATAAGTAGAAAATTACACAAACCTAAATTTCTGGTTGCACTGAACAAAAAATATGTTTGCTCATATTCAAGAATTACTTTGCCCAAAAGAAAGAAATGAAGGGCCGAATTTTATTCTGAGACAGAGTCACAGCCGGAAGTGTATCTATCACACTTCCATCTGCCAGTGTGATCCTGTCCTATTTTCCTGGAGCAACTGCATATTAATATTATGGATGGGTTCTCAACACTATTTTCTCCCTCTGTTCAGAGCTTGCCTCTTGGGGATAGGGCAAAAATCCAGCGCTGCTATAGCGTTCAAGTGGCTGCACCAGCCATTTCATGTATACATTAAATTGGAACAACCGTAGTAAAGGGATGCCCTAAATTTACAGGCTCCTCAGTTGAAGCGTTATTGTCAGAAATCAGACAAAGGAAGCAACAGATTTTTGACACCAAGGGAAGCTGGCCCATGAAGGGCATGGTGCAGGCTCAACAATGAGCACTATTATCAGCAACTCCCACACAGTTACGCAGTTCCAGAAGAAGTTCATTGACGCACCAAGTTAGCCAAGATAATGGGAGGCTGTCACAACTTGAACCAATGCAATGTTATTAAGCAAGTTTCACATTTCCACCCATCTTGCTTTCCCTGTGTTGAATAAGAAAGTAAGAAGAAAGAAAGACTTGCATTTATATAGCATCTTTTTTTTCACGACCTCAGGTCGTCCCAAAGCGTATAACAGCCAATGAAGTACTTTTTTGAAGTGTAGTCACTGTTGTATTGTGTACTATTTCCCTGAAATATACAAGAAGTACTACAAGACCCTTTATTCGCCCTCTTCTTGCAAGTGTTCCTTCACTCACAGACTAACATGAAGGGAAGCAATGAAAGACACACATACATGTTTGCTTGTTTCCGGCACCTGTTATCAACCCCATTAAGGAACGCTGACTGAGACCTGGATTCCATTCCACATCCTGCAAGCACCAGGCCATCTCACTAGAAGGCCCATAACCAAAAACAAATGAACTGTCACGGTGGTGCAACTCTAAACCTCTAGCTTCTCACTCCTTACAAGGAAGAAGTCTAGAACTTTTGGGCAAGCATAAGGGAGAAGCAATGAAAGGTGAAGAAAAAGAAGGAGAGTGTCAGCTGGAGGTTGGTCCGGACAATTGTTCCATCATGTCTCTTTAGTTCCTGCTGCTCAAATGCAATCTTTAATCATAATACACTGCAAATACTTAAGCTCAGATATTAAGCTCAATGACCATTGTGTAGCTCATCTACTTCTGCTTACCGCTCTTCTTTTTCTGCCCTGGTTGGTGTGGTGTAGTAACAAGCAGAGGAAGAGCAGCATGACCCCTCTGCTTCAGCAACATCCAGCCACTCTTCACCAACTACATAATTGCATTTCATCCTCGTAATCATCAATCCAATGACACCCCCTTTTGGGGGGATTGAGAACAATTCACGTGATGCCATATAAAGCATGAGTGGCCAAGAGGAAGTAGGGTAGAGGAGGAGGCAGTCATTACTGACAAAGGGTCAGGAGATGGCTGTCTTCGCTGAGGATCCTTGGTACCCAGTATCTATGGTACTATAATGGTCGTTTGCATGGCTATGTAGCGTGTGATAGCTCCTGAATGATCTGTAACGTAGGTCCCATCAACAGAAGACCAAAGGACAGTTGTTGCTTCTGACATGGCAATTGCAACTGCTGCCTCAGACACTTGAGCATCAAAATATATACATTACTTTACAATTGTAGAATGTGTATAAAATACATTCTTCAACAAACTCTCAGTACCCTCAAGCAGGAATAAGGAATTCGTATCTACTCAGATTATTCAACATCTTTCTTTGAATTTTATACAAAGTAACACTTGGTGACAATTACATCCTAGAAGACCTGAGTAATAAAAAGATAAACTATGAATGCTGAAAATCTGGAAAATAAAAATGGAAGTTATTGAAAATGGCCAAATGGTCAATCAGCATTTTATTCAAACAGGCAATCAGGTTTTTCAAAAACTGCTCATAATCCTCTTTTTAAAAAAATATTCCTTGATAAATACATTATTGCAGGGCAAATAATTGTTTTAATGCTGTCTGGGCTTCTGAAGATTGGTCATGTTAAAAACATAGATGGTTTCTAAACATGTTAAAGAATATACCTTCTTATTTGTTAAATTTTAATACTGCCCATAGTGGGAAATACAGGATGAACTTTGTAATAAAGAGCATCTCAATTGAGGGGAACTCTTCAGACATTTTAACAGGATTACAAATGAATTATCTTACAGACTCATTTATTCTTAAAAATCTGGTGCAAGAACAAAATATATGTTTTCTTCAAATTTGTTCAATTGATTTGTGAGAAATAATTGTAAATTATAGAGAGAGGCAGAATTCTTAATATCCCTGCAGTAGGTAAACTGCAGTGTGTGGAACCCAGCTGATGGTGATGCATCTGAATTTACATTCCCCAGAGATAAAATTCTCAGGGAGCAGATGTTCTCAACTTTCCCACTGAATGTCAAGTTAAGATCCACAATACTTTCAATACTCCTTGAAATCACATTTAGTTCAGGTCATGATATAATTCTTTAGGATTTATCCAAACAGTTGCCCTGAGTCTGCTCATGTGCCAGGAAATATCAAATTACTTGCCTTATGTGGACGCTGCAACTTCATATTTCCAGTTTAAATCCTCAAGAAAGCTGTATCAACCATTTATATTAGACAGATGGAAACGTCTCATTTTGGGGCCACAAACAAAAAGAGGTGGTGGAGAGGAGTAGACAAGAAAATATATTTATTCTTTTATTTGACAAGAGCAAATAACTCCCCACCATTTATACTGGATCAGTTACTGTGACTACTGCATATTAAGGACAAATATGAATTGGTGAACTGGTACAAATAAGGCATTCCATATGTGGGCTGGAGTCAAGAGATAATGTGATTGCTATCCTATAACTAACATTGTATTATATGAACAGGCTTTGAAACTTGCGCAATTAGAGACAACATAAGTATGTTAGCATATAAGAATAGAATTATCTATTAATATAATACTGTTACAAATTGTGCAGTTATATATCTAAACCGATCATGGGCTCTACTGGCATATTTAAGTTCTGGTGCTGATTTAATTCCGAAGCTGTAACCTACCAAATGATCTACAACTTCCTAAAAAACACAAAAACTTATTTGTAAACTACAAACCTACTTTCAAAATGATAAATTAAATAGTGAAATTAGAGGAGTCATATAAAATTCCATCATCTTTATATGCTGGAAATACGATTATTTTCATATGGACTTTATTTTTGCATCTACAAATTTTTTGCAAATAAAGCCCAATAATGGGCCAGATTTTGCTCTCAAAATAACAGTGAGGCTAATGGCGCTTGCCGTTATTTATGCACAAATGGTACAGCAACTTCAGGTGAGGGGCAGATACACAGTTAAAAGCGGATATCCAGAAGTTGCTGACCAAGTCGTGCCACTCAGCCGTTAGCGTCACGAAAACGGCATCTCGCTATCTGCCTCACCATTGAAATGCATTGAACGATGTGAAGTTGCTGTATTTGCATGGTAGATACAAACTAAACTCACCACAGAAAGTTATGTCTTGTCATTTCAAGTCTAAGTACCCTTTTAACAACTCTGATAACTGTTAATTACTGCCAATCAACCTCTCTGGCACTGAAAAGTAGATATTACAAGTGTGGAGTCTCATTCCTTCAGGTATTAATTGTTGTTGGAGATTTTAAAAATGTCAAATTTAAAATGTAAAACTTTTTTTTACTTTTCCTTTCTGTCTCTTTTTTCTCTCTCTTAATTCAACCTTTCTTTCCCTCTCTTTATTTCTCTTTCTGTATCTGATTTGACATTGAATTCACCCACTCTAATTTATACTTCCTTCTCAGTCCTTGCAGTGTTTAATTCACAATTCTTCAATCTGAGTGGTTAAGGAGTTACACAGTTGCTTGTCCTGTTCACTCAGGTCCCAGATGCCCTGTTTTCCTCACTGCGCCGTTATCAGCTCACACTTTCAGCAACTTGCCACGCAAAAAATTTAAAAACCTAAATGTGCAAGGGCAAGTCTAACTAATGGCAGATGCCGTTAGATGCCTTACTATAGCAAAATCTGGGCCAATAATATTACCAGCATGTACATACTCGGCGCAGAAATTAAAACATGCAAATTTGCTGCTAAAGTTCCCTCCCATGATAATTCCCATGTAAATTTTCCAATTTACATTATGCTGGCACACATATTTCAAAGTGAGAATGAAGCCAATCTACTACCTAAAATGTCCTATAGATGGAGCTTTGTGTTTATATAACATCTTTTTTTGTTTGGATTATGACTGAATTAGCTAGTTGTTACTAATACAATGTGAAAACCTAGACACTGCAAAAACACCATCACAGTTCTGGAGTTTTCATACCCTTCAAATATCCATACAAGGCCTTCTTCCTAGACATTGAGAATGATCAATTCCATTTCTAGAGGTGGAGCTGTGCTGCCAGTCCTTTAATAGATTATGACTGGAATGGTACAACTTACAAGTTGGTAGCTTCCATGTTAATATCAGAAACAACTACATAATTCCTTGAGAATACGAGTGCAGGTAGCTAATGCCATAAAAAGAGGTACAGAGTACAGGAGCAAACAGGTAATAATAAATTGCAAGACAATATTTAAGTCACAGTACCCAGGAACTGTGTGCAGTTTGGATGCTTCATTATAGAGGGGACATTAATACCATGGACAATGTACAGTGTATATTCAGCAGGATGTTATCAGGGATGAAAAACTATAGTTTTGAGGAGAAACTTGAGACACTGTGCCTATTCCCACTAGAGCAGAATAGGGTCAAGGAAGATTGAATAAAGGTTTTTAAAATTATGAAGAGTTCTGATGGGGAGAAAAGGGAAAAACTATATCCTCTGGTTGGGGAGTCAGTGATGAGGAGTCATTAATTTAAAAATGTCACAGAGCCTGAGGAGAGAGGTTACAAACTTTTCTTTATGCAGAAAATTGTTGGCGTATAGGATGGTTTGCCACAGGGAATAGTTAAGGCAGAGGTCATTGCATTATTTAAGAGAAAAGTGGATAAATACTTGAAGCAGACACTCTATCCTAGTGTTGTACAAAAAATAAATTGAGAACAGACAAGTGACCCATTCCTTGCCTTGTCAATGATGCTTTGAACTGGCAGGTTTGGTTTGATTTTCCTGTATTTGGACAATGTACCTTCTCCAAACTGTGCCAGCTGAGACTGGGAATTTGTTACATGGGAACTTGCATATCCTGCTATTGTCTATTCCTTTTGTCTGTTAAATATTTAATACATCAGACCAATTCCTAATAGTGGTGTGAACACAAATATTGTGATCTACTAATATTAGTAAAGCTGTAAGATTATTGTTCTACTCAATGAGTTATGATTTCACTCACTATCATTGTGTTTGGGATTCGTATATTTGCACTGATTTGCAACCAAAAAAGCACAGCAAATAAGGATTTCAGATTATATACTTTCTGCAATATATGTTGCCATCCAGAGGAATGCTAATACAACTACACCTTGCCTTAATGTGATATGCTTGACTGTGAGCTCAATAAATATTACTGGAGAGCTAACATTACAGAAGACATGAAAGCATTATTAAATTATATTATAGAATAACATTGAAATGTTATATAAATTTTTTATGTCTTAATTATCTATAAACTACGATTGCATTGCTGATGGGAAGTTGGAGGATATTGTGTTTTATAAGGAAGTGGTTGTAGTGTGGTGTTAGTGACCATAAGTGATAGGATATGGTGGTTGGGAGGGGATATTGGCTTTGAGATGATGTGGGAGGTATTGTGGGAATAGTTCTAGGAGGATAATAATGACTTGAGGGGGTAAGGGTAGATAGGGTAGAGTATCAATAGTGAAGGGGTAGTGAGTAGTAGAGAGGGTCTAGAGTTGGCAGTGCGCATTTGGAGGATTGGGATTGTAAATTAACAGGGTGAACGGCATGGGGTAGTAAGGATTCAGTTGAGTAATTGGGGAAGAAGTAATTAGTATTTGGGGGAAGGGTAGTGGATATGGGTGTAATGAATAGTTGAGGGAATGGATAACGAGTAGTGTGAAGAGTGCAGCTGGCTTGGAGTGAAAAGTTTGGATGGTGGGTATTCACTATTGGGGAGATAATAAATATTTCATGGGTCAGTTGATAGTTGGGGAAGTGAATAGTTTGGGAAATGAATAGTTCGCAGATCAGCAGTGGGTATCAGACGTGGTAGTGGACATTGGGGGGAGTGGTTATAGGGGAGTGGGAGTGTTGGTAGAGGTGGAGTGTAGAATGGGACGGGGTAAGGGTTGCGGTTTGAAATAAATATAACGGAGAGAAGTAGACTTTGATCAAATAATGGATATGGAGCAGCAGCGATGTGGATCAGAGGGAGCAATGCATGAGCGCAGAGACAGAAGGACTGAAGCAGAAAAGGGCGCACAGTGGAGTGGAGAGAAAGTGGGGCTAAAGGCAATATACAGGTTGAAGAGCAGTCGGGCCTCTCGATTGAAGAGGGAAAACAGGAAATGGGAAGATTTGGGGATTAATATTTAAAAAGTAGAGTGGGGAGCCAGGGTGAAAGGGAATCATACAAAGCTAATTAGCACTTACTCGTTTTTATTTTGATTTGGAAATAGCAGTTCTCCACAAGTTAGTAATTTTGTGCCAACTCAGTTATTAGGTGGGAATATTCATAATGCATGCTGCAAAAGGTAATGGTAGAGTGAGGGATATGCCGGGCCATGAGGTTACAGATTGTATTCAACCACCATCTGTAATCTCATGGCCCAGCATATCCCTCATTCTACCATTACCAGCAAGCCAAGGGATCAACTCTGGTTCAATGAGGAGTGTAGAAGAGCATGCCAGGAGCAGCACCAAGTGTACCTAAAAATGAGGTGCCAACCTGGTGAAGCTATAACACAGGACTACATGCATGCTAAACAGCGGAAGCAGGATACTATAGACAGAGCTAAACGATCCCACAACCAATGAATCAGATCAAAGCTCTGCAGTCCTGCCACATTCAGTCGTGAATGGTGGTGGACAATTAAACAATTAATGGGAGGAGGAGGGTCCATGAACATCCACATCCTCAATGATGGCAGAGTCCAGCACGTGAGCGCAAAAGACAAGGCTGAGCATTTGCAAACATCTTCAGCCAGAACTGCCGAGTGGATGATCCATCTCGGCCTCTTCCCGAGATCCCCCTTGGCCTCCTCTGGAGATCCCCACCATCATAGAAGCCAGTCTTCAGCCAACTTGATTCACTCCATGTGATATCAAGAAATGGCTGAGTGCACTGGATACAGCAAAGGCTATGGGCCCCAATAACATCCCGGCTGTAGTGCTGGACTTGTGCTCCAGAACTAGCAGCATCTCTAGCCAAGCTGTTCCAGTACAGCGACAACACTGGCATCTACCCGACAAAGTGGGAAATTGCCTAGGTATGTCCTGTCCACTAAAAGCAGGACAAATCCAATCCGGCCAATTACCGCCCCATCAGTCTACTCTCAATCATTAACAAAGTGATGGAAGGTGTCATCGAAAGTGCTATCAAGCAGCACTTACTCACCAAGAACCTGCTCACTGATGCTCAGTTTGGGTTCCGTCAGGACCACTCGGCTCCAGACCTCATTACAGCCTTGGTCCAAACATGCAAAAAAGAGCAGAATTCCAGAGGTGAGGTGAGAGTGACTGCCCTTGACATCAAGGCAGCATTTGACCAAGTGTGGCATCAAGGAGCCCGAGTAAAATTGAAGTCAATTCGAATCGGGGAAAATTCTCCATTGGCTGGAGTCATACCTGGCACAAAGGAAGAAGATAATGGTTGTTGGAGGCCAATCGTCTCAGTCAACCGGGACATCACTGCAGGAGTTCCTCAGGGCAGTGTCCTAGGCCCAACCATTTTCAGGGGCTTCATCAATGACCTTCCCTCCATTATAAGGTCACAAGTGGGGATATTTGCTGATGATTGCACAATGTTCAGTTCCATTCGCAACACCTCAGATAATGAAACAGTCTGCGCCCGTGTGCAGCAAGACCTGGACAACATCCAGGCTTGGGCTGATAAATGGCAAGTAACATTCGCGCCAGACAAGTACCAGGCAATGACCATCTCCAACAAGAGAGAGTCTAAGCACCTCCCCTTGACATTCAATGGCATTACCATCGCAGAATCCATCACCATCAACGCCCTGGGGGTCATCATCGACCAGAGACTTAACTGGACCAGCCACATAAATACGGTGGCTACAAGAACAGGTCAGAGGTGAGTGACTCACCTCCTGACTCCCCAAAGCCTTTCCACCATCTACAGGGCAGAAGTCAGGAGTGTGATGGAATATGCTCCACTTGCCTGGATGAGTGCAGCTCCAACAACACTCAAGAAGTTCGACACCACCCAGGACAAAGCAGCCCATTTAATTGGCACCCCATCCACCACCTTAAACATTAACTCCCTCCACCAGCGGTGCACCCGTGGCTGCAGTGTGTACCATCTACAAGATGCACTGCAGCAACTCGCCAAGGCTTCTTTGACAGCACCTCCCAAACCTGCGACCTCAAACAAGGACAAGGGCAGCAGGCGCATGGGAACACCACCACCTGCATGTTCCCCTCCAAGTCACACACCATCCCGACTTGGAAATATAATCCCCGTTCCTTCATCGTCACTGGGTCAAAATCCTGGAACTCCCTACCCAACAGCACTGTGGGAGTACCTTCACCATACGGACTGCAGCGGTTCAAGAAGGCAGCTCACCACCACCTTCTCAAGGGCAATTAGGGATGGGCAATAAATGCTGGCCTTGCTAGCAACGCCCACATCCCATGAATGAATTAAAAAATGAGATTTTCTCCATTTTCTGACAAGTGGTTTTCCTCAGAGATCTGTACTGGGGCCTTAGCTTTTTACCATATTGACTTGGATAAAAGAATATGGAGCTGTATGTCCAAGTTTGCAGATGACATTAAATTAGAATGTGTGGTAAATTGTGTACATGGGAGCAGGAAGTTACAAAGGGACATTGACAACTAAATGAATGGGCAAAACTATGACAGATGGAGTTCAATGCAGGGAAGTGTGAGGTCATCCACTTTGGATCCATGAAAGACAAATTGGAATATTTTCTTAATGCCGAGAGACTAGGAGCTATGGAGAATCAAAATGATTTAGGTGTCTATATACATAAATCACTAAAAGTAGTGTAGGTATGAAAAGTAATCAAAAAGGCTAATGGAATGCTTGCCTTTATCTCAAAGTAAGGAAGTGATGCTTCAAATGCACAAAGCCTTGGTCAGACCCCATCTTGAGTACCGCGTTCAGTTTAGGGCACGGCGCCTCAAGAAAGACCTATTGGTCTTGGAGGGGGTACAGCGTACATTCACCAGAATTATACCGGGGCTTAAAGGGTTAGATGATGAGGACAGGTTGCATAAACTTGGCTTGTATTCCTTTGAGTTTAGAAAATTGAGGGGTGATCTAATCAAGGTGCTTAAAATGCTAAAGAGATTTTTTTAAATTCATCTATGGGATGTGGGCGTCGCTGGCAAGGCCAGCATTTATTGCCCATCCCTAATTGCCCTTGAGAAGGTGGTGGTGAGCTGCCTTCTTGAACCGCTGCAGTCCGTGTGGTGAAGGTTTCCCCACAGTGCTGTTAGGTAGGGAGTTCCAGGATTTTGACCCACTGACGATGAAGGAACGGCGATGTATTTCCAAGTTGGGATGGTGTGTGACTCGGAGGGGAATGTGCAGATGATGTTGTTCCCATGTGCCTGCTGCCGTTGTCCTGCTAGGTGGTAGAGGTTGCGGGTTTGGGAGGTGCCGTCGAAGAAGCCTTGGCGAGTTGCTGCAGTGCATCCTGTGGATGATACACACTGCAGCCACGGTGCGCCGGTGGTGAAGGGAGTGAATGTTTGGGGTGGTGGACGGGGTGCCAATCAAATGGGCTACTTTGTCCTGGATGGTGTCGAGCTTCTTGAGTGTTGTTGGAGCTGCATTCATCCAGGCAAGTGGAGAGTATTCCATCACACTCCTGACTTGTGCCTTGTAGATGGTGGAAAGGCTTTGGGCAGTCAGGAGGTGAGTCACTCGCTGCAGAATACCCAGCTCTGATCTGCTCTTGTCGCCGCAGTATTTATGTGGCTGGTCCAGTTAAGTTTCTGGTCAATGGTGGCCCCCAGGTTGTTGATGGTGGTGTTCGGCGATGGTAATGCCATTGAATGTCAAGGGGAGGTGCTTAGACTCTCTCTTGTTGGAGATGGTCATTGCCTGGCACTTGTCTGGCGCGAATGTTACTTGCCACTTATCAGCCCAAGCCTGGATGTTGTCCAGGTCTTGTTGCATGCGGGCACGGACTGCTTCGTTATCTGAGGGGTTGCGAATGGAACTGAACACTGTGCAATCATCAGCAAACATCCCCATTTCTGACCTTATGATGGAGGGAAGGTCATTGATGAAGGACAGTGCCCTGAGGAACTCCTGCAACAATGTCCTGGGGCTGAGATGATTTGATAGGGTAGATACAGAAAAACTATTTCCTCTGGTGGGGGAATCCAGAACAAGGAAGCATAATCTTAAAATTAGAGTAATGCCATTTAGGAGTGAAATCAGAAAGCACTTTTTCATGCAAAGGGCAGTGGAAATCTCCCCCAAAAGGCTGTAGATGCTGGATCAATTGAAATTTTCAAGATTGAGATCGATAGATTTTTGTTAGGTAAGAGTATCAAGGGACATGGATAAAAGTTAGGTAAATGGACTTGAGGTACAGATCAGCCATAACCTAATTGAATGGCGGAACAGGCACAAGAGGCTGAATGGCCTGCTCTCATTCCTAAATCACTGTCTATGTCTGTCTGTCTGTCTCTCTCTGCCTATGCTTTCTTTGACCCCAATCTCTCTCTCACAGTTATAAGTAATAATAAGCATTTTATTTTTCTAACTTTCAACAAAACCTTGGGGGTACTGTGTACAGTTTTGGCCTCCTTATCTAAGGAAGGATATACTTGCCTTAGAGGGGGTGCATTGAAGGTTTACTGGATTGATTCCTGGGATGAAAGGGTTGTCCTATGAGGAGAGATTGCGTAGAATGGGCCTATATTCTCTGGAGAGTAGAAACATGAGAGGTGATCTTATTGAAATATCTAAAATTCTTAGAGGGCTTGACAGGGTAGATGCTGAGAGGATGTTTCCCCTGGCTGGAGAGCCTAGAACTAGGGGTTATAGTCTCAGGATAAGGGGTCAGCCATTTAGGACTGAAATGTGGAAAAATTTCTTCACTCAGAGGGTTGTGAATCTTTGGAATTCTCTACCCCAGAGGGCTGTGGATGCTCAGTCGTTGAGTATATTCAAGGCGGTGATCGATGGACATTTGGACACTAAAGGAATCACGGGATATGGGGATAGGGCGTGAAAGTGGATTTAAGGTGGAAGATCAGCTATGATCTTATTCAATGGTGGAGCAGGCTCGAGGGGCCAAATGGCCTACTCTGGCTCTTATTTCTTATGTTCTTATGGGATAATTAGATGGCTTCAAAATGTAATTGCTTTTTTTGAAACTTGAACTTCGAGCAATATGACAACTCTGTCTCTGCCCCTCTGCTAAAGTTTATGAAACACAAAACCAAAGCCACAGCAGGTGTGTAATTAGTACACTGTCATTTTTTTCTCACACCCTTGCTATTTCTCTCTCTCACACACAGCCTCTCTATTTAAAAAAAAACACACATTATTAATTTTACCTCAAAGCTTTAAAAAATTTCCTCTTGTTTTTCAAAATTATTTGAAAAGCTACTTCGTCAAAAGTGCATGAACCTAAAGAAAAATATTCCATCAGTACAGCTGACATAACAGTACTGATGCATCTTGAGAAATTAGGTACCCTGCACATGCTCAGATTGCACAATCCAAATTCACCTCAGGTAAAAACTTTAATGAAGGTATTAAATGTCACAATGGACAATTTAGTGGATATATTTAATAACGTTATTGTGAAAAATTTATTTTTAAAAAAAAATTATTTTGTTTTTCAGTTACTGAGAAACAAATGGCAGATTATTTTTTTCAGAAAGCATTTTGAGCAATATATAGGAACGTGGTAATTAGACTGCAATTATTCTCATTATAAAGTAGCAGCTATTGTGTGTCACATAGCATAACACCTTTAATATTTCAAGTACCTATCATAGCACAATTTTTTTTAAAATTCATTCTTAGGATATGGGTGTCACTTGTGAGGCCAATATTTATTGCCCATCCCTTGTTGCCCCTGTGAAGATAGTGGTGAGCCTTCTTCTTGAATCACTGCAGTCCATGCGGTGAAGGTACTCCCACAGTCTTGTTAGGTAGGGAGTTCCACGATTTTGATCCAGCGATGAGGAAGGAACAGCGATAGATGTCCACGTCGGGATGGTGTTTGACTTGGAAGGGAACTTGAAGGGTGTTTGTGCGTAAGAGTTTCCATACATGTATCTTTTACAAAAGATATTTTAAACTTATTTAGTGCCTGAATAACATTAATTTTTAGAATATTTGAAAACTTGAGGGTGTTCCCATGCACGTGCTGCCCCTATCCTTCTGGGTGAGAGGTGCTGTCGAAGAAGCCTTGGCCAGTTGCTGGTACATCCTGTAGTTAGTACACACTGCAGCCACAGTGCGTCGGTGGTGGAGGGAGTAAATGTTTAAGGTGGTGGATGGGGTGCCGATCAAGCGGACTGCTTGTCCTGGATGGTGTCGAGCTTCTTGTGTGTTGTTGCAGCTGCACCCATCCAGGCAAGTGGAGAGTATTCCATCACACTCCTACTAACTTGTGCAATATCTATTGCAGTATCACCTATAGGAGTAGCAGATACTCCATGTATTTACATTGAGTTTTCAATGAAACATGCATCCCATATACTGAATTTAATATATCACTGGTTGATTCCCTGTGACGATGCACAGAGGGAGTCAAGGATAAGAACAGTCTCCAGAGTTAAAGGCAGGGGATAATTGAGCTTTGGCCTGCTGATGTAAGCTTTTTTAATGAGAGAAATGGGGTTAAATGCTTCAGAAGGATATAAAGATCATCATTGGAGGTAAATCATGATTGACTCACGCTTTTAGTTATGACTAACAAAATATCAGTAGGTACTTAGGAAAGTCACATGTTCTCACTGTTACAACTAAGCAAAAAGTATTCTCTTCTCCCATTTTGTTTGGAAAGAGGATGTCAGCCTCTAGGTGACTTCTTTATATAAAATTTATTTAAAAAGAATTGTAAATAAACACAAGTGACATTTTCAGTGGAGACCACTCAGGAATCAGCTGATTTGGAAAGTGTTTTGTAGCAATGAAATAATTTATGTTGAGAAGGCAAAGAAAGTGTAATAGTAAAAATTTTTTTTACAATTGAGCAAAAACTGGAGTAACTGTGGTTTAAATTTTGAACTGCAAGGATGCCTGTTTTCCTGTTTAAAAGTGTAAACAGCTATTAAGTTGGGCAAATAGCTTTTTAATAGCTGGAAGTGCAAATGGTAATTTAAACAGTTAATCGTTCCTTGTTCAAAATGCATATTGTACTGATCTACTATAGAGGAAAAGAATCAGGAAGGTGGTTAACATACCAAGGATCTAAAGGACATACTGCAAAAAATTTCACAAGCACCAACCACACAAAATTACAGTAGAAGGGAAAGATCTCCTTGTATGTCCAGGGTAAGAGGCATTACCACAGAAAAAGAGTAATTATGGTGGACATTATTGCAGAACTTAGCTGTTCCATTCTCAACCTAATGTAACATCAGCTGGTCACTATACCAGCTGATCTTACAGTCAACATGTGCTCTTCCCCTCCTCTGACCAGATTTAATTCAGACTCTATGGAAATTCAGACCTAACTAACTTTCTGCAATCTCTTTCCAACAGCATAAGCAATAGTCCGAAAAAATTTGTTGCCAGTTTTTATGAAAGTTGGTTGTTAGCATTAATAATATAAAATAAAAACATTAAATGATTGTCACATGCAATCAGCTGTCTGCATATGGATCATTGAATCCTGAAAACCTTACATGTTGTCAGAAGCTTGATCGCATTCCATTGAAAACAAAAGGAAATTTTAAGCTAAGTGTTCTCCATAAGCAAGAGAAACAAAAATGGAGACTAACATGAGCGTCCAACTGGGAAGTCAAAACCTAGAGAGCTGTGGGTGAAACATTATTAGGACATTCCAAAAAGCATCAATCAAAACTAAATATGACAGAAGCTGATATTGCTACAGCTCCTCCAGTGAAATTTAATTTTTCCAAGCTTGAGTAATGGCTGAGCTTCAAAAGGTGTGTATCATGTCAGGTCTAGCAGATAGAGCAGAAATTAGACACTGATTTACTGCTTCGGTGATAAAGCAGAGTTTATTCCCACATCATTCAACCTGACAGATGATGAAACTAAAAAAGGATGAGATAGTGGTGGAAAACTTTAATGGACATTTCACCATCAAGAAAATGTGATACATGAAAGGCTAAATTTCATAAAACAAAACAGCAACATCGAGAGCCTGAGTTTCACAGATTACCAGAACACTGTAAGGACCAAGAAGAAATGATTAAGGCTGAACTAGTAGTGGGAATACAATATGAGGTTCTGAGTGGACATCTGCAATTAAACACAAATCCCACAAGAGATGGCAGTGATGTAGAAGCAACCAGTAAAGCAATTGTGATTTGTCAAAGAAGGTGGTCTATCATGAACATCACAAGTCATAGTATCTATAGATGCGATCAAGCACACAGACAAGAAAGTATACAATTTCAAACACAAAAAGAATTGTAATAGTCTGTCAGCTGTATTAGATGTCGGCATTTGCCACACAGCAGGGAGAACTGCCCAGCTATAAATGCAAAATGCCACAAATGTGGAAAAAACAGACATTTTGTGAATGTATATTATTGAACCGAAGGATAGAAACTGCTACATGGTTTAGAGAATGATTTTGATCAAGAGGAAGTATCTCTAAATGAACTGATTGAAAATAACAGCAGTGGAAGATAAAATCAACTTTAAACTCAACACCACTGCACAAGCCAATCTCATAACATGGGATTGATAAAACAAATGCAATTCAAGGACAAGGCATCACCTATTTGAAACAGATATCATTCACCAAACATGAAGTAAGGCCAGATGGACAGAAGAAACTGTCTATCACCCACAGCAAAAAGTAGATTTTTGAAATTCCAAGTGGTGAGCCTCAACATTAAAGCGAATCTTGGTACAAATGCTTGGTACAAATAACAATACTTCACCAAAAACCATACTCAGTACAATGATTTGGCTGATGGTTTTGATTGCATGCCAGGTGACAATAAAGTGAAGCTAAATCCAGTAGTACCACCAGCAGCAGTCTGTGCACATAGAAGAGTGCCCTTGTATTATGTGCTAAAGCAAAGAAAGAATTAGAACACAAGGAGAAAACAAATATAATCAAAAATTTAGAGCTAATGGGCCAGATTTTGCTGTCAAAACAACGGTGAGGTTAATGGCACTTCAGGCGAGGGGCAGATGTGCGGTTAAATGGCAACATCCAAAAGTTGCCATCCGAGTTGCGCTGCTCCGCTATTAGCTTCACAAAAACAGCATTTCGCTGCCTGCCTCACCATTGACATGCATTGAATGTTGTGAAGTTGCTGTATTTGCGCAGTAGATCGGAACTAAATCAAAAGCAAAATACCGCGGATGCTGGAAATCTGAAATAAAAACAGAAAATGCTGGAAAAGCTCAGCAAGTGAGGCAGCATCTGTGGAGAAAGAAAGAGTTAACATTTCAGGTTGGAGACCTTTTGTCATGCAAACTAAACCTGCCACAGATATTTAGAGCTAGTAATTACAAGCGTAAGTACCCTTTTAATGATGTGATAAGTGTTAATTACTGCCAATCAACCTCTCTGGCACTGAAAATTAATTATTATAAGTGTGGAGTCTCATTCCTTCACGTTGTGAATTATTTTAGGAGATTTTAAAAATGTGAAATTTTAAATTAAATTTTTTTTCTTACTTTTTCCTTCTGTCTCTTTTTTTTCTCTCTCTTAATCCAATTTTTCTTTCCGTCTCTTTATTTCTCTTTCTGTGCTTGATTTGACATTGAATTCACCCCCTTTAATTCACCCTCCTTTTCAGTCCTTCTGCTGTTTATTTCCCAATCCTTAAATCTCATTAGCTAAGGAGATACCCTGTTGGTTGCTCTGTTCACTCAGGTTCCAGATGCCCTGTTTCCCTTGCTGCGCCGTTACCAGCTTGCACTTTCAGCAATTTAGTGGCAAAATGTTTTTGAGCTGAAGGGTGTGGGGGCAAGTCTAACTAATGGCAAATGCCATTAGATGCCCTGCCATAGCAAAATCTGGCCCAATACCTTGGGTGAGCTCTGTGGTAGCGGACCCTAAGAAAAACTCTAATAACATTTTCACATGCACTGATCCCAAGGACTTAAGCAAAGCAAAGAAAATGCTACTCAATGCCAACAATTAATGTGTGGGTATCCTTTATCCTTGATGCCATGTCAGAATACTAGCAAATTGCTCTCAATGATGAAAAGAGTAAGCTAACTACATTTAATATCCCATTTGGATGATGGAGATTCCTACAAATGCCATTTGGAATCTCATCAGCATAGGAAGTAATCCCTTGAAAAGTCCATGATGTCACAGAAGAACTTGAGGGAGTTGAGATAATAGTTGATATTTCAGTGTTCAAAGCTACGCAAGATGCACATAACAAAAGCCTCAGAGCACTGTTTTAGAGATGCTGGGATAAAAACCTGAGGCTCGATAAGGAGAAGATGCAAATTACAGTTCCTAAAGTAACATATCTTAGATGCACATTTACTGCTAATGATCATGAGCCAGATCCTAAGAAGCTCAAAACTGTTCAAAATATGAAACCAAAGACAAAAGCAGAACTTGAAATGATCGTGGTTGTGTTGCATTACACTAAACATGTCTGCTACTGACAACCACTTCCCCCTCTTAAGTGCTTCAAGAGCTAACCATTAATGCCTAGGAGGTAGTTCATGGTCCTTGACACCCCCAGCCTTCACCTACAAGTTTTCCTTCACTCACAGCCTCACATGATATGTAATAGCTTGGTTCAGAATTTCAGAATCAAACATATACACAAATAAAACGCACAAGGTGCTTGTATTTGCATTGAGTGGCTTATGTGGAGTGTACATCAGGCAAGCAATGTTTTCATTGTCAGCCCTGATTTGAATTGGATTAGTGAGCTGCTAGTATGAAATGCACTGGTTAGTAGGGTGGGCCTCTTCTTAAAGGCCTGGAGCAGCATCTTAAAGAGGAAGCGTTTTTTATTATGGGGACAGAGGTTTATTCAGTGTGGTGACAGGGTTTGAAGTCATGTTTGTTGCACTGTTTAGAAACATTAGAATGAACAAAAACTTATTATGTGTTTTAGTTAACAACTTACATTTATATAGTGCTTTTAACATGGAAGAATGTCCCAAGGCACTTCACAGAGGGCTCATGAGACAAAAATGGTCACAAAGACAAAAAAGGAGATATTAGAAGAGGTGACCAAAAGCTTGGTCAAAAAGATGGGTTTCAAGGAAGATTCTAAAGAAGGGTAGGCGGAGGGGTTTAGAGAGAGAACTCCAGAGTGTGAGGCATGGACGGCCAAAGGCACAGCTGCCAATGGTGGGGCGGAGAGAGTGGTGGAATGTTTCTTTTTCAAAATGCGTTTTTTACTTGCCAGCAGTTATTGGCCCTGAATTTGCTGGAGTGGAGCTTTAGCCCACTTTTTCCCTCACCCTTCAGCTCGAGAATTTGCAGCAAATTGCTGGAAGTGCGAATTGATAATGGTGTGGCGAGGTCAATGGGGCATCTGGGACCTTGATGAACGACGGAACCAACAGCCTATCTCATTAACCAATGAGATTTAAGATGTGGAGATGCCGGTGATGGACTGGGGTGTACAAATGTAAGGAATCTTACAACACCAGGTTATAGTCCAACAGTTTTATTTGAAAATCACAAGCTTTCGGAGGCTTTCTCCTTTGTCAGGTGGCTGTTCCGTGTGTTTGGGTAAAGAACTGGTTATCTGTAATCACTAGGCATTGTTCTATGACTATATATGCGGTAATTTTCAATGAATCGCGACACTCACCTGATGAAGGAGAAAGCCTCCGAAAGCTTGTGATTTTCAAATAAAACTGTTGGACTATAACCTGGTGTAATGAGATTTAAGGATAGAGAAAGAAACAGAGGAACGATGGACAAGGAAATACAGTAGGATGAATTAGAGTCAAATTAGGTACAGAAAGAGAAATAAAGAGAGGCAAAGGAAGATTGGATTAAGAGAGAGAGAAAAAAGAGATAGAAAGGAAAAGTAAGAAAAAAAATGTAAAAATTTTAAATTTTAAAAATCTCTAAGAATAACTTACTACTTGCAGGAATGTGACTCCGCAGTTTCATTGTTCCATTTCTGGGCCTCCAAGGATGTGTGGCATTGCAGGAACATAAATTTCTTCATCAAAAGGTCCATACATCGTTAAGTACCAGCCCTAATTTTCTGCATTCATGATTAGTTCGTAATTACAACGTAAATCCAGCAATTTCATGACACAAAATGGGGAGGATCATGGTGAGGTGGTAATTCTTTTGCTTTTGGCGAGGCTAAATGTGGAGCGGTGCAATTCCTCCAACAATTTGTTGCAAAATGTTTTTTTACGCACTAATAATGGCAGGCAGCATGAACTCGCCATTATTTTTCCAGCAATTTCTGAGCTGATGATTTTTCCAACTGTCACATTTGTCGTTCATTGGTTTTAGCAGCAGTTCAAATGTCTCCTTCCTCCCCCCCCCCACCCCCCGCAGTTGATGATAAGCACACCCTCAATAAACCACTACTCATCTATTGAGCTGAATTTCTCATGGTCCTCCTGTTCCTCAGTGTACACTTCGTGCCAACTGGAATGGCAGCATGAGCCACTGTACTAAACACACATTCTCAGTTCCAGTGGTAATAATAGCAATAGTGACCTCAACCCCGATCCTCCACTTACAAACATATTATCACCCCTCAGCGAGCATCAGAACCGCCAAAGCTGAAGCAATGTGGCAAACTCAACTTCACCTCTCACCGCCCCCCACTGCACCCCCCACCCTGGCCCCCCGCCATACCCCCATTAGGACCAAAACCAGCCCTGACAAATTAGCTTCCCTTCCACAGCTGATCAGCAAAACCTGTCACCCCACTGAATAAGCAACAATAGCGCTCACCCTCCACCATCAGCATAACCCGCCCTCTCAACCCAAAAAGGCTACGGCAGTGCACGCCAGCCCCCTTCCCCAGAGCAGCATCACAGAACATGAGAGTTGAATTTCCTTTCCCATCAGGAAAACCAAACCTTTGACTGAGGCCCCCACTCTCAATGAGCACTGTAACCGTTCAGTTGACAGTGCATTGCTCCTCCCCATTGGGTAGCAAATCTTCCAAATCCCCCCACACACCGCACTCATTGACAGGGAAGCCTGGCACTTCCCTCTCCCCCCCCCACCAATCAGAAACTATAGTCCTGCAGGAGGGGAGACCAGCCCACCACTGTTCCTTCCCCCCTTGTACTGACAGTTTACTGGCTTTCCCCCCACAGAGGCTGTTTCCCCGTCTTCGCCCCCCCCCATCCCTATCACCCCTCTCCCCACTCCATGTCCCCTTTTCCCTCTGTCTGGCATTATCCTCCTCTACTCCTCTCCTCCCTCCTGTCTCCCTCACTCCTCTGTCATTCTCTTCCCCAACCCCTCCCTCTACCCTCCTCACCCCTCTTCTCCTACTCACCCGACCTGCATTTGGTCTTTGCTTCCCCCAGTGGACAGAGTCATGAAATTCAATCCAAAGCAGCACTAATAACCCCAGACTATTACTTAATAAAAATGGAAATTGGGGAACTCAGTCACTGTAAATTAATGGCCATACATGGTGTAAACACCCCTATTGTTATAAAACAGTATGGCCTCTGACTCGCTGTGAGCATCACCACGGGAGATGTATTAGTTCTTTAAGAATTGTACTGTGAACTGAAATAAATTATTGTGTTAAATTGTGCAGCTGGTACAGTCAACAAAGAATCAGAAAATTTATGCAATTAATGGAAGACTGTGTGAATCATAATTGTTAACAGAGTTTTGAAGTGACCTGCGAGTTATACAGAAACATACAGTACAGAGAAGAAGAGTGGACTGATGTTTCTTTTTCATAAAATATACTTTATTCATAAAATTTGCAGCAATACATACAATACAGTTATCATATCACATTTCAAACGTACACAATACAGATTATACAATTTGCAGGTTACATCAAGTACAGTTCAATGAACACATTGTACATAATTACAGTTCATGACACTCTAGGGTGCCTCGTTGCATTACAGTCAACACAAATTATTGATTACAGATTCATTACAGGTACATCACAGATTCATTACAGGTACATTACATTTCATCAATTTGAATTTTACATTCTGCCCAAAGGGGTTTTTTCCCTGATTGCAGCCCCTCGGTATACACTGGCGGGAAGGCACTAAACGGTTGCCTTTCCCCACAGAGCCTTTGCGGCGGCCACACCTGTCCTCAGTGCGTCCCTGAGCATGTAGTCCTGGACTTTGGAATGTGCCAGTCTGCAGCACTCGGTCGAGGACAGCTCCTTGCACTGGAAGACCAGCAAGTTTCGGGCAGACCAAAGGGCGTCTTTCACCGATGGTCTTCAAGCAGCAGTTGATGTCCGTCTCTGTGTGCGTCCCTGGGAACATCCCATAGAGCAGAGTCCTGTGTTACGGAACTGCTTGCGACGAACCTGGACAGATACCACTGCATCCCTCTCCAGACCTTATTTGCAAAAGCACATTCCAGAAGGAGATGGGTGACGGTCTCGTCTCCACCGCAGCCTCCTTGGGGACAGCGCGTGGTGGCGCTGAGAGTCCAGGAGTGCATGAAGGATCTGATGGGAAGGGCCCTTCTCACCACCAGCCAAGCTAGGTCTTGCTGCTTGTTTGAAAGCTCTGGTGATGAGGCGTTCTGCCAAATGACATTGACAGTCTGCTCGGGGAACCAACCGACAGGATCCACCATCTCCTTTTCCCTCAGGATCTCGAGGACGTTACGTGCGGACCACTTACTGATCGCCTTGTGGTCAAAAGTGTTTTTTTGCATAAACTTTTCAATGAAGGACAGGTGGGGCGGAACGGTCCAACTGGATGGAGCATTCCATGGCAGCGTGGCCAGGCCCATCCTTCGCAACACCAGGACAGGCAGAACCTCAGCACGTAGTGACACTTTGTGTTTGCGTACCGAGGGTCCACGCAAAGCTTGATGCAGCCGCACACGAAAGTGGCCGTCAGGATGAGGGCCACGTTGGGCATGCCTTTCCCCCCTTTCTCTGGAGATTTGTACATCGTGTCCCTGTGGACACGGTCCATTTTTGACCTCCAGATAAAGTGGAAGATGGCTCAGGTGACTGTCGCGGTGCAGGATCGAGGTATGGGCCAGACCTGCGCCACGTACAGCAACACCGAGAGCACCTCGCACCTGATGACCAGGTTCTTGCCCATGATCGAGAGGGATCGTCGATCCCACAATCTCAGGTTCTGCTTCACCTTAGAAATACGCTCCTTCCAGTTCTTGGTGCACGCCCTGGCTCCCACGAACCAGATCCCCAGCACCTTCAGGTAATCTGATCTGATGGTGAAGGGGACAAAGGATCGGTCGGTCCAGTTCCCAAAGAACATGGCCTCGCTCTTGGTACGATTTACCCTGGCCCCCGAGGCCAGTTCGAACCGGTCGCAGATGCTCATCAATCTGCGGACCGACAGCTGATCCGAGCAAAAGACGGTGACATCGTCCATGTACAGGGAGGCCTTGACCTGAGTGCCTCCACTGCCTGGGATCATCACCCCTCTTATGCCCACATCCCTCCTGATGGACTCGGCAAAGGGTTCGATGCAACACATGAACAAGACGGAGGAGAGAGGACAACCCTGCCTGACTCCAGATTTGATCGGAAAGCTTTCTGATTCCCACCCGTTGATTGAAACGGCACTACTGATGTCTGTGTAGAGCAGTTGGATCCAATTGCGGATTCCCTCCCCAAACCCCATTTTGGAGAGCACGTCCATCAAGTACGTGTGGGATATTCTGTCAAAGGCCTTCTCCTGGTCCAGGCTGATCAGGCATGACTGATGTTTCCTTCACATTGGTGCATAATAAGAGACTTTGTAAATACATTTCAGAGACCCCAACAGCTAGCCATTTACAGGGTTTGATTTTTATGTCATCATGGATTCTAAATAAATAAACTGCCTGACAATTTCACTGATTTTTGTTTAATTTTGCTCATTTATTAGGGCATCAAATCACTTAAATTCTTCCCAGTTCTTCAGTCCAAGAAGCTATTTGCAGCTGAAAGGGTGGGCGGGCTACTTCAGTGTTTTCGTTTTTGCATAATTAAGACCCAATCATTTTGCTGCTGTGTCAGAGACACCAAGAGCTATTTCAAGAGTACCAACAGTCTTTCTAAGGTTAATTGTTTTGGGCTGGATTTTGCTGTGAAAATAACGGTGAGGCTAATAGCGCTCACCGTTATTCATGTACAAATCAGACAGCAATTTCCGGCCACTGCACTTGTGCAGTTAAACGCGGATATCCGGAAGTTGCTGGCCGAGATGCCCTGCTCCTCCAAAAGCTGCACGAAAATGGCATCTCGCCATCTGACTCACCTGACCAAACTTGCCAAAAAAAGTTAGGGTTTGTCCATTCTAGTGCAAGCACCCTTTTAACGACGTGATAAATCTTAATTACTGCCAAACAACCTCTCAATCAATGAAAATTTACTTTTACAAGTGTGGAGTCTCGTTCCTTCAGCATTTAATTATTGTTGGACATTTAAAAAACAAATTTAAATAATTTTTTAAAGCTTTTTCTTTCTGTCTCTTTTATCTCTGTCCCTTAATCCAATCTTTCTTTTCCTCTCTTTCTTTTCCTCTCTTTATTTCTCTTACTATACCTGATTTGACATTGAATTCACTATTCTGACTTACATTTCCTGGTCAGTCTCTGCACTGCTCATTAACAATGCTTCAATCTGATTAGTTAAGGAGATACACAGCTGATTGCCCTGTTCACACAGGTGCCAGATGCCTTGTAGAGGGCACCACGCTGAATGGATCTCTAATTTACAGTAACTTGCCGAGCAAAAGCTTATAAAAAGTCTGTGGGCAAGTGCAAGCTAGCCGCTCATTCACCACTCACAGAAAAATCTGGCTGATTATTTTAATTTAACAAATTTACAAATTCAGGTGAGGCTTAGTTAAAATCAGCTTTGCTGTTGCTGTTGTGATACATGACGGAAAGCTGCTGTGAATAATTTCTCTGCAGCCAAATATGTTCCTTTTTTCTGAGGTGTAAAAATCGTTTAAGAAAATGAGAGAATACAGGATAAATGAAGAAAGATACTTACCCCATTGCATTGTCATTTCTGATAGCTTGAGCTGACAGTTTTATTAAGTTTTAATTTGTAACTTCTTTCTAAAATCAAATACCTTATATGTTTGCCTGAAATTTAATTACATCATATTGACTCTCCCTTCAGTTCGATTGTTCCTTCTTATTCAAAAGATTGATTTTATTTGACAGATAATTTTAGATTAATTCAAAGTGCATTTTCTTTCATCAGTTTAAGCCAGCAACTGATGCTGGATTTATGTAACCTGTGGAGCTGGAAAACAATTTTGTGACTCTACTTGCGAAATTGATTTCTGTGCTTTTTTTAATAAGATTGTATTGAGTGATAGAATTCTGATTTTCCAAATGTCAGTGGAATGATCATTTAACTATGATGTGTTACCTTTTTATCCCAGTTGATCTGTCCCTTTATTTTCCTTATTGATTAACCTATGAATGATTCTAACACCAAGATAGCTAATTAACCCTTACGTAACTTTATGAGCTTGATGATGTTTATGGCTTCAGAGATTTTGTTTGCAGCAGAGAAATGAACTATGGTTTCTCTAACAGCGTTGTGCATGGCAAAACAACATCGCTGGGAATTTCTTCAGGAGCTCTCCTGATTGGCCACCATAACTTTGAAGAAAGGTCAGCGGAAAACCCGTTTGCACATCTATCAGAGGTTTCTGTTGATCTACTGAAAGTGGGGATATTGTCATTGACAATGGGGAAATGGCGGACATGTTGAACGATTACTTTGCGTCAGTATTTACAGTAGAAAAAGAGGAGAGCATGCCGGAAATCCCAAGAAAACTAATATTGAATCGGGGACAGAGACTCGATAAGTACAGCAACAGAAATGAAGAAAATAATAGCACTAAAGAGTGACAAATCCCCATGACCAGATGGTTTCCATCCCAGGGTTTTAAAGAAGTAGGTGAGCACATTGCAGATGTCCCAACTATAATCTTTCAAAGTTCTCTAGATTGGAAAATTGCACATGTCACTCCGCTTTTTAAGAAAGGAGAGGGAAACCAGGGAATTATAGACCAGTTAGCCTAACATCTGTTGTGGGGAAAATGCTGGAGTCTATAATTAAGGATAGGGTGACTGAACACCTCGAGAATTTTCAGTTAATCAGAGAGAGCCAGCATGGATTTGTGAAAGGTAGGTCGTGCCTGACAAACCTGATTGAATTTTTTGAAGAGGTGACTTAAGTAGTGGACAGGGGAATGTTAATGGATGTTATTTACATGGACTTCCAGAAGGCATTTGATAAGGTCCCCCATAAGAGACTATTAGCTAAGATAGAAGCCCATGGAATCGAGGGAAAAGTACGGACTTGGTTAGGAAGTTGGCTGAGCGAAAGGCGACAGAGAGTAGGGATAATGGGTAGGTACTCACATTGGCAGGATGTGACTAGTGGAGTCCCGCAGGGATCTGTCTTGGGGCCTCAATTATTCACAATATTTATTAATGACTTAGATGAAGGCATAGAAAGTCTCATATCTAAGTTTGCCGATGACACAAAGATTGGTGGCATTGTAAGCAGTGTAGATGAAAACGTAAAATTACAAAACTATATAGATAGATTAGGTGAATGGGCAAAACTGTGGCAAATGGAATTCAATGTAGACAAATGTGAGGTCATCCACTTTGGAGCAAAAAAGGAAAGAACAGGGTACTTTCTAAATGGTAAAAAGTTAAAAACAGTGGATGTCCAAAGGGACTTAGGGGTTCAGATACATCGATCATTGAAGTGTCATGAACAGGTGCAGAAAATAATCAATAAGGCTAATGGAATGCTGGCCTTTCTATCTAGAGGACTGGAGTACAAGGGGACAGAAGTTATGCTGCAGCTATCTTTCTTACTCTCAACAATTACAGTTATGTTCCTTACAGGCAGGTCTTTTTAACTATGTTAAAAGTCAGAGAGCCATTGAGGGATTCTGTAGCACAGATTTTGGTGGAGTCCCATGATATGGCTGAGGTTTTACATTTTTATTTCACATCAGTATTCACTGCTGAAGGCCTCTTTGACAGCACCTCCCAAACCTATGACCTCTACCAACTAGAAGGACAAGGGCAGCAGGCACATGGGAACACCACCGCCTACACAGTCCCCTCCAAGTCACACACCATTCCTTCATCGTCGCTGGGTCAAATCCTGGAACTCCCTAACTAACAGCACTGTGGGAGAACCTTCGCCACACGGACTGCAGCGGTTCAAGAAGGCGGCTCATCACCACTTTCTCAAGGGCAATTAGGGATAGGCAATAAACGCTGGCCTTGCTAGTAATGCCCACATCCCATGAATGAATAAAAAAATGATGCTGTATTTTCAGTGCAGTTACATAGAGGTGATGCTAAAATTGAGTGTGTGGAAGTGGATGCAGAAATAGTCCTTACGAGAATTAGTGCTCTTAAACTGGTGAACGGTTGTTTTTCAGACTGGAGGGAAGTATCCAGTGGTGTTCCCCAGGGGTCAGTATTAGGACCACTGCTCTTTTTGAAATATATTAATGACCTGGACTTGGGTGTATGGGGTATAATTTCAAAGTTTGCAGATGACACAAAACTTGGAAATGTAGTAATCAATGTGGAGGATGGTAACATACGTCAGAAGGACATAGACAGACTGGTGAAACGCGCAGACACGTGGCAGATGCAATTTAATGCAGAAACATGTGAAGTGATGCATTTTGGTCAGAAGAATGAGGAGAGGCAATATAAACTCAATGGTACAATTTTAAAGGGGGTGCAGGAACAGAGAGACCTGGGGGTGCACATACACAAATTTTTGAAGGTGGCAAAGCAAGTTGAGAAGGCTGTTAAAAAGCATATAAGATCCTGGGCTTTATTAATAGAGACGTAGAGAACAAAAGCAAGGAGTTATGCTAAACCTTAATAAAACCCTTGTTAGGCTTCAGCTGATGTATTGTGTTCAATTCTCGGCAGCACACTTTAGGAAGGATGTCAAGGCCTTAGAGAGGGTGCAGAAGAGATTTACTAGAATGGTTCCAGGGGTGAGGGATTTCAGTTGCTTGGAGAGACTAGAGAAACTTGGGTTGTTCTTCTTAGAATAGAGAAGGTTAACAGGAGATTTGATTGAGGTGTTCAAAATCATGAGTGGTTTTGATAGAGTAAATAAGGAGAAACTGTTTCCAGTGGCGGTAACCAGAGGACACAGATTTAAGGTGATCAGCAAAAGAGCCAGAGGCGACATGAGGAAACATTTTCTCAACAGTTGTAACAATCTGGAATGCACTGCCTGAAAGGGTAGTGGAAGCAGATTCAACAGTAACTTTCAAAAGGGAATAGGATAAATACTTGAAGGGAAAAAAAATTACAGGGCTATGGGGAAAGAATAGGGGAATGGCACTAATTGGATAGCTCTTTCAAGGAGCCAGCACAGGCACGAAGGGCCAAATGGCCTCCTCCTATGCTGTACCTACTATGATAAAGCAGATTGAGCTTTCCACCCCAGGGTGCTGAATGAAATGGGGGTTCTATTATATGAAACACTAACTCTATTTAACAGCTCACTGAGGTCTGAGATTGTTCCCATGGACTGGAGAGAGGTCCATGTGGTGACTATATTTAAAAAAGGCAGTAAGTCAGAATCATGAAATCATAGGCCCATTAGTTTAACTTAAATTCTAGGCCGTTTTCTAGAAGGTATTATTCAAGCTGTGTTGTATGATTATTTCGGAAGAGCAGGAGCTATCAAGGAATCCCAGCATAGCTTCTAGAAAAGGAGATCCTGTTCCAACTATTTGACAATTTTTTTTTAAGATATTACAAAGTTGGTAGATGTCCAGTAGATATTTTGTATCTTGTTTTTCAAAAAGGCTTTAATAAAGTGCCACACAAAAAACTGCTAAATAAGGTTGCATCTCAGGGATTGGTGGGTAGATTTTACGTTGATAATGAACCGTTGCATTTGCATAGACAAATAATAGTTATTAATGGTAGCAGCTCTAAGTAGGGGCCAATCACTCATGGAGTTCTGCAAGGAGACATATGAACATACGAATTAAGAGCAAGACTAGGCCATTCGGCCCCTCAAGCCTGCTCTGCCATTTGATGAGATCATGACCTCAACCCTACTTTCCTGTATGTCTACTACAACCTTTGACTCCCTTGTTAATCAGGAATCTATCTAACTCAACCTTAAAAATATTCAATGACCCTGCCTCCACCGCTCTCTGGGGAAGGGAGTTCCACAGACTCAAAGAAAAAATTTCTCCCCATCTCTGTCTTCACAATCTCTGAAATCACAAGCTCTGAAAGCTTGTGATTTCAAATAAAGCTGTTGGACTATAACCTTGTGTTGTAAGACTCCTTACATTAAATGGGAGACACCTTATTTTTAAACTGTGTCCCCTCATTCTAGTCTCTCCCACAAGGGGAAACATCCTCTCAGCATCTACCCCTTCAAGTCCCCTCAGGATCTTATATGTTTCAATAAGATCACTTCTCATTCTTCTAAACTCCAATGTATACAGGCCCAACTTGTCCAACCTTTCCTCATAAAATAACCCCCTCATCTCAGGAATCAGTCGAGTGAACCTTCTCTGAACCGCCTCTAAAGCAATTATATCCTTTCTTAAATAAGGAGACCAAAACTGCACACAGTATTCAAGATATGGTCTCACCAATGCCCTGTACAACTGTAGCAAAACATCTCTACTTTTATATTCCATTCCCCTTGAAATAAATGACAACATTACATTTGCCTTCCTAATCACTTGCTGTACCTGCATATTAACTTTTTGTGATTCATGTAGTAGGACACCCAGAATTCTCTGTACCTTGGAGTTCTGCAATCTCTCTTCATTTAAATAATATACTGTTTTTCTATTCCTCCTGCCAAAGTGGACACCTTATCTGTGTCAGGTCCATTGCTCTTCACTGTCTTTATTAATGATCTAAATGAAGGCATCAGGCGCATAGTCCATAAGTTTTGCTGATGTCATAAAGGTATGTGCGGGAGGTTAGGACCTTTGATGAAATAAATAGTCTGCAGGCAGATTTAGATACATTGAGGTAATGACCCCACATGTGGCAAATATCTTTTAATGTAGACAAGTGCAGCATGAAGCAGCTAGGCCAGGGTGATTCCTGGCATGTATATACCATACAGGGTTGTCCACTTAAGCCAGCTCAGTGGGAGAAGGACCCACAAATTACACTGGTCATGAACATTGAAGGTTCATGACCAGTGTTGCAAGGCTGTTGGGAAAGTGAATAGGTGTTAAGATGTATAGCTTGGACACTTAAATGTAAAACTAGAACCAAGGTGTACAAGGCCCTTGTCTGGCCAAATCTAGAATAATGTGCCCAGTTTTGGTTTCCTCACATGGAAGGGGATATTGAGGCCCTGGAAAAGGTTCAGAAGAGGGCAACTTGATTGATACTTAGTTTAAGGGTCCTTAGTTATCAGGGCAGGCTTAGGAAAGTATTTTTTTAAACTCTGGAGAAGGTTGGATTTCGAGAGGACATGATTGGGATCTTTAAATTAATAATGGGGTTAGATTCCATTCAAGTGGACAGGTTATTTGAGCTAGACAGACAGGGAAGGTAAAGGGGACATCACCTAGAGTTAGGTTAAATTCCAGGAATTGTTTCTTTTCGCAGAGAATCATTGATCTTTGGTGCAGAGTACAGTGAGTGTGGATTCGGTGCAGGCCTTCAAAAAGTGGAGTTCAAAACCTCCTGTGAGTGGAAGTGAAGCACAATCTACATTCATGATCCAGTTTATTGAGTGTGATCTGAACTGAACGAACGGAACTCTTTGCTGTTTCATATCTTATTTCTGGTATCTGCGTATGATTCTAAGTGAATTTTGTAATATCTGATGCTTTGTATACGTAATGTGTGAAAATTTCTTGTTTATTATTATTGCCTACTTGTACATATATTGTGAACAAATGTGATTTCATATATATATATATATATATATATATACACACACAGATTCAGCCAGTTTGCTTTTTGTATTACTGTTCTAATGTCAACCATACAATCTTGCTGAAATTAAATGAATGTACAGATCGTGCTGAAACTTAAACGTATGATTACATGTGAATGATCTTACAAGACATTGACAGAAAATATGTGGCTGGAATTTGCTCTGACCAGCCTGGCAAGGCTGTCCACTTGCTCCATTTTAAATTTTTTCTCAGTTCAGCGCTGTAATATCAGCGCACCTTCCTTCATACCGATAGACTCATTAGGAATGGAAGACACGCCCACAGAACCTGTCAAGAAGACGTCACACCCTCAAGCAGGCAAGTTAAACTCATTCATTTAAAGTGAAATTTTCTATACTAGTGTAAATAAAAATTTAACATATCTGATTATAAAAAGCCAAGCAAATGATTTAATTTAATGAAACTTACCGAAATTAAAAGTTAAAAAAAAATTTAAATTTAAATTTTTTTGATCATTTAAATTTAATTTTTTTTTTAAATGATCAAAAAAATTAAGAGTAATTTGACAGTCCACATTTTTAAAATTTAATTTTTTGTTGTTTCGCAGTCATTAACAGTCCCCGCGCTTTTAAAAAGTAGTGTTTTCGGCTAGTATTTTCCAGCGTACCTTTTGGTGGAGTATCTTCGTTCCAGCTGGGCAAATGGGTAAGTTTACAAATTTTTAATGCTTTTACTGATTGCAGTATAGGTGGCCCTTTAATTCTGCCGTGTCAAACCACTGGCGAATCAATGGGAGCAAGTTACCGATTTCGGGGTTTTACTGCGCACATGCGCATTCGCGAACTTGCACAATCGATTCGCTGGAGGTTGGAGAGGATGCTATTATGGGACGGCATCCTCAGGTGAGTAATTTCTGGCCCATCATAAATATCTCATCACTGAGGTGGACTCAATAACTCATTAGTCAGTGTCATGAATGGTCGTGACATATTTTGTTTTTCATACTTGCAGATGTTTTCCACTGAAGAAATGTAAATGGTATATTTGTAGGTTTTGTTGTCCAAGAAAATTAATTGAAGTTGCTTTGTAATATAACCCCATCATTGTGATCCCATATTGGTTGAGATATGATTTTTATTTTCAGTGCTATTTCTACACACAAGTGCCATAAATAGAGGATGCTCTGTGGATGGGTGAGAGTTGTTTACAGCGCAGAAATCCATGGAAAGGGGATTCACAACATCTCAACATTTGAAAACAAGGCTCAAATGATTTTTTTGGTCATTTGAAACCTAAATTTGATTTATTGTTTGAAATTTCCTGCGACCTAAAGTTTTTTTAAATGTTACTAACAGGTCTCCTGTGACATTGCTCACAAGTCAGGACTCACAAGTCACAAGTAGGGGAGAACAACAGAGCCATTGATTCACAGTGACTGAATAAGTCAAATTCTATTCTGGTATTTTTGCTGGTGCTTTGGGGGCTGAATTTCCAGATTCTGTTCATTCTTCTGTGAAACCGTAAATGACGAGCTTCAGCTCACAGAATTACCACTCTGGACAAAAATATCAAAGTCTAAGCCAGGCTTTTGGGAGAGGTTGAGGCCTTCAAGTAAAAACTTTAATGAAATTATTGAAAGACACAAAAGGAGAATTCAGTGGATAAATTTAATCATGTTATTGCAAAAACATAATTTTTTTTTTGTTTAAACCCTTATTTTGGACATGAGAAATTTTAGTTTGATAAAAACCCAGACATTTTTCAAGAAGCATTATGAGTGATTTAGTTAGTTCATCAACAAATATTGGCTTGTTCCTGAGAGTGTTTTTTATTAGAAATTTTGACATAAAAAAGTGTCACAGGAAGTGCCCATCATTCATTAGATTTTTAATAATATCTATAGATTTTAATGATTTATTTCTAACTTCTCGTTGTTGTCACATCTTTCCTTCAGCCAATGGATTGATGGAGCGGAGCTACAGGCGGGAGCGGACCTAGGAGAGAGCGCGGGACTCGGAGACTACTAAAGGCTCAGGCTCGAGGGCCTACCCGCACTCGGAGCGGAGCTACAGGCGGGAGCGGACCGAGGAGAGAGCGTGGGACTCGGAGACTACTAAAGGCCCAGGCTCGAGGGCCTACCCGCACTCGGAGCGGAGCTACAGGCGGGAGCGGACCTAGGAGAGAGCGCGGGACTCGGAGACTACTAAAGGCCCAGGCTCGAGGGCCTACCCGCACTCGGAGCGGAGCTACAGGCGGGAGCGGACCTAGGAGAGAGCGCGGGACTCGGAGACTACTAAAGGCCCAGGCTCGAGGGCCTACCCGCAGAGAGGCAATCGGTGAAAAAAACAAGGAGTGACGTCACAGGACAGCGGGTAGGTGATTGGCAAGTCGATAAAGGGAGCAGCGGAGGCCTGAGGTGAGTAAATAAACTCACCAACGTGAGTCTTTTTCCCCAGCGGGGAGGGAGCTTCGCGGGCTTTTTCAAAGGCAGGGGGCGGGGCCAATTCATTGGTACCCGTATATCGGTGGAGCGGTTGCTAAACCCGAGACACTACACTAGTAGTGACTCCCACCCTCCCACCTCCTCTAACCTTTTGCGGGGTAGAGGGAATTTAAAGGGTAGGTTCGTTTTTATATTTTGTTTTCAGGGACTTAACTCCTGGACCTAAGATAAATAAGAAGCAAAAAGTAATCCAAAGTGGGACGTCACCAAGGAAGAGGTAAGTGATTGGTTGGTGAGTATTTTCCTGCTAAATTTGTCTAAGGTTAGAGTTTGTGGATTCTAGGGTCTCTGTTGTGTAGTGGGGGACTGCTGTTCAGCAAGGGCCCTTGAGTATACGTTTTAATTGAAGTGAAATTGGTGGAATTCATTTAATTTGAATTAATTAGTTAAAGGGTAAGTCATGTCAGGACAGCCCAGCCTCGTGTTATGCTCTTCCTGCTCTATGTGGGAAATCAGGGACCCTTCCAGTGTCCCTGACGACCATGTGTGCGGGAAATGTATCCAGCTGCAGCTACTGACAAACCGCATTGCGGCACTGGAGCTGCGGATGGATTCATTATGGAGCATTCGCGATGCTGAAAATGTCGTGGATAGCACGTTCAGTGAGATGGTCACACCGCAGGTAAAGGTTGTACAGGCAGGAAGTAAGTGGGTGACCTCCAGGCAGAGTAAGAGGAGCAGGCAGGCAGTGCAGGGGTCCCCTGTGGCCGTCCCCCTCTCAAACAAATATACCGCTTTGGATATTGTTGAGGGGGATGACTTATCAGGGGAAGGCAGCAGCAGCCAACTTCCTGGCACCAGGGGTAGCTCTGCTGCACAAGCTGGGAGGAAAAAGAGTGGAAGAGCTATAGTGGTAGGGGATTCTATCGTAAGGGGAACAGACAGGCGTTTCTGTGGCCGTAAACGTGACTCCAGGATGGTTTGTTGCCTCCCTGGTGCCAGGGTCATGGATGTCACTGAGCGGCTTCAGGGCATTCTCAAGGGGGAGGGTGAGCAGGCAGAGGTCGTGGTCCACATTGGGACCAACGACATAGGTAGGAAGGGAGATGAGGTCCTGCATCAAGAATTTAGGGAACTAGGTAGCAGATTAAAGAGCAGGACCTCAAAGGTTGTAATCTCTGGATTACTCCCAGTGCCACGGGCTAGTGAGTATAGAAATAGGAGGTTAGAACAGATGAATGTGTGGCTAAAGAGTTGGTGCAGGAGGGAGGGTTTCAGTTTCCTGGATCACTGGGCCTGCTTCTGGGGAAGGTGGGACTTGTACAAGTCGGACGGGTTGCATCTGAACCAGAGCGGGACAAATATCCTTGCGGGGAGGTTTGCCAGCACTGTTGGGGGGGGTTTAAACTAACTTGGCAGGGGGATGGGATACAGAGTGGAGCTACTAATAGGGGGTGATGTGCAGCCAAATATTGAGAAAAAAACAAGTCAGCTTGGAAGACAGGGCAAATATGTAAGAGCAAGGCTGGATGGCATCTATTTTAATGCAAGGAGTCTTGCAAATAAGGTGGATGAACTGAAGGTGTTGATAAACACATGGGAGTATGATGTTGTTGCTGTCACAGAGACATGGTTGAGGGAGGGGCAAGACTGGCAGCTCAATATTCCGGGGTACAGAATCTTCAGGCGAGACAGAGGGGGAGGTATAAGAGGAGGGGGGGGTCGCAATATTAATTAAAGAATCAATTACTGCCATAAGGAGGGATGATATATTAGCAGGTTCCTCAAATGAGGCCATATGGGTGGAGCTTAAAAACAAAAAGGGGGCAAGCACTTTGATGGGAGTGTACTATAGGCCCCCAAACAGTCAGGGGGAGATAGAGGAACAGATATGTAGGCAAATCTCAGAAAATTGTGCAAATAATAGGGTAATAATAGTGGGGGATTTCAACTTCCCCAATATTAACTGGGATACTCAGAGTGTAAAATGCTTAGAGGGTACAAAATTCTTAACGTGCATCCAGGAGAGCTTTTTGAGCCAGCATGTAGAAAGTCCTACAAGAGAGGGGGCGGTACTGGACCTAATTCTAGGGAATGTGGCCGGCCAAGTGGAAGAAGTGCTAGTAGGTGAGCACTTTGGTGACAGTGACCATAATTCGGTGAGATTTAAGGTGGTCATGGAAAAGGACAGGGAGGGGCTGGAAATAAAGGTTCTAAATTGGGGGAAGGCCGATTTTAATAGGATAAGGCAGGATTTGGCCAAAATGGACTGGGATCAGCTGCTTGTAGGAAAATCCGCATCGGAGCAATGGGAGTCATTCAGGAGGGAGATTGAGACCATACAATGGCAACATGTTCCCGTAAAGGTCAAGGGTGGTTCCAAGAACTCCAGGGAACCTTGGATGTCAGGGGATATACGAGAATGGATTAGGGAAAAAAGGAGGGCTTTTGGCAGATACAAAAGGCTAAGGACGGAGGAAGCCCTAGAGGAGTACAAAAAGTGCAGGGGGATACTTAAAAAGGAAATTAGGAGATCAAGGAGGGGCCATGAAAAAACACTGGCGAGCAAAATAAAGGAAAATCCTAAGATGTTTTATAAGTATATTAAGGGTAAGAGGATAACTAGGGAAAAAATAGGGCCCATTAGGGACAAAAATGGCAATCTGTGTGTGGAGCCGGAAGATGTAGGAGGGGTTCTAAATGAATTTTTTGCATCTGTTTTCACTATGGAGAAGGACGACGTAGACATAGAAATACGACAGGGGGACTGTGATATACTCGAACATATTAATATCGAGCGGGAGGAGGTATTGGCGGCTTTAGCAGGCCTAAAAATGGATAAATCCCCAGGCCCGGACGAAATGTATCCCAGGCTACTGTGTGAGGCAAAGGAGGAGATTGCGGGGGCTCTGACACATATATTCAGAACCTCTCTGGCCACAGGGGATGTGCCAGAGGACTGGAGAACCGCTAATGTAGTACCATTATTCAAGAAGGGGAGCAGGGAAAAACCGGGGAACTACAGGCCAGTGAGCCTAACATCAGTGGTAGGAAAATTATTGGAAAAAATTCTGAAGGACAAAATTAGTCTCCACTTGGAGAAGCAAGGATTAATCAGGGATAGTCAACATGGCTTTGTCAAGGGAAGATCATGTCTGACTAATTTGATTGAATTTTTTGAGGGGGTGACTAGGCATGTGGATGAGGGTAACGCAGTGGATGTGGTATACATGGATTTCAGTAAGGCCTTCGATAAAGTCCCGCACAGGAGACTGGTCAAGAAGGTACGAGCCCATGGAGTCCAGGGTGCCTTGGCACTTTGGATACAAAACTGGCTTAGTGGCAGAAGGCAGAGGGTGATGGTCGAAGGTTGTTTTTGTGACTGGAAGCCTGTGGCCAGTGGGGTACCACAGGGATCTGTGCTGGGGCCCTTGCTGTTTGTGGTCTACATTAATGACTTGGATATGAATGTAAAAGGTATGATCAGTAAGTTCGCTGATGATACAAAAATTGGTAGGGTGGTAAATAGCGAGGAGGATAGCCTCAGTCTGCAGGACGATATAGATGGGTTGGTCAGATGGGCGGAACAGTGGCAAATGGAATTTAACCTGGAAAAGTGCGAGGTGATGCACTTTGGAGGGACTAACAAGGCAAGGGAATACACAATGAATGGGAAGACCCTAGGCAAGACAGAGGGTCAGAGGGATCTTGGTGTGCAAGTTCACAGATCCCTGAAGGCGGCGGAACAGGTAGATAAGGTGGTAAAGAAGGCATATGGGATACTTGCCTTTATTAGCCGAGGCATAGAATATAAGAGCAAGGAGGTTATGATGGAGCTGCATAAAACACTGGTTAGGCCACAGCTGGAGTACTGTGTGCAGTTCTGGTCGCCGCACTACAGGAAGGATGTGATCGCTTTGGAGAGGGTGCAGAGGAGATTCACCAGGATGTTACCAGGGCTGGAGCGCTTCAGCTATGAAGAGAGACTGGGAAGATTGGGTTTGTTTTCCTTGGAGCAGAGGAGGCTGAGGGGGGACATGATTGAGGTGTACAAAATTATGAGGGGCATAGATAGGATGGATACTAAGGAGCTTTTTCCCTTCGTTGAGGGTTCTATAACAAGGGGGCATAGATTCAAGGTAAAAGGCGGGAGGTTTAGAGGGGATTTGAGAAAGAACTTTTTCACCCAGAGGGTGGTTGGAGTCTGGAACTCACTGCCTGAGAGGGTTGTGGAGGCAGGAACCCTCACAACATTCAAGAAGCATTTGGATGAGCACTTGAAATACCATAGCATACAAGGCTACGGACCAAATGCTGGAATATGGGATTAGATTAGACTGGGCTTGATGGCCGGCGCGGACACGATGGGCCGAAGGGCCTCTATCCGTGCTGTATAACTCTATGACTCTATGATGTTGGACCTCTCAAAGTATCAGGTTGGTGATTCAAAATAATAGAACCTCACGGAATAGCGGATTCTTTCAGATTGTATCATAGGAAGGAATGCATCATCTTCTATATAATTCATAAAATATGCTTTATAGAGAAATCTTGAAATGTTATTTATATTTCACAAGTTTAGATTAATCAGAATATAAAAAGTATTTTAAATATTCCCAACAAAGTGGTTTTTTTTTTACCATACATTAAGCATTTTCTCATGCAAACTAGCAATAGATGTAATTTATTTTATATCTGTGGTGACAGAGTTAAATATGAGTGGGATATCATCAGAAATAGATACTATTTTGAACTGCAAAATCAAACCCACTAGCAAGAGCGTAAACCAGCTGCTCCACACTACATTCATTAACGCCCCTACCTGATCTGATGCTATTTCTGTCCTCCACCACTGAATGTTCCCCTGAGAGCACCCACAACAACCAATAAACATCCTATCAAAGGGCAACACAAGCACACTGTGCAATCATAAAAAAAAGATATTACTACAAATTCACCTCAAAAAAGTTAAACATGGAAACAATTAGCCTGATGATATTAGGCATGTGTTATTGTAGGCTAGGTGTTGATTGTGACCAAAATGATCTTTAATGTGTGTGAAGGGCAGCAAAATACACAGCCAAGAAATACTGCATGAATTATCAGAAATGTTCCGATGGTGAAACATGCAACTAAAGCTGATTGCAAAAGGTGGCTTCTGAAAACATGGCAAACATACCATTTGCCTTCCTAATTGCTTGCTGGACCTGCATGTTAACTTTGTGTTTTGTGTACAGGGACACCCAAATCCCTCTGAACGCCAACATTTAATAGTTATATTTAATATAAAAATATTCTGCTTTTTTATTCTTCCTACCAAAGTGGATAACCTCACATTTCACCACATTTTATTCCATCTACCACCTTCTTGCCCACTCACTTAACCTGCCTATATCCCTTCGCAGACTCTGTATCCTCCTCACAGCTTACTTTCCCATTAGCTTTGTACAGTCAGCAAACTTGGATATCATTACACTCAGTCCCTTCATCTAAGTCATTAATATAGATTGTAAATAGCTGTGGCTCAAGCACTGATCCTTGCAGCACCCCACTCGTAACAGACTGCCAACCTGAAAATGACCTGTTTATTCCTGCTCTCTTGTTTTCTGTCCATTAACCAATCCTCTATCCATGATAATATATTACCCCCAACACCTTGAGCCCTTATCTTGTGCAACAACCTTTCGTGTGGCACCTTATCGAATGCCTTTTGGAAATCCAAATATACTACATCCACTGGTTCCCCTTTATCTACCTTGCTAGTTACCTCCTCAAAAAACTCTAATAGATTTGTCAAACACGATTTCCCTTTCATAAAACCATGTTGGCTCTGCTTAATCATATTATGATTTTTTTAAGTGCCCTGTTACCACGTCCTTAATAATGGATTCCAGCATTTTCCCAATGACTGATGTTAGGCTAACTGGCCTGTAGTTCCCTGTTTTCTTTCTCCCTCCTTTCTTGAATAGCGGTGTTACATTTGCTACCTTCCAATCCACTGGGACTGTTCTAGAACCTAGGGAATTTTGGAAGATCACAACCAATGCATCCACTATCTCTGCAGCCACCTCTAGGTCCAGGGGATTTGTTGGCTTTTAGTTCCATTAATTTCTCTAGTACTTTTTCTTTGCCAATATCAATTACTTTAAGTTCCTCACCCTCATTAGACCCTTGGTTCCCCACTATTTCTGGTATGTTTTTTGTGTCTTCTACTGTGAAGACAGATACAAAATATTTGTTTAACGTCTCTGCATTTCCTTATTCCCCATTATAATTTACTGTGCTTAGTATACAGTAACAATTCCACAAAAGTATGCACCCAGAATAAGCGTATAACAGGACAAAAGCTAAATTTCATTAATACTTCTTCAAAGCGTGAAGAAAAGTCACATGAACAAACAAAATCCCTTCCTTTCTATGTGAAAAAGGTCAATCACGAAAACACATTTATTGAATCATAGAAAGTTACGGCACAGAAGGAGGCCATTCGGCCTATCGTGTCCGTGCCGGCCGAAAAAGAGCTCTCCAGCTTAATCCCACTTTCCAGCACTTGGTCCGTAGCCCTGTAGGTTGTGGCACTTCAAGTGCACATCCAAGTAATTTTTAAAGGAGTTGAGGGTTTCTGCCTCTACTACCCTTTCAGGCAGTGAGTTCCAGACCCCCACCACCCTCTGGGTGAAAAAAAATTCTCCTCAGCTCCCCTTTGCTTCCTCTGCTTCAGTCAATTTTTGATTCATTTCAGAATCATTTCACCTATGCTATCCTTCCAACTTTGTAACAGTGAATGACATACTTTATTTAAAAATGTAACATCCCATGATCAGTTGATATGCTCTTCCCTTCACTTTTGAGATGGAAATGTGGTCATTTCTCCTTTTGCTGAAAACAGTATTTTTTTATTTGCATAGCTGCATCCTTTACTGTTCATTGTAGACTAATGTTATGAGTAACCTTCACCCTTCCAACTCCTTAGTTTGCCTTCTTCAATTATTTAAACTGGTATTGTATTATTAAATTTTGCACTAGAAGCAATTTTGGATGAGGTATTTCAACACTTTGTTGTTTCTGGTAATTTACCTTTTAACTCAATACTTCTTTTTTCCTGTTAATAAATTCTTTGACTAAAATAAATTGGGATAGATTGGGATGTAAAGATCGGCATGTATTTGGGAAGATTGAAAGGTGGGGGGGTGTATCTGAGGAGAGGGAACCATTTATAATGTTGGCTAGTATGAGGGACAGGAAGAGAAGTTGGTTAGTCATCAATTCTGTGGAAATGAGGTTCAGAGAGCGGGAGGTGTGCCTCATGGACAAGATGAGCTCTGACGGCATGAGGGGAGATAGGAGATAAGCTAGAGAAACACGTGGGTTCAGGGCTAGTGCAAGGAGAACCTTGGGAGAAATTTGGCTGGTGTGCAAGGGGAAGGGAAGATGCGGCAGAGGCATCTGAACGGATGGCCTCAATCTTAGTGACAAAGAAGTCCATGAGCTTTTCGCACTTGTTGGAGGTGAGGATGGAAGGGGCAGAGGACAAGTGGCAGATTTTTTTTTTTTTTATTCGTTCACGGGATGTGGGCGTCGCTGGCGAGGCCAGCATTTATTGCCCATCCCTAATTGCCCTCGAGAAGGTGGTGGTGAGCCGCCTTCTTGAACCGCTGCAGTCCGTGTGGTGACGGTTCTCCCACAGTGCTGTTAGGAAGGGAGTTCCAGGATTTTGACCCAGCGACGATGAAGGAACGGCGATATATTTCCAAGTCGGGATGGTGTGTGACTTGGAGGGGAACGTGCAGGTGGTGTTGTTCCCATGTGCCTGCTGCTCTTGTCCTTCCAGGTGGTAGAGGTCGCGGGTTTGGGAGGTGCTGTCGAAGAAGCCTTGGCGAGTTGCTGCAGTGCATCCTGTGGATGGTACACACTGCAGCCACAGTGCGCCGGTGGTGAAGGGAGTGAATGTTTAGGGTGATGGATGGGGTGCCAATCAAGCGGGCTGCTTTATCTTGGATGGTGTCGAGCTTCTTGAGTGTTGTTGGAGCTGCACTCATCCAGGCAAGTGGAGAGTATTCTATCACATTCCTGACTTGTGCCTTGTAGATGGTGGAAAGGCTTTGGGGAGTCAGGAGGTGAGTCACTCGCCGCAGAACACCCAGCCTCTGACCTGCTCTTGTAGCCACAGTATTTATATGGCTGGTCCAGTTAAGTTTCTGGTCAATGGTGACCCCCAGGATGTTGATGGTGGGGGATTCGGCAATGGTAATGCCGTTGAATGTCAAGGGGAGGTGGTTAGACTGTCTCTTGTTGGAGATGGTCATTGCCTGGCACTTATCTGGCGCGAATGTTACTTGCCACTTATGAGCCCAAGCCTGGATGTTGTCCAGGTCTTGCTGCATGCGGGCTCGGACTGCTTCATTATCTGAGGGGTTGCGAATGGAACTGAACACTGTGCAGTCATCAGCGAACATCCCCATTTCTGACCTTATGATGGAGAGAAGGTCATTGATGAAGCAGCTGAAGATGGTTGGGCCTAGGACACTGCCCTGAGGAACTCCTGCAGCAATGCCCTGGGGGTGAGATGATTGGCCTCCAACAACCACTAACATCTTCCTTTGTGCTAGGTATGACTCCAGCCACTGGAGAGTTTTCCCCCTGATTCCCATGGACTTCAATTTTACTCGGGCTCCTTGGTGCCACACTCGGTCAAATGCTGCCTTGATGTCAAGGGCAGTCACTCTCACCTCACCTCTGGAATTCAGCTCTTTTGTCCATGTTTGGACCAAGGCTGTAATGAGGTCTGGAGCCGAGTGGTCCTGGCGGAACCCAAACTGAGCATCGGTGAGCAGGTTATTGGTGAGTAAGTGCCGCTTGATAGCACTGTCGACGACATCTTCCATCACTTTGCTGATGATTGAGAGTAGACTGATGGGGCGGTAATTGGTCGGATTGGATTTGTCCTGCTTTTTGTGGACAGGACATACCTGGGCAATTTTCCACATTGTCGGGTAGATGCCAGTGTTGTAGCTGTACTGGAACAGCTTGGCTAGAGGCGCAGCTAGTTCTGGAGCACAAGTCTTCAGCACTACAGCTGGGATGTTGTCGGGGCCCATAGCCTTTGCTGTATCCAGTGCACTCAGCCATTTCTTGATATCACGTGGAGTGAATCGAATTGGCCGAAGACTGGCTTCCGTGATGGTGGGGATATCGGGAGGAGGCTGAGATGGATCATCCACTCGGCACTTCTGGCTGAAGATGGTTGCAAACGCTTCAGCCTTGTCTTTTGCACTCACGTGCTGGACTCCGCCATCATTGAGAATGGGGATGTTTGCAGAGCCTCCTCCTCCCGTTAGTTGTTTAATTGTCCACCACCATTCACGACTGGATGTGGCAGGACTGCAGAGCTTTGATCTGATCCGTTGGTTGTGGAATCGCTTAGCTCTGTCTATAGCATGTTGCTTCCGCTGTTTAGCATGCATGTAGTCCTGAGTTGTAGCTTCACCAGGTTGGTACCTCATTTTTAGGTACGCCTGGTGCTGCTCCTGGCATGCTCTTCTACACTCCTCTTTGAACCAGGGTTGATCCCCTGGCTTGTTGGTAATGGTAGAGTGAGGAATATGCCGGGCCATGAGGTTACAGATTGTGGTGGAATACAATTCTGCTGCTGCTGATGGCCCACAGCGCCTCATGGATGCCCAATTTTGAGCTGCTAGATCCGTTCTGAATCTATCCCATTTAGCACGGTGGTAGTGCCACACAACACGTTGGATGGTGTCCTCAGTGCGAAGACGGGACTTCATCTCCACGAGGACTGTGCGGTGGTCACTCCTACCAATACTGTCATGGACAGATGCATTTGCGACAGGGAGATTGGTGAGGACAAGGTCAAGTAAGTTTTTCCCTCGTGTTGGTTCGCTCACCACCTGCCGCAGGCCCAGTCTAGCAGCTATGTCCTTCAGGACTCGGCCAGCTCGGTCAGTAGTGGTGCTACCGAGCCACTCTTGGTGATGGACATTGAAGTCCCCCACCCAGAGTACATTTTGTGCCCTTGCTACCCTCAGTGCTTCCTCCAAGTGGTGCTCAACATGGAGGAGGACTGATTCATCAGTTGAGGGAGGACGGTAGGTGGTAATCAGCAGGAGGTTTCCTTGTCCATGTTTGACCTGATGCCATGAGATTTCATGGGGTCCAGAGTCAATATTGAGGACTCCCAGGGCCACTCCCTCCTGACTGTATATCACTGTACCGCCACCTCTGGTGGGTCTGTCCTGCCGGTGGGACAGGACATACCCAGGGATGGTGATGGAAGAGTCTGGGACGTTGGCTGAAAGATATGATTCTGTGAGTATGGCTATGTCAGGCTGTTGCTTGACTAGTCTGTGGGACAGCTCTCCCAATTTTGGCACAAGTCCCCAGATGTTCGTAAGGAGGACCTTGCAGGGTCGACTGGGCTTGGTGTTTTGCCGTTGTCGTGTCCGGTGCCTAGTGGTCCGATGCCGGGTGGTCCGTCCGGTTTTATTCTTATTATGACTTTTCGTAGCGAGATTTTACAACTGAGTGGCTTGCTAGGCCATTTAATGTGGACAGATGCAAAGCCATGAGATTGGGAAAGGATAATAAATAGTGACACTATAATCTAATTTGACTTATTCTACAGGACCCAGAGCAGGAGAGAGATTTTGGGTTACTGGCAAATGGATCATTGAAGCCATGAGCATAGGGTGCAGCAATATTATAGAGAGCAAATCGGATCTTAGTCTGTTCATGGAAATATATAGATGTTATAATAGGGAAACAGGCCATTCGGCCAAACAAGTCCATGTTGGCATTTCCCCTCCATGCGAGTAAATAGTTTAATCCCATTTACCCATCCTGTTCCCATACCCCTTTAACCCTTTTTCTTTCATCCACCTATCCAATATAATCTTGAATGTTGACATGGGGGATAGTTTTAACCTAACCCGTCTGTTAGGAAACTGACTGGATCACGTCAGGCACCTGTTTTACACCCCTCCTGATATTACTTTCCAATGACTTGTCAGGCGGCCAATCCAATCCTGTCAGTTTCCTGCCATGTGGGTTAGTTTAAAATTACCCCTACAGTTTCTGCCTCTACTGGTAACCCTGGAAGTGAATTCCACAGTCTCACAACTCTTTGTGTAAAGAAGTTTCTCCTGCCCTCTTCTAAATCTCTTACAATTAATCTTATATTTATGGCCCCATATTCTTGACCCCTCAACGACTGGGAACAGTCTGCTTCTATCTACCCTGACCCATCCCTGTTTTATAATTTAAAACACTTCTATCATATCACCCCCTAATATGCATTGTTCTAATGAAAAAAGGCTCAACTTTTCAAGTCTTTCTTTGTATTTATAATTTCTCATACCAGGAAGCATCCCAGTGAATCTTTGTTGCACCATCTCTGAAGCTTCAATATCCTTACTATAGTGTGGAGTCCAGTACTCTAACTGAGGTCCTAATCATGTTTTATATTAGTTTTTACATTCTATACCTTATGAGATGAAAACTAGAATTTCATTAGCTTTTTTATAGCCTTGTCAACTTGAAGTCCTGTCTTTAATGTCCTATGAACCTGTACCTGTGGATTAGCATGCTATGGGACTAACAATTACTTCTTAACAATAGTTTATTGCACAAGATATTGTGGAATGTTCCCACCAAGAACTTTGTGTTCCACCAACTCTGGCCTCTTGTGCATCCCCAACTTCCTTCACCCCATTGGCCCTAAGCTCTGGAAGTCCCTCCCTAAACTTCTCATCCTATCCATCTCTCTCTCCTCCTTTAAGATGCTCCTTAAAACCTCTCTCTTTAACTAAGCTTTTGCTCACCTCTCCTAATGTCACCTTCTTTGGCTCGGCATTAACTTTTGTCTGATTATGCTCCTGTGAACTGCCTTGGGATGTTTTACAACGTTAAAGGCGATATAACGGCAAGTTATTATTGAATGCCTGCTACTTCTCAACCTTTAGGCTAAAACTAATGGTGTGGCCAGAGGAACAGAGCATAAATCTGAACAAATTATTCTGAGTTTGTACAGAGCGCTGTTCCGGCCCCACCTGTCGTACTGTATACAATTCTGTTCATAGTATGAGAAAGTCATCCAGGCATTGAAGAGGGTGCTGCAAAGGGCAACTAAATTAATAGCTGCAATTAGTTATGAGGAGAGGCTGTAGAAGCTTGGAATATTTATAGTGGAGCCAAGAAAACGCAGAATGATCTTGTTAAAGATTTCAAGATCCTGTGGGGTACAGACAAGATAAATGTCCATGTGTTTAATATAATCACAAGTGAGTATAGCCTTATTCACAGGAGAGCAAAAAGATAGTTTAGACTCAGCTACTTTACGCAAGGAGTGTCAAATGTATGAAATTGAATGCCAAGGGAGGTAGTGGGGGCTGATTGTATCAGCAAATTCAAGGAAGAGTTAGTTTAGCACCTGCTGAAAAATTTGATAGAGGGATAAGAGGTATCATGCAATATGATACGTCCTAGACCCTAGGACCGGCCAGGTGGACTGTAATGTTCTTTTCTGATTGCTGTGTTGAAAAAATATCAACTATATGTAATACCAGTGGTATTAATAAGTATAGTTGCATTTATAGAGCACCTTGTCATTTTGAAATGTTTCAATATGCTTTACACAATGACATGCATGAATCTACAGCACAGAAACAGGCCATTCAGCCTAACTGATCTATGCCGGTGTTTATACTGTACAAGTGCCTCCTTCCACTCTACCCCCATCTCCCTCTATTCTTTTCTCCCTCATGTGTGCATTAAGCCTTCCCTCAAATGTGTCAATGCTATCTGCTTCAACCACTCCATGTGGCAGCAAATTCCACATTCTCACCACTCTAGATGGTAAGAAATTCCTTATTTCTACCCAACTTCCTTCTCTAACCCCACTTCTTTTCTCCTCCAACCACCTCCTACGATATCCTTCTTCTTCCAAATGGCCTGTCTAAATTCTTTTGGAGAGTTGGGCCGTGTGCAACACCATAGGAGATTAATTATTTAAATATTAAATCCATTATGTAGGGCACGTGTTCCATTGTGTGATAGGATAGGGGCAGCAGAGTTTTGGATGAGCTGAAGTGTAGGGATGGTGGAGGATGGGGGGACAACCAAGAGAGCTTTGGAATAGTCGAGTCAGATGGTGCCAAAGACATGGATAAGGGTTTCACCAGTCGATGGGCTGAGGTAGGGGCTGGATTCCAAATCTCATCACAAAGTGGTTAAATTTGCAAGTGATACCAAACTAAAAAGGGCAGTGAAATCAGAAGGGGCAGCTCAGAAATTATCGAGTGCGTTGGACAAGATATGTGCATGGACAGGACAATGGCAGATTAAATTTAATGTTTCTGTATTTATTTAAGGTTTAGTACAAAAATTCTAACTCAGTGTCTTACCTCCAATGAGTTGTCATATGGGATTAATTAAACTTTCATGTCTATACAGATTCATTCATATACCAAACCATGATTGATTTTTCAGAAAAAGATGACATAATTGAGCAGGAAGATAAATATGGACATCATTGTCAGTGTGGGATGCTATCCAGTATACAAGAAGTATAACACAACCAACTGAAGAGAAAACCTAGAAGGCGCCACCTCACATGCAGGATCCTTAATTAGGGCACTTTACAAAAAGATAAGGCTCTACTTGCTTGCATTTGGAAAACACAAAGAAGGCATCCTGCACACTTCCCACAGAGAGAAAAGGAGAAGGGGTTCACTGGGATGAATTCAAAATAATGCTGAACCACATCATAAGGGTAATCAGAGAGGCAAGGAGAAACCTAAAAAAAAGCATAGAGCTGAGGATCAGCTTAACATTTTACAAAAATGTCAGTACCACAACAAGCAAGAGAGCAGTCAAAGAGATGGAAACCATAAAAGAAGCAAATAGGCTCAAAATTGAAGATGAACACAAAATAGTAAATGTTCTAAATGACTACTTTCTCAAAGGATTCACAAGGGAAGTTATTTGCCTTTCTTTAGCGAGTAGAGTTCTTAAGTCTCTTTGATCTCCTATAACCTCTCTTTCAAAAGCCTTCTATCTATCTTAATTCCAGCTTCTTTGATCAACTTTTCCATGATCTATGGTCAAACACCATTTTTTATGCCTTTGATTCCCAAAGCAAAACTCTTCACCCCACATATTCATTTACTGACCAATCAGAATGACACACCACATGGCGAGGATTTCCTTATTTGGTGACAATACCTTCAACAGACCCATGTCAAGCACTTATAATAAGCACATTTTAATTATTTAGGTAAAGTCAGTTGTGCTCATTAATTTCAGAAGTTTTTAATTTGCTTGGCTTTAAATAATTGTAAGGAATCTTACAACACCAGGTTATAGTCCAACAATTTTATTTTAAAATCACAAGCTTTCGGAGATTATCTCCTTCGTCAGGTGAGTGAGTGAAAGGTTCTTCTTTCACTCACTCACCTGACGAAGGAGATAATCTCCGAAAGCTTGTGATTTTAAAATAAAATTGTTGGACTATAACCTGGTGTTGTAAGATTCCTTACATTTGTCCACCCCAGTCCATCACCGGCATCTCCACATCATGGCTCTTAAATAATTGTGATAACACAATTCAGGTAAGGATTTCATCACTTTCAAACCTAATTGTGTAAACTCCTTTCACTTTGTCTGGCCTTAAATCATGGCACACAACAGTACAAGCTAAGGATGGCTCTTCTTTATATCATTCCAGGCGCTGGTTATCTTAACATAAACCTTGACAACCTTGGGTGTACCTAGCCCTAGCCACTAACTGGAACAGTGATAGACCATTTTGTCCTCACAGTGCTGCCTTGGAGTATCTATGATTCTTAGCTTTAATCCTTTCTGTTTTCTCATAGTTCAGCAGGATTTTTGCAAACACCATTTTTAAGGCATTCTCGGACACTTTCTACATAGCTCATTACAGTTCAGAAGAGAAATTTCTGTTTAATGTAAAGAGAAAACTGGAGGAAAGATGAACTCTGTGTCAAGTAAAGATGGATAACTGTATTAGAGATTGAATTTGTACTGGTAAAAGAACTAGTTGATTCTGGGTGCTCAAGGAACATTAATGACTGCAGCTTTAACAAAACTGAGCAGAGTGCTGTTTCAAAGCTCAGTATACGGAAAGGTTGTTTCCATATGGTCTGACACATCCCTGTCAGTGCTTGATTATACCATAGCAATTATAAAGGCAGAAAATAGTCATGACTGGTGAAGTTTTCACTTGTCAGGAAAAATGCTGAGTCTTTTTTATGCCCACAAATAGCATGAGAACTGTGGTTGCTGAGTGTAAGGAACCAATAAATGTAAAGTAAAGCAGCTTTGCTGATGATGCAAGGAATTTCCAAATGTATTATAAAAAAAAGACTTGCATTTATATAGGCACCTTTCAGATCCTCAGGACACTCCAAAGTGTTACACAGCCAGTGAAGTACTTTTGAAGTGTTGTAATGTAGGAAACGTGGCAGCCAATTTGCGCACAGCAAGGTCCCACAAACAGCAATGTGGTAATGACCAGATAATCTGTTTTGAGGTGTTGGTTGAGGGATAAATATTGGCCAGGACACCAGGGAGAACTTCCCTGCTGTTCTTCGAAATAGTGCCTTGGGATCTTTTATGTCCACCTGAGAGAGTCTCCGACAGTGCAGCACTCCCTCAGCACTGCACTGAAGTGTCAGCCTAGATTTTGTGCTCAAGTCCCTAGAGTGGGACTATAAACCCACAACCTTCTGATTCAGAGGCAAGAGTGCTACCAACTAAGCCATGGCTGACATTAGCCATATTGAAGCTAAAGGATGTGTAAGTGAAATTAGAAACAGATGAATCTGTGTAGCTAAAGCAGAGAATACACCACAGAATGAGGTGGGAACACAGTAAGAACAATACTTCTAAAATGGGAATTTGGAACAAAGGGAAAGAAGGAGCAAAGTAACTTAATTGCAATTATAAGAAGATAAAGAATATAAACTTAAAGCATTTAAGGGGAAGCTAGATAAATACATGAGGGAGAAAGGACTAGAAGGATATGTTGATAGGGTGAGACAAAGTAAGGTGGGAGGAGGCTCATATGGAGTATAAACACTGGCAGGGACCTGTTGGGCCGAATGGCCTATCTATGTAATCCTATGTAACACAACTATAACTTTTATAGTGAGAATGGCAGCACAGGAAGGACAGTGGTTCCTGCAGAGATGTGTGAGTTTTGAGTCGATGTTGACTTGGACAAACACATCTGTGGAAAGTGTCTGCAATTACTTAGAAATAGGCCATTCAATCCAACCGGTCCATGAGGTGTTTATGCTCCACATGAGCCTCCTCCCACCCTTCTTCATCTAACCCCATCAATATATCCTTCTATTCCTTTCTCCCTCATGTATTTATTTAGCTTCCCCTTAAATGCATCTATGCTATTCGCCTCAACTACTCCTTGTGGTAGAGAGTTCCACATTGTAACCACTCTCTTGGTAAAGAAGTTTCTCCGGAATTATCTATTGGATTTATTAGTGACTATCTTATATTTATGGTGCCAAGTCTGGTTTTCCCCGCAAGTAGAATTATCACCTCTACATCTGCCCCTTCAAACCCTTTCATAATCTTAAAGACCTCTATCATGTCACCTCTCAGTCTTCTCTTTTTTATTGAAGAGAGCCCTAGCCTGTGCAATCTTTCCTGATAGGTATAACCTCTCAGTTCTGGTATCATTCCAGTAAATCTTTTTTGCACCTTCTCCAGTGCCTGTATATCCTTTCCATAATATGGAGACCAGAACTGTTCACAGTACTCCAGGTGTGGTTTTACAAGTATAATATAACTTCCCTGTTTTTCAATTCTATCCCTCTAGAAATTAACCCCAGTGCTTGATTTGCTTTTTTTTATGGCCTTATTAACCTGCATCACTACTTTTAGTGATTTGTGTATCCGTACCCCCAGATCCCTCTGCTCCTCTACCCCATTTAGACTCTTATTTTCCAAGGAGTATGTGGCCTCCATATTCTTCCTACCAAAATGTACCACTTCACAATTACCTCTATTGAAATTCATTTGCCAATTACATGCCCATTCTGCAAGTTTATTAACGTCTTCCTGTATTTTGTTGCAGTCCTCCTCACTATTAACTATAACCCCCAATTTGGTGTTGTCCGCAAATTTTGAAATTGTACTTCTGATTCCCGAGTCCAAATTGTTTATGTAAATGGTGAACAGTGGTCCCAGTTCCGATCCTTGTGGAACACCACTTCCCACATTTTGCCAGTCTGAGTAACTACCCTTAACCCCTACTCTCTGTTTTCTGTTTTGTAGCCAGCTTGCTATCCATTCTGCTACTTGTCCCCTGACTCCACATGCTCTGATCTTAGTCATGAGTCTACTTTGCAGTATCTTATCGAAGGCCTTTTGAAAATCCAAATATATTATATCTACTGCATTATCCTTGTTTACCCTTTCTGTGACTTCTTCAAAGAATTCAATAAGGTTGGTCAAGCATGACTGTCCCTTTCGAAATCCATGCTGACTATTCTTTATTATGTTTTTGGTTTCTAGATGTTTTTCTATTACATCTTTGAGTAAGGATTCCATTATCTTTCCTATCACCAACTTTAAGCTAATTGGTCCCCTGGACTGGTTCTATCTCCTTTTTTAAGTATTGGAATCATATTAAATGTCTGCCAGTCCTCTGGCACTATTTCCTTTTCTAATGAATTTTTACATATATGTAATAGTGCCTCTGCTATCTCTTCCCTAACTTCTTTTAATCGGTGCAGATGCAATTCATCCAGACCAGGGGTTTTATCTTCTCTAAGTTTGATTAGTTTATCCCCCTTTCTATCTTAAATGTCTTTTTTAAAATCTGTTCCTCTAGTGTCATGCCCACCATGTTAGTCTCCCTGGTAAATACTGAGGCAAAGTAATTATTTAATATTTCTGCCATTCCCATGAGTTTATCATGTGTATCCCTCAGTGGCCTTATCCCAATCCTGGGGATTGATTTTGGAATCCAAATACGGGTGCATTGGGGGCAGGAGGATCCGAAAATCGGGGAAATCCCGAGCGGGTTCGGAACCTGGCTCCAACCTACAGACTTCCGGGTTCTCCACTGACGCGTCTGGGTGAGCATGCGCCTCCTGAATGCGGAAGTCCCACCGGCAATTAAAGCCGGCGGGATGACAGATAAGAGAGTTATTTAGATGGTTGAAGTACTTGTAGTACTTAATTTTGTGCACGTTGAGGCAGGGGTCCGATTTTCAAACATCCTCAGGGTGGTTCCTGTGCTGTGGGAAACACTCCATATTCTACCAGACGTGTTTCAACCAGCAGCCAGTTGGACGTTCAAATGCTTGTTTGACAGATGGGGATAAAAGATGAGTTATTGTAGCAGAGCACTCAGTTCCTTCAGACAAACTTTTGGCTGGGAGATTTTTGTGTTTTCACTGAAAATTCTTACTTTCCACTCAGAATTCTTCTGTTCACACATATTTCCCAACTTTTCGGACCCCCTCGAACTGACACCATCAGGATGGCTACATTCATCACTACATCCGAGGACGAGCGACATCACCAGGCACGGTCTGCACTTCTGCTACTTGCAGCTCCATGGCACAGTGCTGTGCCACAGGCACCTGCACAAGAGCACAGAGGGCAACAACAGAGAGAGCGACGTCGCAGGAGGCACTACCCTCGCCACAGAGTCTACAGACCAAGGCTCAGCTTCCTGGACCTCTCTGAGGAGCAGTGCATATGGAGGCTCAGAGTGAGTCACCAGGTGGTCGCACACATCTACAGACTCCTTCATGCCGAGCTGCTACTGGCTGGGCCGAGTGGCATCTCGTTGCCTGTTGTAGTTAAAGTCACCACTGCCCACAACTTCTTCGCCTCCGCCTCATTCCAGGGTGCCACCGGGGACATCACCAGGGTCTCTCAGTCGTCTACACACAAGTGCATAAGGCTTGACGGCTTGTTTCGCAGAGCCTCGCAGTATGTCAAATTTACCATGGACGACCCAGCTGTGGCTGGCTTCCCAGGGGCAGGGTGCAATCAATTGCACCCATATAGCAATACGAGCACCTCCACACGAACCAGGACTGTTCATCAACAGAAAGGGGTATCACTCCATCAACACTCAACTCGTTTGTGACCACTGCAAAAGATTCCTTCACGTGTGCGCCTGATTCCCTGGCAGCTACCATGATTCCTTAATTCTGAGGGAATCCAACATCCCGCCCCTTTTCCATGCACCAAACAACCTTAAGGGCTGGCTCCGTAGGGGACAAGGGAAACTCCCTGCACATGTGGTTCATGACACCTCTGAGGAACCCCAACACTAAGCAACAGCGTCGAAATAACAACAGCCACATCGCCATCAGGTCTACAATTGAGCATGCTATAGGGCTGCTCAAGATGCGCTTCAGGTGCCTTGATTGTTCTGGGGGAGCACAACAGGGCACAACAGAGAGGGGTGCCGCTTGAGGAGGCCCCATACACATTGAGGAGGAGGAGGAACCCATGGGCAGAGCAGTGGCTCACCTGGCTGTTCTGTGAGGCCAGGGAGTCACTGATATGTGAACAGTTCTCCTAACATCAGAAAGTGTGAACAGACCAGTCTTCACACCACCTGGAAAGAGCAGCGCGAACACCAGCTTGCCCACCCTTCCCTGCACAAAACTGTAAAGTCACCCACTGGGTGGCATCAAGCGTCACCGTTCACGGTGAACCTCATGAAAGGGCCCTATCACAAAAGTTAGTCAAGAATGGGCAAGACGTGGCAGTAGTGGTGATAATCATAACATTTAATGTGAGTTCAACAAAAAACAAATATAAATGAAAAACATGACAGTCTGTCAAACATCCTTGTGCATATCCTTTGCGCTCACAAAATCTTAGCTTTTCTCTTCCGACTATTGTGCGACACTATCTCAGACACTTCAGCAGTTACGTGCGAGACTATCTCAGACAGTTGCTCACATCCCTGTGACATTATCTCAGTGATTCCCTCCCGTACCTGTGCCACCATTCCACTCGTGCAGGAGTTGGACTCCTCCAACCTCTGCACTATTGTGGAGAGTGCGCGTGGCACCGGTTCCATTACCCCGCAAATGTGCTGCTGTCCGTCGATCATTCTCCTTCTAAAGGATGGCCCCCGGAGTTCAGCATCTGTGTCCAGCTGAGCAGAGCCTGGAGAGGAGTGCTCCCACTGACGCGCACTCTCCACAGCAGTCCCTGCCACCAGTTTCTGCTCGTGCTCGTTTGTATGTGGTGACTTACCAGGTGCCAACCCAACTAACTGAGTATTAGGACCCACTGAGGTGTGAGCATCTGCGCTGGTGGATGGCTCACTAAGATGTGATGGTGTATCCTCAGAGGCCAGCTGGTCCTATGAGGAATCGCCCTCTGCCATCACTGTGGTTGATAAAGGGCCTGTAAGAGAACAGAAGGCAATATTAAGCATCATCACAGATGTGTCATGTTGCGATGAGCATACTGAGGTGTTTAACATGACAATCATTGTTAACATCAATTCATATTGTGTGTGATGAATGTTAAAGTTGTGTCACCAGGCGTTTGTGGGCTCCCAGTCTCGCCGTCCCCGACAGACAGGCTCTCGAAAGTGCGGCTCCTGCTCCATGTCTGTGAGGACCACTACTTGTTGTCGCCCCCCACCTCCAGTCCTCGCCCTCTCACGTGCATTTTGTGCCCTCTTCTACAAGGGGAGAAAGAACAGACGTGAGTGAGTGAGTGAGTGATGGTGAAGTGGTCAGCCGATGAATGCATTGCTTTGGTTGAGACTGACCATGAAAGAGAGGCATCAGAGTATGAGACAGAGACATCACATTGGATGAGGATTGGGATGAGTGGAAGTGGTGGGGTCACAAATTGGGAGGTGAGGAAGTGCTGAGGAAGTGCAGGTAAGTTGAGGATAAGCCTTAAGTGGGTGTGAGGAGTGATGTGATGGAGTAGAATTGGCAGTGCAGAATGAGTTGTGGGCGGCGGGGTGTTGTGGTGGGGTGATATGGAACACGGAATGCAGGAGAATCAATAAGTATACTCATTTTTGCTGACCTAGTTTGGTCATTGAAACGCTTCCTGCACTGCACCCAGGTGCGTGAGATGTTGCTGCTGCTGGTGACCTCGTCTGCCACCTCGAGCCAGGCCTTCTTGGTGGCAGAGGCAGGGCACTTCATCCCGTCTGCAGGGTAAAACACTTCCCTCCTCCCCAGCCTCCCCAATTTCCACCTTTACTTCCCTCAGCAACCTAGGATGCATCCCATCTGGACTGGGTGACTTTTCTACTTTGAGTACTGCCAACCTTTTAAGTACGTCCTCTTTACCTATTTTTATTCTATTTAATATCGTTACTATCTCCTCCTTTACTGCTACATTGGCAACATCCTCTTCTCTAGTGAAGGCCGATGCAAAGTATTCATTTAGTACCTCAGCCACGCCTTCTGCCTCCTTCTTTGTTCCTAGTCAGTCCCACCCTTCCTTTGACTAACCTTTTATTATTTATATGTTTATAAAAGACTTTTGGGTTCCCTTTTATATTAGCCGCTAATCCATTCTCACACTCTCTCTTTGCCCCTCTTATTCCCTTCTTTAGATCTTCTCTGTACTTTCTGTATTCCGTCTGGTTCTCTACTGTATTATGAACCTTACATTTGTCATTAGCCTCCTTTTTCTGCTTCATTTTATTCTCTATATCTTTAGTCATCCAGGGAGCTCTAGCTTCGGATGCCCTTCCTTTCCCCCTCGTGGGAATATGTCTACCCTGTTCCCAAACTATCTCCTTCTTGAAGGCCTCCCATTGTTCAATTACTGTTTTGCCTACCAATGTTTGATTTCAATCCACCTGGGCACGATCCCTTTTTAACTCAATGAAATTAGCCCTCCTTCAGTTAAGTATTTTCACATTTGGTTGTTCCTTGTCCTTTACCATAACTATTCTATACCTAATGATATTATGATCATTGTTCCCCAAATGCTCCCCCACTGAAACATGCTCCACTTGCCCCACTTCATTCCTCAGAACAAGTTTCAGCACTGCTTCCTTCCTGGTTGGGCTGGAAACACACAGTTCAAGGAAGTTCTCTTGTACACATTTCAGGAATTCCTCCCCTTCTTTGCCCTTTACACTGTTACTGTCCCAGTCTATATTGTGATAATTGAAGTCCCCATTATCACTACTCTATAGTTCTTGCATCTTTCTGTAATTTGCCTACAAATTTGCTCCTCTATCTCCTTCCCACTATTTGGTGGCCTATGGTATACAACCAGCAGTGTAATAGATCCTCTGTTATTCCTTAATTCTAACTAAATAGATTCTGTCTTTGACCCCTCAACTATATCATCCCTTTCCAGTGCTATAATAGTTTCTTTTATTAATACTGCCACACTCCCCCCTTCCCTTTCCTTCCTCGTCTTTCCTGAATACCTTGTAGCCAGGAATATTAAGTATCTTATCCTCCTCTTCCTTGAGCCAGGTCTCTGTTATTGCCACTATATCATAGTCCCATGTGGCTACTTGAGCCTGTAGCTCATCAACCTTATTTACCATGCTACGTGCATTTACGCACTTGCACTCCAAACTCATCTTTCACTGCCTCGCATTTGTCCCGTGTCTGATCTCTCTTATTTCTGAACTATTCTTTACTCTAGTGCTATTTGTCTCTCCCAGTCCTCTTTGCACATTGTTTCTCCTCTCTAATGTTTCATCCTGGTGCCCACCACCCTGCCAAATTAGTTTAAACCCTCCCTCACAGCACCAGTTAACCTCCCCTCAAAGCCATTGATCCCAGCTCTGTTGAGGTGCAACCCATCCATCTTGAACAGGTTCCTCCTGCTCCAGAACTGGTCCCAATGCTCCAGGAATCTGAAGCCCTCCCTCCTGATCCATTTCTCCGGCCATGCATTAACCAGTCTTCTCCTACTATTCCTAAACTCACTAGCACATGGCACTGGGAGCAATCCAGAGATTACTACCTTTGAGGTCCTGATTTTTAACCTCCTCCCTAGCTCCTGAAACTCTGACAGCAGAGCCTTGACCCTTTTCCTTCCTATGTCAATGGTTCCCATCATGATTTCTGGCTTTCTCCCTCAAAATATTCTGCACCCTCTCAGTGATGTCTTTTACCCTGGCACCAAGGAGGCAACACACCATGCGGGGCTCATGTCGGTGGTTGCAGAAAGGCCTGTCTATCCCCCGACTATCGAATCCCCTATATCAACAGTACTTTTTTTGTCTCCCTGTGCAGCCTAGTTTCCCTTGGTTCTGTGGATTTGCTGTCAACATCCTCATTGGTATTCAACAATGAATACCAGTTTGTGAGTGCCATACTCGCAGGGGATTTCTGCATTGCCTGCCTGTTCCTCCTAGTCTGCCTGGTGGTAACCCAATCTCTCTCTGCCTGAACTCTATGCTGCGGGGTGACCACCTCCTGAAATGTGCTATCCACAAAACTCTTAGATTCCCGTATGCACTGTCGTGACACCAGCCTCTCCTTTATACTGGGCCAGGTCCACTCTCGCGCCACTCCCTTTATACCAGGCTGGGTCCACACTCGCGCTGCTCCCTTTATACTGGACCGGATCCACACTCGCGCTGCTCCCTTTTTACCGGACCGGGACCACTCTCGCGCCGCTCCCTTTATACTGGGCCAGGTTAACACTCGCGCCGCTCCCTTTATACCAGGCTGGGCCCACACTCGCGCTGCTCCCTTTATACTGGGCCAGGTTAACTCTCGCGCCGCTCCCTTTATACTGGACCGGGTCCACTCTCGCGCCGCTCCCTTTATACTGGACCGGGTCCACTCTCGCGCCGCTCCCTTTATACTGGACCGGGTCCACTCTCGCGCCGCTCCCTTTATACTGGACCGGGTCCACTCTCGCGCCGCTCCCTTTATACTGGGCCAGGTCCACTCTCGCGCCGCTCCCTTTATACTGGGCCAGGTTAACTCTCGCGCCGCTCCCTTTATACTGGGCCAGGTTAACTCTCGCGCCGCTCCCTTTATACTGGGCCAGGTTAATTCTCGCGCTGCTCCCTTTATACCAGGCTGGACCCACACTCGCGCTGCTCCCTTTATACTGGGCCAGGTTAACTCTCGCGCCGCTCCCTTTATACTGGGCCAGGTTAACTCTCGCGCCGCTCCCTTTATACTGGGCCAGGTCCACTCTCGCGCCGCTCCCTTTATACTGGGCCAGGTCCACTCTCGCGCCGCTCCCTTTATACTGGGCCAGGTTAACTCTCGCGCCGCTCCCTTTATACTGGGCCAGGTCCACTCTCGCGCCGCTCCCTTTATACTGGGCCAGGTTAATTCTCGCACCGCTCCCTTTATACTGGGCCAGGTTAACTCTCGCGCCGCTCCCTTTATACTGGACCGGGTCCACTCTCGCGCCGCTCCCTTTATACCAGGCTGGACCCACACTCGCGCTGCTCCCTTTATACTGGGCCAGGTCCACTCTCGCGCCGCTCCCTTTATACTGGGCCAGGTTAACTCTCGCGCCGCTCCCTTTATACTGGGCCAGGTTAACTCTCGCGCCGCTCCCTTTATACTGGGCCAGGTTAACTCTCGCGCCGCTCCCTTTATACTGGACCGGGTCCACTCTCGCGCCGCTCCCTTTATACCAGGCTGGACCCACACTCGCGCTGCTCCCTTTATACTGGGCCAGGTCCACTCTCACGCTGCTCCCTTTATACTGGGCCAGGTCCACTCTCGCGCTGCTCTCTTTATACTGGGCCAGGTCAGCTCTCATCGTGCTCCCTCTTGATACACTCCAAATTAAATCTAAGAGGGTAAATCCGAATTGAAATTAGTTTAGAAAATCATCACATTACAACATTCTCCACTTGTATTTAACTCAAAAGACCATCACATTGAAATTGGCCCAGAAAGCTGTTATATTATGACATTTCCACTCCTTCTCAAACAATACTTTTGGGTCTCGTCTGTAGCCAAGGTATTCAAGAATGCTATCTGACAATCACCGTGAATGTGTAGGATGTCTTAGTGTATGCACCAAGCCAAGTGAAACACAATCAATTAACGCATTCCCAGGGAGCTATTACAGCAACAATAACTTGCATTTATATGGCACCTTTAACATAGAAAAATTTCCCAAGGCACTCCACAGAACTGTAATCAAACAAAAAAAGAGGCCGAGCCAAAGGAGATATTAGGAGGGGTCACTAAAGCTTGGTTTAAGAGATAGGTTTTAAAGAGGGTCTTAAAGGAGACAGTGAAGAGGCAGATACATTTAGGGAGAGAATATCAGAGTGTAGGATCTAGATGGCTGAATTCCCAGCTACCAATAGTGGGGTGAACATAAGAACATAAGAAATAGGAGCAGGAGTAGGCCAATTGGCCCCTCGAGCCTGCTCCACCATTCAATAAGATCATGGCTGATCTGATCCTAACCTCAAATCTAAATTCATGTCCAATTTCCTGCCCGCTCCCCATAACCCCAAATTCCCTTTACTTGTCTATTTCTGTTTTAAATTTATTCAATGATGCAGCTAAAGTGAAGTGAGTGGGGCTCACAAGAGGCCAGAGTTGGAGGAACACAGAGTTCTAAGAGGGGGTTGTATGGCTACCAAGATATGGTGGAGCAAAGCTGAGAAGGGAATTAAACATGAGGATGAGAATTTTAAATCAGAGGCATAGGGGGACTGGGAGTCAATGTCGGTCAGAAAGGACAAGGATGGTGGGTAAGCGGAACTTGGTGCAGGATAGGATAGAGGCAGCAGAGTTTTGGAGGAACTGAAGTTTATGGAGGGTGGAGGAAGAAAGTCCAGTCAGGAGAACATTGGAATTGTCGAGTCTGGAGTTGACAAAGGTATGGATGAGGATTTCAGCAGCAGATAGGCTGAGGCAGGAGCAGAGGTGGGCGATATTACTGAGGTGTCAATAGATAGCCTTTGTGATGAAGAAGATATGGAGTTGGAAGCTCAGCTCAGGATCTAATGTGTCATCGAGGTTGGGTCTAGACTGATTCAACCTGAGACTTGGGATGGAATCAGTGGCGAGGGTAAGGAGTTTGTGGTGGATGCTGAAGACAATGCCTTTGGTCTTCCTGATGTTTAACTGGAGGAAGTTGCAATTCATCCAAGACTGGATAGACAAGCAGCCTGACAACATGGATGCAGTGGAGCAGTTGAGAGGTAAAGCTGGGTGCTTTCAGCGTACATGTGGAAGCTAACCTTCTGTCTTCGGATGATGTCACCAAGGGGCAGCATGTGGGTGGTGAAAAGGAAGCGGTTAAAGATAGATCCATGGGGGACTCCAGAGGTAGCAGTGTGGGGCAGAAGAGAAGCAATCGTTGGAGATGCTTTGGTTATGACCGGATAGTTAAGAATGGAAGCAAGCAAGGGCCGTCCCACTGAGCTGGACAACAGAAGAGAGGTGATGGAGGAGTATGGTGTGGTTGACTGTGTCAAAGGCTGCAGAGGTCAAGGAAGGATAATGTACCATGGTCAAAATCAGAGAGAATGTCTTTTGCGACTTCGATTAGGGCTGTTGCAGTGCTGTGGAAGAGGTGGAAACCTGTTTTGAGAGATTCAAACATGGATTTGTGGGAAGGATGCACACGGATTTGGGAGGCAACAACGCTTTCAAGCACTTGGGAGTGGAAAAAGAGGTTTGAGGTGGGGTGGTAATTTGCAAGGGCAGAGGGTTCACAGGTTGGTTTTTTGGGGGAGGGGAACAGTACCTGAGCAGAGGGAACCATTTACAATATTAGCTATCAAAGGGCAAGGAAAGGAAGTTGGGTGGCCAGCAATTTTGTGGGAATGGGGTCAAGGGAGCAGGAGGTGGGTCTCAGACAAGATGAGGTCAGAGAAGTCATGAGGGAGAGAAACTACAGAAAGAGGTGGATGCAGGGCTAGATTTGGCTTGGGGAAAGGAGGGATGCAGCAGATGGTCTCAATCTTAGTTGCAAAGAAATCCATGAGTTCTTCGCACATGTTTGAGGTGAGGGGGCAGAGGAAAGTAGTTTAAGGAGACAGTTAGTAGTTACTCCTCTTGTAATTCACGCCCAATTACTACTCTCCATATAACTCACTTCTGGACAGTTATTACCATCTGGCTGCATTTATATTACCATGGTGTTGCTGGGAAGTGGTTTATTTTCTCACCGACACAAGTAAGTTGTAGTGTAAATCCGTGTTCCACTTGGTTCTAGAGTCAAGTTGGGTCCTGACTCTAGATTTAAATAACAGTTTTAGGATCAATAATCAGCTTGACGCCCACATCCCAGTTGTAACTTGAGCTTCCATGTGGCTGACTCCCGACCCGGGCACCTGTTTCTCTCCAGGTTAACTTTATGGCGTGTGGGGTTGAGAACATCCAGAATAAGCAGAGGGAGGGCGGGCGCGCCCCGCTTCCTTCTCTCGGTTCATGACGGGGCGCTGGATGCAGCGAGGCGGAAGTTGGCGAGTGTCGAGGCCGGGGATTCCCCGCCGGGAACTTCCGAACTCCCCCCCCGCCGTCTACTGTCGGCGAGCAGCCAATGAGCGGACACGGCAGAAATAAACAGCGCCACCGGCCGAGGCTGCAGCGCCGCGGGGACTCGGGCTTGTGGGCGACGCTGCTGCTGCTGGTGATGGTGAGTGTGGGGGACGGAGCCGGGGTCCGGTTAGGCCGGCTGTCAATACGGGCCTGAAAGTGTCGGAGACTCGGGCCCTATGGGCCAGGCCGGACAGGGCACCGCGCTACGGAGTTTAGTATCTGTCCCATTCCAGGAAAGGTGTCCTTGTGTCGGAGGAACTCGAGGTCCCAGTCCCGGCGCTGCCCTTTAACTGTTCGTTAGTCTCAGGTAATTGTTGTTGAGGCCTAGTGAAGGGCACTGTTCAACCCAGCACTGATGTCAGTTCCTGGTTAAAGGGGGAGGGGAGAGACCTTTTGATCTGATCAGTAAAAGTGCAACTAATATTCCTGTGATGCTATTTACAAACTGCTTTTTCATGACTTAACGGTTTACTTGTTCTCTTTTGTTATATAAATCTTAGTTGGAAACTTAACTACTCAAACTATTGTGTTGGCATTTCAAGTGATCTTGTCAGTATCACTTAGAAAATGTTTTTACTGAAAGAAAATGTGCGTATGAGAGTATACAAGTTTATGTGTTGTTGATAATCACATTCAAATGTTTCAAGTAACATTGAAAATAACTTAGTTGAAGCTTGTTGCTTGGAAAGAGTAACTTTTGAGGAGTGAACAGCTTAATTGCCTTATAGATAGGTTACTTTGCATGTTTTGTGTCAATACAAAGTGGCCTTAACTTTACATTAATATAATCTGGTGTGAAATTTACCAAATCAAATTTAGCCAAGTGCTGAATTTGTATTGGTAACTCCAACATTTGCAATGCAGCCTCTCTAAACTACTCACCATTTTAATATTAGAGAAAACTGACTCCTGTTAACTCTTTAAGACATCATTTCCATTTGGTTCTTGGGTGAAATGTTTTGCATATGTGTTTGCATGCATGTACAGAGCTCTTTTCAGTGGCCAGAGGGATGCAGATCTTGCAGTACAATTTTGCTATTATGGCCTGGCACTGCATTACTCTGAGCAGGTACTGGCCTCAATGCAGTATCTTTCATATATTTGTGTTCTTGACAATTAATATTTATTGAGCCACAAACTTCTAAATAAATGTCTAATTTATAATCATGCTTCGACAACCCAACTCCCAACTGGAATGCTGTGAAGTGTGAAAAAAATGGAAATCTGGAGCAAAAACAGGAAATGCTGGAAATAAGTCAGTCAGTATTTGTAAAAGGAACGGTCAGGTTCACGTTTCAGGTAAAACTTTTGAAATGCTTACTTATCTTTCAATTCTGAAGAATAGTTGGGGGGGGTGGGTGGGTGGCGAAGGGATAGGGCAAAACTACAAACATTCCAATCACAGAAAGGAAGTTAATGGGCTAATGACTTGCGACCTGCTTAGAAAAAAGGCAGGAAATTGTTAGGTGATATGAAAGATTATCTCAGTTAGGCAATGGAAAGACATTAAAAGAATAAGCAAATAGATAACCTGGTGAAAGGCCCACACAAGAAAAAGATGAAAATGGAGCAAGTTGCGGGGGGGGTGGAAAAGCTTGCAGATGCAGGGTGTCTGGAATAAAAACTGAAAATCCTGGTAACATATGTTATAGATACCCCAGTCCCAAAAAGAAGAAAAAAAAGGCCAACACCAAGGGTACAAATCCCCTGCCAGAACTGTATTCTGACACAGTTTACAACCAGAACATAAACCTGACTCCCATCCTCTCCAGATACCAATAGACCCACCCCACATCACCAGCTTTCTTTCTTTAAAGATAATTGGGGAAATGGTTGATCTGAAGTAACTTATGTCTCTATTAAGACTAGAGGGCTGCAGGGTGCTCTGGTGAAAAATGCAATACTGTTGCTGAAGCTTGTGTTGGGTTTAGTTGGAACTGAATAGGAGGCCATAGACAGAGATCAGGTTGTGAATCGGAGGGGCAGTTGAAGTGGCAAGCCACAGGGAGGTCAGTTTTTCATTTGTGGACAGAATGGAGGCATTTGGCAAAGCGGTCACCAAGTCTTTATTTGGTCTTCCCAATGTGGAGGAGACTGCACAGTGGGCAACAAATGCAGAAGACGAGATTGGAGGAAGTACACATAAATTGCTATCACGCAGAAAGTGTGTTTGGGTGGTGACCCTTGGGGTGTGAGGAGACGAATGAACAGATTTTGCACCTGTCTCAGTTGAACAGGAAGGTTCCTGGGAAGGGCAGCTGGGAGCTGGGGTGGTGTTAGAATGAACAAGAGTATCCCCTAGGAAGCAGAGGGTGAGAGAAAGATGTACTTGGTCGTGGGATCATTTTGTAGATGATCCAGCAAATGCAGAGGTGGGTGGGGTGCAAGGTGAGGACAAGTGAAATCCTTTTGCAAGAGGAGGGATGAAAGCAGAGGCACAAGAAATGGGGCAGATGCTGTCAAGAGTCCTGTCAACCTTTGTTGATGGGGAACCTTGGCTGAGGAAAAAGGACATTTCAGAAGCTCTGGTTAAGAAAGTGGACTCGTCAGGGCTGATGCAATGGATGTGGAGAAACTGGAAGAAAGGGATGGAATCTTTACAGAAAGTGGAGTGGGAAGAAACATACTCCAATCTAAGTTGTGGGAATCAATGGGCTTGTAATACACGTCTTTTGAAAGCACAGTCTCCAGTGATGGGCTAAGTCCAGGAAGTGAGGGGAATAATCAGAGATGGACCATGTGAAATTGAGGATTGGGTGGAAATTGGAAGCAGAGTTAATAAAATTCTCAAGATAAGAGCAAGAAGCAGCACCAACATAGTTCCCATATGTAATGTAAGAAGTTGGTGGGGGTGCATCTGAGTAGGGCTGGGACCGACTCAGATGTACCAATGTATCTTTTTTTTTAAAAAGGCACAGCTGTGACCCATTTGAGTTCCCACACCAGACACCTTTTCATTTGGAAGAAGTGAATGGGGGTAATAGAAGTTGTTGGAAGTGAGAACAATTTCAGGAAGTGATGGAGGGTGTTGGTGATGGTTGATGAGAACTGGTTGGGCTGCTGTTCAAGGAAGAAATGTAAGGCCCAGAGATCATCTTGGTGATGGATGGAGGTGTGGAGGGATTGGAGGTCCATGCAAAAAGGGAATGATGGGTTGGCAAAACTGGATTCATCGGAGACAGAGGGCATCAGAAGAGTCATGGATACAGGTGATCAGAGACTGAACAAGGCAGGCAAGCACAGTGTTAAGAGGAAATGGGCTTGTGTCAGTTTCTCTTTTTTTCTCTCGCTCTCTTCCTCTCTCTCTCTCGCCCTCTTCCTCTCTCTCTCTCGCCCTCTTCCTCTCTCTCTCTCGCCCTCTTCCTCTCTCTCTCTCTCGCCCTCTTCCTCTCTCTCTCTCTCGCCCTCTTCCTCTCTCTCTCTCTCGCCCTCTTCCTCTCTCTCTCTCGCCCTCTTCCTCTCTCTCTCTCTCGCCCTCTTCCTCTCTCTCTCTCTCGCCCTCTTCCTCTCTCTCTCTCTCGCCCTCTTCCTCTCTCTCTCTCTCGCCCTCTTCCTCTCTCTCTCTCTCGCCCTCTTCCTCTCTCTCTCTCTCGCCCTCTTCCTCTCTCTCTCTCTCGCCCTCTTCCTCTCTCTCTCTCTCGCCCTCTTCCTCTCTCTCTCTCTCGCCCTCTTCCTCTCTCTCTCTCTCGCCCTCTTCCTCTCTCTCTCTCTCGCCCTCTTCCTCTCTCTCTCTCTCGCCCTCTTCCTCTCTCTCTCTCTCTCGCCCTCTTCCTCTCTCTCTCTCTCGCCCTCTTCCTCTCTCTCTCTCTCTCGCCCTCTTCCTCTCTCTCTCTCTCTCGCCCTCTTCCTCTCTCTCTCTCTCGCCCTCTTCCTCTCTCTCTCTCTCTCTCGCCCTCTTCCTCTCTCTCTCTCTCGCCCTCTTCCTCTCTCTCTCTCTCTCGCCCTCTTCCTCTCTCTCTCTCTCTCGCCCTCTTCCTCTCTCTCTCTCTCTCGCCCTCTTCCTCTCTCTCTCTCTCTCGCCCTCTTCCTCTCTCTCTCTCTCTCGCCCTCTTCCTCTCTCTCTCTCTCTCGCCCTCTTCCTCTCTCTCTCTCTCTCGCCCTCTTCCTCTCTCTCTCTCTCTCGCCCTCTTCCTCTCTCTCTCTCTCTCGCCCTCTTCCTCTCTCTCTCTCTCGCCCTCTTCCTCTCTCTCTCTCTCGCCCTCTTCCTCTCTCTCTCTCTCGCCCTCTTCCTCTCTCTCTCTCTCGCCCTCTTCCTCTCTCTCTCTCTCGCCCTCTTCCTCTCTCTCTCTCTCGCCCTCTTCCTCTCTCTCTCTCTCGCCCTCTTCCTCTCTCTCTCTCTCGCCCTCTTCCTCTCTCTCTCTCTCGCCCTCTTCCTCTCTCTCTCTCTCGCCCTCTTCCTCTCTCTCTCTCTCGCCCTCTTCCTCTCTCTCTCTCTCGCCCTCTTCCTCTCTCTCTCTCTCGCCCTCTTCCTCTCTCTCTCTCTCGCCCTCTTCCTCTCTCTCTCTCTCGCCCTCTTCCTCTCTCTCTCTCTCGCCCTCTTCCTCTCTCTCTCTCTCGCCCTCTTCCTCTCTCTCTCTCTCGCCCTCTTCCTCTCTCTCTCTCTCGCCCTCTTCCTCTCTCTCTCTCTCGCCCTCTTCCTCTCTCTCTCTCTCGCCCTCTTCCTCTCTCTCTCTCTCGCCCTCTTCCTCTCTCTCTCTCTCGCCCTCTTCCTCTCTCTCTCTCGCCCTCTTCCTCTCTCTCTCTCTCGCCCTCTTCCTCTCTCTCTCTCTCGCCCTCTTCCTCTCTCTCTCTCTCGCCCTCTTCCTCTCTCTCTCTCTCGCCCTCTTCCTCTCTCTCTCTCTCGCCCTCTTCCTCTCTCTCTCTCTCTCTCGCCCTCTTCCTCTCTCTCTCTCTCGCCCTCTTCCTCTCTCTCTCTCTCGCCCTCTTCCTCTCTCTCTCTCTCGCCCTCTTCCTCTCTCTCTCTCTCGCCCTCTTCCTCTCTCTCTCTCTCGCCCTCTTCCTCTCTCTCTCTCTCGCCCTCTTCCTCTCTCTCTCTCTCGCCCTCTTCCTCTCTCTCTCTCTCGCCCTCTTCCTCTCTCTCTCTCTCGCCCTCTTCCTCTCTCTCTCTCTCGCCCTCTTCCTCTCTCTCTCTCTCGCCCTCTTCCTCTCTCTCTCTCGCCCTCTTCCTCTCTCTCTCTCTCGCCCTCTTCCTCTCTCTCTCTCTCGCCCTCTTCCTCTCTCTCTCTCTCGCCCTCTTCCTCTCTCTCTCTCTCGCCCTCTTCCTCTCTCTCTCTCTCGCCCTCTTCCTCTCTCTCTCTCTCGCCCTCTTCCTCTCTCTCTCTCTCGCCCTCTTCCTCTCTCTCTCTCTCGCCCTCTTCCTCTCTCTCTCTCTCGCCCTCTTCCTCTCTCTCTCTCTCGCCCTCTTCCTCTCTCTCTCTCTCGCCCTCTTCCTCTCTCTCTCTCTCTCGCCCTCTTCCTCTCTCTCTCTCTCGCCCTCTTCCTCTCTCTCTCTCTCGCCCTCTTCCTCTCTCTCTCTCTCTCGCCCTCTTCCTCTCTCTCTCTCTCGCCCTCTTCCTCTCTCTCTCTCTCGCCCTCTTCCTCTCTCTCTCTCTCGCCCTCTTCCTCTCTCTCTCTCTCGCCCTCTTCCTCTCTCTCTCTCTCGCCCTCTTCCTCTCTCTCTCTCTCGCCCTCTTCCTCTCTCTCTCTCTCGCCCTCTTCCTCTCTCTCTCTCTCGCCCTCTTCCTCTCTCTCTCTCTCGCCCTCTTCCTCTCTCTCTCTCTCGCCCTCTTCCTCTCTCTCTCTCTCGCCCTCTTCCTCTCTCTCTCTCTCGCCCTCTTCCTCTCTCTCTCTCTCGCCCTCTTCCTCTCTCTCTCTCTCGCCCTCTTCCTCTCTCTCTCTCGCCCTCTTCCTCTCTCTCTCTCTCGCCCTCTTCCTCTCTCTCTCTCGCCCTCTTCCTCTCTCTCTCTCGCCCTCTTCCTCTCTCTCTCTCGCCCTCTTCCTCTCTCTCTCTCGCCCTCTTCCTCTCTCTCTCTCGCCCTCTTCCTCTCTCTCTCTCTCGCCCTCTTCCTCTCTCTCTCTCTCGCCCTCTTCCTCTCTCTCTCTCTCGCCCTCTTCCTCTCTCTCTCTCTCGCCCTCTTCCTCTCTCTCTCTCTCGCCCTCTTCCTCTCTCTCTCTCTCGCCCTCTTCCTCTCTCTCTCTCTCGCCCTCTTCCTCTCTCTCTCTCTCTCGCCCTCTTCCTCTCTCTCTCTCTCTCGCCCTCTTCCTCTCTCTCTCTCTCTCGCCCTCTTCCTCTCTCTCTCTCTCTCGCCCTCTTCCTCTCTCTCTCTCTCTCGCCCTCTTCCTCTCTCTCTCTCTCTCGCCCTCTTCCTCTCTCTCTCTCTCTCGCCCTCTTCCTCTCTCTCTCTCTCTCGCCCTCTTCCTCTCTCTCTCTCTCTCGCCCTCTTCCTCTCTCTCTCTCTCTCGCCCTCTTCCTCTCTCTCTCTCTCTCGCCCTCTTCCTCTCTCTCTCTCTCTCGCCCTCTTCCTCTCTCTCTCTCTCTCGCCCTCTTCCTCTCTCTCTCTCTCTCGCCCTCTTCCTCTCTCTCTCTCTCGCCCTCTTCCTCTCTCTCTCTCTCTCGCCCTCTTCCTCTCTCTCTCTCTCTCGCCCTCTTCCTCTCTCTCTCTCTCTCGCCCTCTTCCTCTCTCTCTCTCTCTCGCCCTCTTCCTCTCTCTCTCTCTCTCGCCCTCTTCTCTCTCTCTCTCTCTCTCTCTCGCCCTCTTCCTCTCTCTCTCTCTCTCGCCCTCTTCCTCTCTCTCTCTCTCTCGCCCTCTTCCTCTCTCTCTCTCTCTCGCCCTCTTCCTCTCTCTCTCTCTCTCGCCCTCTTCCTCTCTCTCTCTCTCTCGCCCTCTTCCTCTCTCTCTCTCTCTCGCCCTCTTCCTCTCTCTCTCTCTCTCGCCCTCTCTTCCTCTCTCTCTCTCTCTCGCCCTCTTCTCTCTCTCTCTCTCTCGCCCTCTTTCCTCTCTCTCTCTCTCTCGCCCTCTTCCTCTCTCTCTCTCTCTCGCCCTCTTCCTCTCTCTCTCTCTCTCGCCCTCTTCCTCTCTCTCTCTCTCTCGCCCTCTTCCTCTCTCTCTCTCTCTCGCCCTCTTCCTCTCTCTCTCTCTCTCGCCCTCTTCCTCTCTCTCTCTCTCTCGCCCTCTTCCTCTCTCTCTCTCTCTCGCCCTCTTCCTCTCTCTCTCTCTCTCTCGCCCTCTTCCTCTCTCTCTCTCTCTCGCCCTCTTCCTCTCTCTCTCTCTCTCGCCCTCTTCCTCTCTCTCTCTCTCTCGCCCTCTTCCTCTCTCTCTCTCTCTCGCCCTCTTCCTCTCTCTCTCTCTCTCGCCCTCTTCCTCTCTCTCTCTCTCTCGCCCTCTTCCTCTCTCTCTCTCTCTCGCCCTCTTCCTCTCTCTCTCTCTCTCGCCCTCTTCCTCTCTCTCTCTCTCTCGCCCTCTTCCTCTCTCTCTCTCTCGCCCTCTTCCTCTCTCTCTCTCTCGCCCTCTTCCTCTCTCTCTCTCTCGCCCTCTTCCTCTCTCTCTCTCTCGCCCTCTTGCTCTCTCTCTCTCTCGCCCTCTTGCTCTCTCTCTCTCTCGCCCTCTTGCTCTCTCTCTCTCTCGCCCTCTTGCTCTCTCTCTCTCTCGCCCTCTTGCTCTCTCTCTCTCTCTCTCTCTCTCTCGCCCTCTTCCTCTCTCTCTCTCTCGCCCTCTTCCTCTCTCTCTCTCTCGCCCTCTTCCTCTCTCTCTCTCTCTCTCGCCCTCTTCCTCTCTCTCTCTCTCGCCCTCTTCCTCTCTCTCTCTCTCGCCCTCTTCCTCTCTCTCTCTCTCTCGCCCTCTTCCTCTCTCTCTCTCTCGCCCTCTTCCTCTCTCTCTCTCTCGCCCTCTTCCTCTCTCTCTCTCTCGCCCTCTTCCTCTCTCTCTCTCTCGCCCTCTTCCTCTCTCTCTCTCTCGCCCTCTTCCTCTCTCTCTCTCTCGCCCTCTTCCTCTCTCTCTCTCTCGCCCTCTTCCTCTCTCTCTCTCTCGCCCTCTTCCTCTCTCTCTCTCTCGCCCTCTTCCTCTCTCTCTCTCTCGCCCTCTTCCTCTCTCTCTCTCTCGCCCTCTTCCTCTCTCTCTCTCTCGCCCTCTTCCTCTCTCTCTCTCTCGCCCTCTTCCTCTCTCTCTCTCTCGCCCTCTTCCTCTCTCTCTCTCTCGCCCTCTTCCTCTCTCTCTCTCTCGCCCTCTTCCTCTCTCTCCCTCTCGCCCTCTTCCTCTCTCTCCCTCTCGCCCTCTTCCTCTCTCTCCCTCTCGCCCTCTTCCTCTCTCTCCCTCTCGCCCTCTTCCTCTCTCTCCTCTCTCGCCCTCTTCCTCTCTCTCCCTCTCGCCCTCTTCCTCTCTCTCCCTCTCGCCCTCTTCCTCTCTCTCTCTCTCTCGCCCTCTTCCTCTCTCTCTCTCTCTCGCCCTCTTCCTCTCTCTCCCTCTCGCCCTCTTCCTCTCTCTCCCTCTCGCCCTCTTCCTCTCTCTCCCTCTCGCCCTCTTCCTCTCTCTCCCTCTCGCCCTCTTCCTCTCTCTCCCTCTCGCCCTCTTCCTCTCTCTCCCTCTCGCCCTCTTCCTCTCTCTCTCTCCTCTCGCCCTCTTCCTCTCTCTCCTCTCGCCCTCTTCCTCTCTCTCCCTCTCGCCCTCTTCCTCTCTCTCCCTCTCGCCCTCTTCCTCTCTCTCCCTCTCGCCCTCTTCCTCTCTCTCCCTCTCGCCCTCTTCCTCTCTCTCCCTCTCGCCCTCTTCCTCTCTCTCCCTCTCGCCCTCTTCCTCTCTCTCCCTCTCGCCCTCTTCCTCTCTCTCCCTCTCGCCCTCTTCCTCTCTCTCCCTCTCGCCCTCTTCCTCTCTCTCCCTCTCGCCCTCTTCCTCTCTCTCCCTCTCGCCCTCTTCCTCTCTCTCCCTCTCGCCCTCTTCCTCTCTCTCCCTCTCGCCCTCTTCCTCTCTCTCCCTCTCGCCCTCTTCCTCTCTCTCCCTCTCGCCCTCTTCCTCTCTCTCCCTCTCGCCCTCTTCCTCTCTCTCCCTCTCGCCCTCTTCCTCTCTCTCCCTCTCGCCCTCTTCCTCTCTCTCCTCTCGCCCTCTTCCTCTCGCCCTCTTCCTCTCTCTCCCTCTCGCCCTCTCGCCCTCTCCCTCTCGCCCTCTCGCCCTCTCCCTCTCGCCCTCTTCCTCTCTCTCCCTCTCGCCCTCTCGCCCTCTTCCTCTCGCCCTCTTCCTCTCGCCCTCTTCCTCTCGCCCTCTTCCTCTCGCCCTCTTCCTCTCGCCCTCTTCCTCTCGCCCTCTCGCCCTCTTCCTCTCGCCCTCTCGCCCTCTTCCTCTCGCCCTCTCGCCCTCTTCCTCTCGCCCTCTTCCTCTCGCCCTCA